>NC_090390.1:56678687-56987080 GCF_036365525.1 Heterodontus francisci
AGCGCGGAATCACGGTTGATTACTGAGTAAACCTATTGGAGAGATGCCTTTACAAGAGACAAGAGTACGAAATGCATACAGAGAATGAAGACATTTAGCAGCAGCAGCTGAACTGCATTTGGACTTTCCCTTTTCCACATATGATGAGTATCACAATATATTTAGAGTTTCGAGATGAAGTTTGAAGACATCCTGGATATCGCGTGCTAATTTTGACTACCTTTTCCCCTCTATGCCAACAAAATCAAGGTCACAACATTCCAGGAGCGTACGATGAACAATGTAGCTCATTGAAACAATATTTTACAGACATTTTGCGATCAATACGAACTAAAGCATAATGCTATGCCAATCTATTAATGCACTTTAATGGCCCCTCGCTGAGTTTGCATCGCACAAGTCGATACGGGAACGTGATTATCTCGAAGATGCTTTATATCTCGTCCCTTTTCATAAAATAAACACAATTTAGGCACAAAGGAATTTGGTAAACAAAACGTACTAACCTATCAAATGCCACCGTTTCCCCCCGGAAAGTCGCTAGGTATATCTGAGAGATAGGCAGAAAGAGTAATGCCGCAGTTAAACAGATATTTTGGAGAGTTCGACGCAAATTAGTGCAGTTGTTAAACTATAAAATACCCGCAGGCCGCTGAAGCTGAACTGAGCTCCCTCACAAATGATCTGCATGGTGCTTCTGAAGACTGTACTGGGGAGTGATGGAAAGGTTATATCTGTTCGGAATGATTGTAGTGTTTGCTATACAAAAGTTTCCTGTATTTTGCACCAAATAAAAGAAATACATGTTTGTGTAAGGTACAAACATCTTAGCGGCATACATGCAGCCATATTTACAGAAATGAGCAGGGATCACGTTGTATCAAACAAAAGCAGAGATTTGGAAACCGAAACGTTTAAATGCTAAGCAGGAGCTGTTCCCATTTCTGATTTGTCTTTGTACTAATAGCGCCTCTTATTTCTGAGACACCACTCTGTGTAACAAAAGCAATCCTTTCTCTGTCCTGTATGCAACCGCGTGTTCTGCAAGTACGGCTTTTAAACCAAAATGTTGTTAGTCTTTCAAAAAATATATATAATTTGTGTAGACTTTTCCATTATAATGATGATTGTGTACATACGGACTCAGTAATTATTCACATGCTTAATGGATCTGAAACAAGCCAGCATGCATCCTTAAGTTTTATTTTTTGTTGTTTTAAATGAAGTTTTGTTGAATTACGTGAAGGATAAACTGCTTATATAAAAGGGTTTCTTAGATGAATATTGTGGTAAAGATGTAAAGTCTCCTGAGCTACATGTTCTGAGTAGGAATCATTTTATTTAGGCAGGTTTGTGGAAGTGACTTTCAGAAACTATTTTACAATGCAATTCTCTCTTAACAGTTCTGTCTGCCAATTAATTCAGCCATTGAGCGAGAAAATTATTTATGTGTGGGAATGGGTGACGAGTAAAATTGGTGGCTGAGATAGCTATGTTGAGGAGGAAAAATAACGTAAAACCAAAGGATGAATGATAGAAAATCGAGAACAATAAATCAGCCTACATTTTTTCTCAAATATTTTATTTGGGTCCGTAACTATTATATTACCATGAGCATAAGGACGCAGGCTGATTTTTTTAACCTACATTGTATAGAAAATTTAAAGAAACGCCAGTGAATAAAACCTGGAAAACTGCGATGCACTCGAATGGAAGAACTCAGTAACAGTGAAGCATGCAAAATTACTAAAAAAAAACATATGGAATGGGAGGATTACTGCAATCGTAAATCTTCAAAATGGAATTATATTTAAATGGTTTGCATGTATTTGAAATGGTTCCCATTTTCAAAAGTATGATTACATTTCATTATATCACCATATTATCTGAATTAACAAACTAATTGAGTTCTAAATCTTATTATTTTAATAAATACACATTTGATTTGCAAATGTAGAATCTAATGAAAGGAGGCGGGGGGCAGGGGGGGGGGGTGCGGTGGGTTGGTGGGGGGAGAGGCGATCACACAAAGCCATAAGATCCAAAAACTGACACTAAACCGCATTTCTATTTTCTTTTATGTAACGCTGAATTGATTATTGGGGTGAGATAGATTTCCACAGGTTGATAATGAATCCGATACAACATAATTACTGTTTCAGTAAAGCTGTATCAGTAACAGGGCACCACGTATTTTTTTGTGCAAGCGTCTTTTAGTTAGAAAACGTTTTACAACTTGGTCAATTTTAAAATGTTATCAAAGTGCAAAATATTAAGTATAACCTCATTTTTATTGGACCGGCCAGTTCTTGATAGAGTGTAGATTAGGTCAGAAAAGGTACTTTTAGGACACTCAATACAAAATAAAAGTACTTTTTCATATTTGTAGTCGCTGTTTTCTGTTGAATAAACTGTTGAGTGTTTGCTATATAAACGTCTTAAAAGTTTATGCTGACACTGTTGTCATAAAGTTTAGTACCGTCAACAATACAAGGCACCATTTTGTTGTTACTTCACACAAGGGGCAACATATTTTGACTTCTGTGTTGTGTTTATTTTCAGCCACGACCGATAACAAATTAAAACACAATCAAAGGCACAGAGCCACAAATTTAGCGCCCTGTCGCTTGTGAATCATCTGACAGAACTGTTGACAGCTTTCACGCGATAAACTAACAGCAATGCTATCTGAAAATCAGAATCTGGTTTCTTGGACGTCAACCATAAAAATACACACGGAATAACCTAGAGTCGTTCGTCTGTAAAGGACTTTAACCGTGACCTTCTGCAAAAGTAGGAATGGTTAAAATATATTTTCAGTATACAAGCACCGGCACATATCTGTGCATTCAAGGGATTACTAAACTCGGTTGGTCTGTACTTGATCCAGCAACGCCACCCGACTGGTTTGCGGCTCCCGTTTAAATATCACACTAATCTCAGCATCGAAACTGCCCACTTACTTGCAGGAGCTCCATTTTTAAAATAAAAAAGAGCTGTCACTTAATATAAAGGTAGTTGTTTAATCCATAAATAAATATATTCATATCC
The DNA here is from genome assembly GCF_036365525.1 of Heterodontus francisci. NCBI lineage: Eukaryota > Metazoa > Chordata > Chondrichthyes > Heterodontiformes > Heterodontidae > Heterodontus > Heterodontus francisci. The sequence continues at coordinate 56,681,739 of NC_090390.1, forward strand.
TGCGTGTGTACAGATATTTGCCAGGTGAAGTGTACTGTGACTGACCCTTCCAGCTATTGCGAAATACGTCTACAGGTTATACTGACAACTGTAAATAGTTACCGTTCCGCAAACTCTTGGAGAATCAATCAGTTCTCCCAATATTCTTCAATACAAATTGGAAGAACTTTTGAAAAATAAAGCTTTGATTGAAAAAAAGCCATACAGATCAACCATCGCTTTCATTGCAATTTCCTAACCTGTATTACAGTTATTTTAATTAACCACTGTCTGGGGTTTCAATACTAATGCTGTGAAGGGAGACATCAGATGTGACCGTAATACAAAATGTGACTCATTAAATAAACACGAACCTCACTACACTGAACATAAAATACAATACACCACGTATCAGGTAATATTTGACTAAGAATAAGTCAGAATAATTATATAAAAACTGAGGTGCCTTTTCCTTTACTAGATAGAATAACGTATTCCTCCAGATTAGATACACTAATGCATAGTGCAAAATACCAATCCAGCTAGTTTCCCAGTAAATAATGATGTCCTTAAGCATGGAAACCATGAAATTTTCGGCCTACCAACTGATCGTGATTCGGTATCTGCAAATAGCGTGTCGTTTTTGGCCACAGATGGTATTTTTACACTTTATTGGCGAAACAGCAGTTTTAGTGTTTCTTGAGCTAGTGTTTGTATGAAACTACACAGTTGAGTAACAAAGGATGATTACATTTTATTTTAGTTCACAACAAGTCTGCTCAACAAAATTCGGCATTACAATATCAAAAAACGCCAATATTTTATTTCTTTTTTTTGCTAAAACATACAGAACACCCATTATTCTCGCAGTAAATAACTTACATCTGGGGAAATCATCAGAAATAATAAACACAAAGTATTGTCTGAAAAACATTAGAAACTTTATCTTATGACCTCTGTCAATAAATTTACAATCCAGCTAAATTAAAATACGTCGTCACCACGTAAACAGTACATTTATTAAATAAATAAACAGAACTTTAAATATTTTTCTGATTGTCCTTCAGTTAAAGCGCCTTGACATTAGAAACTTGATAATGTTCAGAATCGCCACACACTAATCGTCACACGTTATTCCAGTTTAGTCCAATATAAGTGGGATTTCAACTTGCAATGAATTTCCTCTATAATCCAAAACAGTGCTTTAACTTCTTTAGTACAATATTGCACAGATACGTGAAACAATAGTAAAGAACAACATTTTCACCACTCCTTTTAGTACTTACAAAAAAGACATTTATAGCAGATCCTCTCAAAACTACATGGCTTAATCTTACAAAACAAAAATCGTCAAATTAAAATGAGAACAAATTGAGAAACCCAGTCTGGCCTTAAAGGGGTACAGATGAGGCTAGAGGATGTGAGCAATGTAGAAATTTACAGTTGATCTTCTTGTGGATCGTTGCTTCAAAACTACAAGGTATAATCTTACAAAAAAAAGTAATGCAAGTTAAATATTAAAATAAAATCAGACTGGCCGCAGGAGGGGTACGGATGTGACTACAGGATGTGAGTAATAGGCTGGATGTGGGAATGTTAGTAAAGGCTGGGTGACTGGTGCGTTACCCGGGCTCCCAGACTCCGAAACCGAGTTCTCGTGGTATAAGATAGGCACCCGGACTATCCTTTGAGCCGCGTGACTCATGTTGGCCGCTTCCAGTTCGGCAGCCAGCTGCCTTTTCCACTTATTCCGGCGGTTCTGGAACCAGATTTTCACCTGGGTCTCAGTCAGGTGGAGAGAGGCGGCGAGCCCTGCTCTCTCCGAGCTGCTCAGGTAACGTTTCATGTCGAAGGTCGACTCCAGCTGGAAAACCTGACTTCTTGAGAACACCGTGCGAGTTTTCTTCTTCCTACATGGCTTTCTTTCCGGACTTTCCGCCCTCTTTTTCCAGTCCTCGCTATTATTGTCTTCCTTCTTTTGTTCCTCTGAGTCGCTAGATTCCTCCAGCACGATCTCTTCCAGACTTTTGGAGTCTTCCTTTTCTTTGCGATCCGGCTCGATTTTGAGCGCCGGCTCCGGAGAGTCTCTGTCTGGAGATGAGTCTCTGGCACATCCGCTGCTCTTCTCTACAGCTGGGACGAGAGAAAGAATTACCGTTAGATACGCCGCAGGCCATAACGGATGGGCGACAGTGCATTAGAAAGGATAATGTGCTTAAAGATCCCTTACCTTCTGTCCTTGGAAGATGAACCCCCGATGACAGCGTGCAGGGGTACCACCAGGCGGGGGACCTCTCCAGGTAATGCGCCGGGAGCGCAAACCTCTGTGCCGGGATTTCAAACCTTGGGAAGCCGGGCTCCCTGCAGTGAGGTAAGGAAAAAGTAGCGCCTTCAACCACCCCTTTCACCGCCGAAAGCAAAGTCTTAGGCTTCGAAGGCTTTCGATCACAGTTCAGCAGGTTTTTGATGGAGAAGGAGGACTCTTTGGGCGCAATGGGACTCTCCTGTGCTGCTGTCTCGGGCATGGTGGCCTGACTCGGATCATAAACTGAAGGAATCGTGCAGTCTGATCGGAAAGCAGACGGCGTTGATCAGAATCCCGGGAGTTCAGAAAAACGCACCAAACTTTTGCATGTGGGTACAGTGGAAATCCACAGCAATTTGGAAGAGAGTAGGAGGCATTCAGCGTCAATCTGGCGCCAGATGATAATGATGAAATAAAAATGTCATACAAGTTAAATGCAGAAAGTATACGGCGATTGGGCACGCACAATGGCAAATGGGATTACCGAAGGAAAAAAAGAATGGCATGTAATGAGTCCACCTCCCTATACTTTGCGCTTCGCTTAAGGCTATAAGAGCTCGCCTGTTATTGGCTTTATATAGTCCAATTAGGCAGCAAATGAGGACGAGACTAATACCACAAAAGAAACTCGTCCTGTAAACCACCACTAGACGAGCAGTAGGCAAATGACTTACTCTTGTCCATTGGCACAAAATGCTGCTTCATTTCCATCTGTAGGGGAAATTTGTTTAAAGTGCCCAGGCTTTTGCTGCTCTGTCATTTTGAGCGCCTCAACACTCTGGCTGCCCATTGAGGCAACACATTTTACAATGAGAAAACAAAACAACCTTGTTTCTATAAATTGGTTATTTTCCAGGCTTTGGCTTTTGAAAGTTCAGTTTCTATCTGGGCTGCGTGGTGCAGTACAGAAAATAAAAGCTTCTCCGCGTTTAAAGCAGCCAGATTCAAAAAGAGACGTCTGCAGTGTTTTAAACAGAGACGTTCAATTTGTGAGGTTTTCGTGATAAAGTATTATATGCCAGGGATATATGGCACATTAAAGCGCGATTTTATGAAGTGTAGCACTGCAAGAAATAGCAATAATTTTATTATGGAAGCAAGCCCAATTTGTATATGAAGATTTATAAGTAGAACGGATATGCTGTGATTTCGCATATGTCATTTTAATGTACTGTATTTCTCATGAGTTCATTTAATAGAGACGAACCATTTTGACTGTTTGCCTGACGAATTTAACCTTCCCCCAAACAAAAGTCGCGAACCGCTTGCGCACTTTGCTTTATAAAAGAAAAGCGCAGACGTATCTAATGTTTCCAAATATTATTTTAGTTAAAGTCTATGATAATACAAATAATACAGTTTAAACACTTGCAAAATGTTACAGCACTAATTTAATAGAACGAGAATTGAGGAAGAGGAGATAATTATTCTGTAAACGAGAACAATTTTATATTAAAATATCACTTGAATATATTCACTTGGTTTTGATAAATGTCAACTGAGGACTGATTTTTTGACTATTATTATTCCAATTTATACTGCAGCAAATCTCACGACAGACCTTTTTATTCTACGCACCTCGCCAGCTCAGTTTAGCAAACGACATAACGACACGGTAATTTGATTACATTTGTTTTGGAAGCTTTAATTAAGGTTTACATTTAGTTTATTTTCATATGACAAATGTGTTTCCTTTACGCTGCAGCTGAACATAACACATTGTATTACTTCTATATTTACATAATGTTCCAGAATTGTAATCAGATAGAAAGCGTCAATTTGCTGTTTGGTCTTACAGTACATAATAGGCAATGATGGCAACAGCCCAGCTCTTATCTATAATGCAGATAATTTATAGCACTAAGGAACAGGTCAACATTTGGATGAATGTGCGTGAAAATTGAAACACCCATCTTCATTCCCTGTACATTATTTGCTACCTATGGCCTTTGCTGTTTATCCAATGTTATCTTTCGTTTCATTCAGTTGAATGACAACATTCACACCTGAGTGCCATTCCACGAAGATACTAGGCTCACTCTTAGTGTAAACGACCAGGCTAATGGACCAGGTATTTTCCGTTGACACTTAGCAAAATGATTATTGGTGTACACATCTGAATTATCATTCAGCACATATTACAATTGTATTATTGTCCATTCTAATGTTTGCAAATTAAGGAATACTACGCGCCGTGACATCCAAAAAAGCATTTATTCAAATCTATGGGGAAAATGAGTCATGGGTGCAAAACTTTATACATAAAGATACATGTTAACTATTACACAGGGCAGTAAAAGGTAGCTACTGCAAAGATAATTACAACTACAATGCATTTCCCTACAGGCTGCAGATTAATTCATCATTTGCATCTGCAATTAATTTGTCTTTCAAAAAGAAAATCACCTGCATGCACAAAAGGACTAAGTCGTGTTTATAGTCATTATAAAGGGGACTGGACTTACTTCCAAAGTTCCATCCCCATTACGCCAACGCTATAAAGCTCTTTTGTTCTACAGCTTCACGTATTTGCCTGCTGAACTGAACCATAGTCAAGGAGACTGAGTGCGATTGTTTGCGAGATTATATACAGGGGAAAAAAACATCAGGCATCAGTCAGTTATTTAAAGGCACCTGCTGAATGAATGGATAAATATGTGTAATATGCATAGATGGTCAGATGGAAAAGTTCTTTTCAACAGTTTAAACAAGTCTAAATTCTGCATCTTTTAAAGGGAAGCGCAGCGAACAAAGTGGTAGATTGATCCAAATAATTTTAGATTTGGGAATATGACTTCTTTTAAATGAAGTGCGGATATTTTAGGAGGTTGGGTTTCTTCTGGTTGTTGCCTCACTAGAGTGCCAGCCGGTTAGAACTACTGAAAACTGCGAGTTACTCATTCACAAGCGGTCGGTGAAACAATTACCGAAAACGTTTGACATCAAAACATGAATCTCAGTTTCTGTAGGCACATGTGAGCAGCTTAGGGAGGGATTCATTAGAACCACTACTTAACTAGTTTAACCTTTATTATCCTTAAGAACTTTTCCATAGTCTATTTACATTCTGATTGAATTAGCTTATCATTACAATAGGAAGTAGCAACATCAGTTATATTCACATTAATATAGACAATTGCTACAATTATGTAGAATACCTAGAAATCCTGAAAAGAAAATAACAGTGTCCCTATGTGTAGTGAATGTTGTAATTTAGATTCTATTCTTTAAGAAATACCAGCTTTTGCAGACCAACAAGCAATTCTTTATTTTTTTAAGTTCAAGTAGGTCTAGCAATTTTATTGCCTGGAGGTGCTGAAGATTATTTTAAAATCTATTGTATGATCATGTAATTTACCCTGGTTTCACTCTTTGAGATTACATGCGTTCATTGTTCAAACTTTCTTTAATACTTACAGTGTATTATTAAGGAACTATCTCTAGTTATTTTGAATGGTACGACGGTATCAGATATAAAATATACAGTATATAATAGTTTTATACTTATAAAAGGACAATAACTACGACAGAAAGCTTCTCTTTATCAGTATGGCGTAGGTAAACAGAAGTTAACACAGATGTAACTAATACAGATTCTTTATGTACTGTTGAAGATACATATATACGTTATTATAGATTGATGCTTGAGGTAAAAGGCTACTATGAAAGGACATGTAAACGTTTATTTATGATACCTTGTTTCTGATTTGAATTACCCCGACTCCTGGATTCTTTTTCATGCATCATTTTACGCAGCTTTTCTTCCATTATATGTTGCTTTAAGGAATTTGTCCCCTTCTAGATTGAGTAAAGCAGTATTTACATATAAAGAGCAATGCAAAGTTCTCAAATCAGTCCAGAGTCATATCTTTGAAAACAAGGGTTCATACATGCTAGCGATTAAGTCACAATAGCTTAAAGTGTATATCAGAATTATGCAATCGCCGGTATACTGTAAGAAAGTTAAGCATAATTGATTGTGAATTCTATGAGAACTTGGTAAAACATTAATCTGGTGTTCACTTATAAAATCTTGAACCGAACCAAAGAGAATTAACTGGATATTTATTATTAAATGTTATACAAATGCTACAGCAGCACTCAAACAATAAATTAAATAATTATGCTTAAAAACATTATTAACAGACTTTGATTCGGCTCCTTCTTTGAATGCGGCAATTAGCGGTTAGAAAGAAACCATTACACATCTAAATTGGACAGTGATTTTTAAGCAGCCACCTTCTTATTAATTACATGACTTTCACTAAAGGAATGCATTGTTCTCTCTGATGTTGCTTGGAGATCACGTTCGTCCCTCTACTGTGTAACAAACTGATTTTTTTTTGCTAATTATTTGCCTTCAGGTTATGGGCAGATAGATCAGAGAGGTACACCTTTCGAGGTCTTAAAACAACCCCTGAGGAGAAGACATCAGAAACCGCGAACATGTCCATCAGGGCAGTCAATCTCTCTGACAGCAGATACTTATCATCAGGGAGCTCCTTTGTAATATGAAGTCTTGAAACAAGAGATAAACGAGCTGCTTGATACTTTAGGTGTTGTCCCTGAATGTTGAAGGCTTATATCGTTTTAGGGAATGATTTTTTTCCCCTTCTGTTTCTTTTCAGGTTCTTTTTAAAGAGATGACAATCACGTCACTAGACAGAAACAGAAGTATGCCAAGGGCAATTAACCTTTTGCCTGCTGCAGTGAGAGTTTGAAACCACACCTCGGAATTCTATTTTTCTTCGGTGTTCTGTAAGCAGAGAGTTGTCTCAGAGAAGATCTGTTCGTTTGGCATAATCATTCTCTCACAATTCGGGATAACTTACTTTGTTTAGTCGGCAGAAAAGCGGTTTGGGGAAAAACACATAATTAGTTCTCACAGTTAAAGTAACGTTAAGAATGGTAAACCCTTCGCTTTTCTCAGCTTTTCTCAGAAACCATTCATAAACGTTGTGTTCAGGAGCAAGTTGCTCGATCACTTCTGACCGAAGAAATACTACAGATGGGAGTGGTTGAATGATTCATAATTAACTTAGGGTTGTGTGCCGAACGTTTCCTGTACAGCACCCCCTGTCGATATATATTTTATCACCATTTCTTCAAGCAATGTACAGGTCAACAGCACGCATTTCTGCATTTTTATTGCAACAGCAAAACCTGGCATAAATTCATTTTTTGTTTTTGTTGGGAACAACATAGCAAAAACATATATCCAGTATTAACCGAAAGAAAACTTTCAGATTCACACAACAAATCGTATCGGAGCACAAAAAAATGTATAATTCTGCGATGGCTGCTTTTATGAGACTGGAGGGTATTGGATTTGTCAATCTTCAGGCCTGTATTGGATTTGTTATTTTTATCATTCTATTTCTTTATGTTACATTCGGGTTAATTCCAAGACGCCAAAACAAGAGAGTAATCACTCTGTATTCAGCGCTGATTTAAAAAAAACATCATTCTGTTAAATTCTTAATATACACGAATTGACGATGACAATTACAAGTGCTCGGAGACGATCACGACAGAAATTGGAACCCCGCTTTCCAACTTAATATTATGTATGAACGAAAATGAGGCCTGCATTATTAAACTTCTGAATCATTTTATAACACCTGTAATTAAAAAGAGGGAGAACTAGCATCCATTTATATAATTCCTCAGATGGTGTTATCTACCTCTAGATTGTTTTTAAGCAGGTGTCGGGAAATTAGTTAGTAAAAAGAAATACATCAGATTTTAACGCCAGGAGCCAACAGTCTGTTTTCAACATCATAATTTTAAGAATGAAAGCAAGATGGGATGTACACGCAAAGCTGAAACAAACTCAGCTAGCGAATGACTAAATTGCAATCTGCGTTAGTAATATTTCAGTTCAGATACATTAAAAGCAAGCTGGTTTGAGTGAAGGAAAGAAACAAGGCTGAAACAAAGCCCAGCCTCTTCAGAATGTTTTTGGAAAGTCGGGGTCTTATTTTTCTAAGCAAACATATCAGTAAACCTGATAAATTACACAGAAGTGTTTGTTTATACAAGTCTGGTATTAAGAACCCGCTAGAGAGAGACTTGTGCCCTTTCTGACTGCTTGATAAAGTTGTTGGAAATCAAGCTACAATTGATGCTAGAAATGGGGAAAAAACACCGCGGATCTGAAATATAAACAGGAACTGCCGGAAATCCATCGCAAGCCTGTCTGGGTTACAGACTACATTTATAGCAGTTTCTGATTTTGTTACAGTAGATGTCATGCTGTACCAATCTTAACCACTGGACGTATCATCAGTGGGATCTACATTGCACTCAAATATAGTTTACTGTCTTACACGTTTTGTTTCAAATGCAGAAGCTATTATGGTTTAAACTGCTGGTGTGAATGTTGTCAAATTTTCAGACCAGCCAGGTACCAGTACCCGATGACTGTGGCAGTAACTTTTTAGTATAATAAAAACAAGAAATGCTGGAACCACTCAGCAGGTCTGGCAGCATCTGTGGAAAGAGAAGCAGAGTTAACGTTTCGGGTCACTGACCCGAAACGTTAACTCTGCTTCTCTTTCCACAGATGCTGCCAGACCTGCTGAGTGGTTCCAGCATTTCTTGTTTTTATTTCAGATTTCCAGCATCCGCAGTATTTTGCTTTTGTTTTAGTAACTTTTTAGTACTTTGTCAAATTGATCTGATACCATCTATTTAACATTTCCAACGATTCTGTTCTGTTAATATTAAACGCTGCGTGCAGGCACGAGTGTTCAGTTGAAACAACAGCAACACAACTTTTATCTCTCCTGAATTTTCTGCTCATTTTAAACATTCACAGAAAAAGACCTACCAGTTTTGGAAGACAAGGCAGAATTGCGAAGACGTATTTTGTCAATAATAACGTGCCAGCATCTGCACAGTTAAATATGAACGATTCCAAGCTATAATATTCATCATCATAATTATGAAAGGTTCAGGAATGCTGTTGATAACCATGTCATAATTCCTTTATCCGCAAAAAAGCAATATCCGACCAAAACAATTTTCAGACTGTGTGAATTATTAAATATTATTGCATTATCATGCTCGGTCATGATGAATGCTCCAAATGAAAGCTTTGAATCATTGTATAGTGGGCGAATGTGTAACGGAGAGAATGCTAACCTTGATATAATTCTAGATAATTTATCCAAGTCCAAACGTTCGGTAGCACAATGGCATCAAACATTGGACGGTAGATGGGCTCTTTGTTCATTGTTACAGAGTAGTTTGCACCAGAAAGTAAACAATCCTGACTTCGTCAGTGACAGTAGCAAAATATACGCTCTCTGAAATATTATTGATGTGAGATTTGTTCATTTAGTGTTGGTAGCCCAAGAGACCGCTCCCCAAAACGCTACCGTAAATGTGACGCATAGCTTGTGACAATAAGCTGCGCCAATACATATGGTGCGTATAATTTCTGGCTCGATTTATAGTGGAATCGCCCACAACATGGTACCAATATTTAGTGGGGAAACAGTGTTTTCTCTTTTGTCCCTCTTTGGTTGTACTTGTACACGTCAGTTTGGCTCGTTTGACTTTCATTGTTTTGAAGTTCCCTCAAATGTATGATTAAACTTTTATTCAGGATTGGAAAGGACTGTTATAAAAGTATACAATAAGAAAGATGCTTGTCTTCAAACATATATTAGAGCGCAGTGGTTCTCTTTACCTCGGCACATGCATCTATTGCTCGGTCTGTCCAATCTGTTGATACCCAGACATTTGCCAAACACTTAATACATGTCATTAATATCTTACTCGTGAGCTTTCTCTTAATGAGAAATCAAACCAGACCCTGCTCTGGCCTCAATTCTGTAAATCGAAAGGTTGGTCCTGTACCCAGTGACCTGCTTCCAGGGGCACTTATTGACGAATCTTTAAAAGGATTTAGAAAAAGATACAATTTGGAAAGCAATGAATCTCGGATTGTATTAAAACTGGAGGTGTATAAACCGGGCCATTATCTTGACACTCTAGCTTAAATCCAGCTGTCTATAAAAGGTGTAGTGTAAAGCTGGCTGAGTAAGTGTTTAGGTCTCAAATCGTTTTTGTGACGGAGGTGCAATGAAAAACCAACAGCTCGAACGCAGGACGCACTAATCACTGTTAAATGCTGATTGCCATACTAGGTAACACGTCCTAAACGTTGCTTTAGTCCAGATTTGTACCATTTTATATTCGGTTAGGTAGGTAAATTAATACAACCCAGTTGCATATGATTTATTGCATAAAGCACGTAATTTTAAAAGTATAAAATATTTAACTAAAGTTAAATGGAACATTTACTCTATTTAATTATAGAACCGCGGCCTCTCTTCCGCTATTCACATTCGAATACTGAGAACAGACAAGCTGTTCGTAATTTCGGAAATTTGCCTGTTTAATATTGAGTTCTGCATAAATTCAATAGTAAATATTTGTTCGTTGTATTACATTGTGTTTAGGAAGAGATTGCTTGTAACACGTTTCGTGTAATATGCATTCCTGATATCTGTACTCTTTAATATAACACCAGTTTATTAAACAGTGCAATATCTTATCAAATGTTTCATGTGTAGCTTATGATCTCGCGGCCTTCTCAGAAACCTTCACCCCAATCTGAGCAATTATTCAGAGTTACCAGAATAATAAGCATAGTTCTTACAGCCTGTATGGAGTCTGTGGTAACACCGTTCTGACTATTATGGAACCTAGAGTACTTTGCAATATATTCTGCCATGAAAATTGCAAGGGATAAAGCGTCGAGATAGAAAGGAAGGATACAACACTACAATAATGGATCAACATGTTTCTTTCAATTTAACTTGCCTGCGTTTTAATCAATGTTTTTAACCACAACAAACGTGAATTCCACAAATCATCAAACTGGTTTACAAACAAGGAAAGTGTATGCTGTTTTCAGAATTCATTGGGAAACGGTAAGAAAAGCACTGTGAGTGACACTCAGTACTTCTGAAAATATATAAATGGTCCACTGGCACCAGTTGATGGCGCTACAATTCACTGCACCAGGTTGAACCTTATTTGCATGATTTTATCTTCCGCACGAACATTTAAAAGTATATAAATTAATTTGGGAAACTTCATTCATAGGATTGTCATTCACAATGATTGTTTGGTATCTAGTCCAATACACCATATCCCTCTTGACTGTACATACAGATTTCTAATTGAACTGGAACTTAAAATATGTCTTATGAAGTGTCACTGTTATTGACTCCTCCATCAAGCTGTCGCCTAAAATTATCATTATCTATTAGTTTATTCCTGTCTTTTATGCTGCTTTTTGCTTGGTGGTTGCTGGTGATGGGGAACTGGCTAAGCGATGGCTCTGACCCATAAAAATGAGGGAGATAAGTGAATACGAATAGTGGAAGCTGAGGCCCTGGTGGATTCATGGTTACCCATTGAACATAAGAACATAAGAAATAGGAGCAGGAGTAGACCTATGGCTCATCGAGCCTGCTCTGCCAATCAGCCCGATCATGGCTGATCTTCGGTTTCAACTCCACTTTCTCGCCCACTCTCCATATCCCTTGATTCCCCGAGAGACCAAAAATCTGAATATCTCAGTCTTAAATATACTCAACAATGGAGCATCCACAACCCTCTGGTGTAGAGAATTCCAAAGATTCACAATCCTTTGAGTGCAGAAATTTCTCCTCATCTCAATCCTTAAATGATCGGCCCCTTATCCTGAGACTGTGCCTCCATATTCCAGATTCCCCAGGCAGAGAAAAAACTTCTCAGTGCCTACCCTGTCAAGCTCAGAATCTTGTATGTTTCCTTGACATTAAATCAACTCTTTCACGTGTACAATCAGTTACTCCTTCCAGAGATTTGTCAAATAAATCCATCAGTGATCATTATTTAACCAAAAAATGAAACAAACAGAAAAAGGAGATTTTTGACAACCTTTTATTGTTTTCTTTTTAAATGTAGTTTTCAGTCCCTACTTCTCTCTCCAAAGGCAGTGACCCATGTGCTATACATCAATGAACAGCTCTGGTCCTTCAGCTCTTCACCCAAATAGCCAGTGGCCATTCTTCCATGTCTGGGAAGTGAATTAAAAATAGAAAACAAAAGCAAAATATTGCAGATGCTGGAAATCTGAAGCAAAAACAGAAAATGCTGGAAATACTCATCTTGTCAGGCAGCATCCGTGGAGAGAAAAATAGAGTTAATGTTTCAGGTCGATGAACTTTCATTAGAACTGGCAAATGTTAGGAATGCAATAGGTTTTGAGCAAGTGAAAGGGGAGAGGGGGAAAGAAGAATGAAAGGGAAGGTCTGTGTTAGGGTGGATGGTGGGAGAGATTAAATGACAAAAGGATTTATGGTACAAAGCCAAGTAAAGAAACAAAAGATGTGTCTAGATGAGGTGTAAATGGCAAAGCAGCTGTCTGAACACAAAGTAAAGGGATTAAGAAAGAAACAAGGAGGGAAAAAACAAAAAGGAAAAAAAGCAGTAAAAAAGAAAAAAATGGGGACAGAGGTTGTGATCTAAAATTATTGAGCTCAATGTTGAGTTTCGAAGGCTGTAAAGTGCCCAGTCGATAGATGAGCTGCTGTTCCTTGAGCTTGCGTTGAACTTCATTGGAATACTGCAGGACAGAAAAGTCAGAATGGGAGAAAGGTGGAGAATTAAAATGACAAGCAACAAGAAAATCGGGGTTGCGCTTGTGGACAGAACAGAGATGTTCACAAAGCAATCACCCAGTCTATGTTTAGTCTCCCCAATGTAGAGGAGACCACACTGTGAGCAGCGAATACAGTATACTAAATTGAAAGAAATACAAGTAATTGCTGTTTCACTTGGAAGGACTATTTGGGGCCCTGGGCAGTAGGAAGGGAGGAGGTAAAAGGGCTGGTGTTGCATCTCCTGCACTTGCATGCAAAAGTGCCGTAGGAAAGGGGGGAGGTGTTGGGGGTGACTGAGGAGTGGACCACGGTGTCGCAGAGGGAATGGTCCCTTCGGATTGCTGAAAGGGGAGGGGAAGATGGAGGTGGCAGAAATGGGAGAGGATGAAAAACAGAAAATGCTGAAATACTCAGCAAGTCTGGCAGCATCTGTAGAGAGAGAAACAAAGTTAACATTTCAGATCGATGACCTTTCACCAGATTGGGAAAAGTTAGAGATGTAATAGGATTAAAGCAAGTTAAAGGGGGAAGAGTGAGAAAAAGGACAAAATGAAAGGTTGGGAAAAGGGTGAAGGCAAGAAAGATTAAATGACAAAAAAGTTTGTGGTGCAAAGGCCAAGTCTGGAAAGTGAATACCTATTTTACTGTAGAGGCATCCCAGTGGAGCCAGATCCTGTTATTGACCAGTGTGAACACTGAGCAAAGACAAAAATTTCTCTGTGATGCCCTGCAGTATATATGAGTATCCAAAATAAGTGGAGAAAAAAAAGAACTTTTCATATGTTGCTTAAAACATTTGCAAAAAACATCACCACGCATTATCTTTCAGTTTCTTTCATTGTTAGTGCAAGCTTACTAATATTACTAATTTTTGAATGTGGAAATCATGACCATTTTTTTCACAGAAAAGGTATATTTTTAATAGTCTTTGTACTGAATGGACAGACCTTTATAGAGACAGGAATGATTTAAAAAATATACCAAGATATGCTGTGCAGATGCACTAGTCTTGAATTAATATTTAATTTTGAAATGAAATTCATTGCTGTGTTTTAAAAAAGACATTATTGCAATTGGGTAAGGATAGTAGCATACTCTTCTAATGAACTGTATTTTTTTAAACCGAACTTTCATTATAACAATTGCCTAAGGCCTATTGAAACAGTGTCTAAGTTATATGTGTTAGAGTAGAACACATCTGTGGACTAATTTAAGGAAATGTAATACTATTTCCTTTAAAATACTGGCCATTAGAATGTATTGAGAAAAGTGAATGAGAAAAAGGGAATTACACAATAACATCAGGGGGAGAAATGACCGGGCAGGCGCTAATTCTTAACACTGAGCAGCAGTGCAGCCAAGCATCCTGGTACAGCCCCAGAACTGATTCCAGGAAAGCAGCCAAGGGAGGAACTTTGGACAGTTCTGTGGCACATTTAACATTAAAATACTGAAAAGATTATGTAAGTTGGGCAATGCCTTGATAAGCAGGAAGTGGTGTATTAGTGTTCATCTTTGGAATTCTTAAAAAGAGCTTGGTGCCTCTGTTGAACAGCATCCAAGATAACCCAATGACAAAGAGACCCTATTACAGATGTAGGAGTAATATTCAAAGAACAAAGAACAGTACAGCACAGGAACAGGCCATTCGGCCCTCCAAGCCTGCGCCGATCTTGATGCCTGCCTAAACTAAAACCTTCTGCACTTCCGGGGTCCGTATGCCTCTATTCCCATCCTATTCATGTATTTGTCAAGATGCCTCTTAAACGTCTCTATGGTACCTGCTTCCACCACCTCCCCCGGCAACAAGTTCCAGATGTATAAAGTTAGTACTAAACCATAAGATGATTGCTTTTCAGTTATGATGATTTAATCATATACTGTCAGGAATATCCTTCCTTTCTGGGGTTCTGCCTGATAATTGATTGTAATAAGTGCTCGAATATTTTCTATTTTTGTAACTGGTAACTTCAGTAAGTACCGCATTAGATCTAATATTAGAGATTAATATCAACAACATAATTGGATAATACAGCATTTTCAACACTCCTACTGACTCTTACTGACTGAGATTACCGTATAATGATTAATTGTGCTGGTGTAACTAAGGATTGCTGCAGATTCAAATGGCATTTAAAGCTGTATTACATTAAAAGTGCTATATAAATGTAAGTGTTTGTAAGAATATCTGCTTCTTATATGCAATGCATTGGATAAATTAAATTTTATAAATACACTTTATTTTTCATTTACATCTTATTTCAATAAACTGGACAAGACAGATTACAAATTGAAACAGGATAACTGGCAACCATTTAACTGGAATTAATGGTAACAATGTATTTGTACCATAGTAAGCATTAGCATGCTGAAAAATCCTGATAGATATATGTCTTTAAGTTTCTTGTTGTCTAAATGTATAGAAAACATGTGTCAGTATTAAGAATCTTGGGTAGTAGTGCACAGCCACCCCTAACGGGTAACCTTCTTTCAATAGCTTGCTGCAGATTAGAAACTCATTAAATTAGGAATGGTGGGCAGAAACTGATGACCCTGGACTCTCAGTGTAGCTGAAACTAGGAAATTGTAGGTGGCTTGTTTTCTTATGAATCCTTGTGTCCCTAATGGTATCTGAGAGGGTCAGAAAGTATTTAGCCAGCGAGCTTCTTGACAGAGAGGTAGAATTCTGCAAATTAGTTTTCTAATTCAGGTAAACCTATGCCAGATGGCATTATTTCTGTGACCTCTTTTACAGGAGTTAAATTTTGTGCTCATTGCAGTGAAGGATTTCAGTGCTGTGTTGGGAGTGGAATACTATTGTCATCCAATGTTAGCATCAAACACTCCCCAATCAGGTATAGCATAATTAGCTGATGCAACTTTACCTTGGCCCCAACATTGAAAGAGCACCCCTATTACAACAGTATGAGTTTTTTCTCTTCATACCCCTGCCATCATATGGCCTCTGGAGGTCAGTGCTAACTTAGTGCCATTTAATACAGAATTATAGGCAGTTTGTGTTAAGTTCACACCGAGCCACCTACGGAGATATTAGGGCAGATGACCAAAAGCTTGATAAAGAGGTCGGCTTTAAGAAGCTTCTTGAAAGAGGAAATATAGGGAGAGAGAGAGGGAGAGGTTTAGGGAAAGAATTCCAGTGATTACGGTCTTGGCAGCTAAAGGCACAGCAGCCAATGGTGCAGGAATTAAAATCAGGGATGGTCAAGAGGCCAGAATTGGAGGGGAGTGGATATCTTGGAGGGTTTTAGGGTTGGAGGAGCTAACAGAGATAGCGAGGATAAGACCATGGAGGCATTTGAAAACAAGGATAAGAATTTTAAAATTGAGGCATTGCTTAAACGGGAGCCAATGTAGGGGGGATGGGTGAACAGGAGTTGGTGTGAATTAGGGCATGGGCAGCAGAGTTTTGGATGACCTCAAGTTTATGGAGTATAATAAATGGGAAGCTGGCTAGGAATGCATTGGAATAGTCAAATATAGAAGTAACAAAGGCATAGATAAGAGTTTCAGCTGCAGATGAGCTGAGGCATGGCTGGAGTCGGGCAATGCTACAGAGTTGGAAATAGGCAGCCTTGTGATGGCGCTATATGTGGTCAGAAGCTCATCTCAGTGCCAAAAATTACACCAAAGTTGCAAATCGTTTGGTTCAGCCTCAGGCAGTTGCCAGGGAGAAGGATGGAGTCAGAGTCAGATGGAAACAATGTTTGTGGCGGGCACCAAAGAAAATGGGCTCGGTCTTCCCATTATTTAGTTGGCGGAAATTTCTGTTCATTCAGTACTGGATGTTGGACAAGCAGTCTGAGAGTTTAGAGACAGTGGAGGGTTCGAGAGAGATGGTTTTGAGGTAGAGCTAGGTGTCATACACGTGTGTACATATGGAAACTGAATCTGTGTTTTCAGATGATGTCACCAAAAGGCAACATGTAATTGAAAAATAGGAGGGGGCCAAGAATAGATCCAGCAGTCTGGGCTGGATTCAGACTTGGGCCTGAAATATTCAGGGGCTGTGGGCTGGATTTTGTGGTGCTGGCATGGATGGCTTCCAGAGCTGAGCCAAAAAGGCTAGGGGAACCCCGCCACGGCCATTCCAAGGCCTCCGATGCAATCTTACGTTGCTCTGACACTTAAGTGGCTAGTGTAGGATAACCATCCCTTTAAAGACACACATCCTGCCTCCAAGAGCTTCCTGCCAATCACAGGGCTGGCAGCTCAGCAGTATCGGCAGCACCACCAGGAATGCTGGCCACTGCTGGTACTGCAGAGACCATGGATCCAGGTTCAGCACTGGAGACCCGCTCCTCAGATAAATGAGGTAGGGTCGCCAGGGCCAGTCCGGAAGCTCCTGGTGAGGGGGGTGGTGGAAGGCTAGGCGTTGTGCAGGTAGAGGGGGATCCACGGAGGTGCAGTTTTTCCAAGCAGGTGTCCTTCGTGGGCCACAGACTGACCACAGAGGATGGACCCCCTCCCCAAGACGGCAGGGAGGGCACCCTGTATTATTGGGTTACCTCCCAATGTGGCAGAGGCACCCCCGCAACTAGTTAAATCCCAGCGGCATGGGGAAGAGGCCCTTGAGTGGTCATTAATAGGCCACTTTCGGGCCTCAACTGGCCTCTGGGCGGAAAGACCATCATTGGCCAATCCCGCCCCTGTCAAAATCACTTGGTGACAGGGAGGCGACGGGCCCTCCATGCTCCACCTCCCGTTGCAATTCTATGGGCCCACCCCCTTCCCCAGCCTCTGAAACCGTCTTGGGGGGGGGACGAATAAATTCCAGCCCTGGTTAGTTCATTGTATCACCCAAATTCCTAGACACCATTCTCAGAAAGCAAGCTATCTAATTTCAGGCCTTTGCCAATGGCTGGATAATAGATTCATGAAAGCAGCACAGGTTTGCTTGCTGTCTGCTTTTCCCTCCTTTCCATAGGAGAAAACACCCTCACTGTTACTGGGTGCCTGCTCATGATAGCTTATTTAGATTGGAGACTCACCATGTAGGGAATTATAAGTACAAACCTATATCCTTTGATGCTAGGGTGGCCACTGGCAGAGGCCAGGAATACTGGACACAAAAACTGCCCTCGGCCCCTCAACCCCTGCGTATGCACACACGCAAAAATAGATGCAAGCTTAAGACCTGCATCCTGCCGATATAATTAATTAAAATGAGTATGGAGCATTGCAATTGTATTTTTTGTGCCCTGAATGAGCTTTATTGATTAACTTCAAAATACCGGACCTAAGGGAGTCTGGTACCTGAATGGGGCCAGATGGACTGAAATTGAACTATTCGGTACAAAATCAGACAAATGGCCACCCTATTTGATTCTGTGGAGAAACAGAGTTAACATTTCAAGTCTGTAACCTTTCATCAGAACTGGGAAAAGTTAGAACTGTAATAGGTTTTGAGCAAGTGAAAGCGGGGGCGGGGGAGGGTGGGAAGAAGAACAAACGGGAAGGTCTGTGATAGGTTGGAGGGCAGAAGAATTTAAATAACAAAAGGTTTCATGGTGCAAGGCCAAAGGGAATGGTAATGGAACAAGTAAAGAACTGAAGGTAGCAGCACAGGTAGATAAGGTGGTTAGGAAGGCTATGGGATACTTGCCTTTATTAGTTGAAGGATAGAATATAAGAGCAGGGAGGATATGATGGAGCTGTATAAAATGCTGGTTATGCCACAGCTGGAGTACTGTGTACGGTTCTGGTCAACACACTATAGGAAGAATGAGATTGCAATGGAGAGGGTGCAGAAGAGATTCACCAGGATGTTGCCTGGGCTGGAGAATTTCAGTTATGAAGATAGGCTGGGGTTGTTTTCCTTGGAGCGGAGAAGGCTGAGGGGGGGGCCTGATAGAGGTATAAAAAATTATGAGGGGCATTGATAGGATTGATAGGAAGAAATTTTTTCTCTTAGCGGAGAGGTCAATACATAAGGGGCATAGATTTAAGGTAAGGGGCAGGCGGTTTAGAGGGGAGTTGAGGAAGAATTTTTTCACCCAGGGGGTGGTTGGAATCTGGAACACACTGCCTGAAGGGGTGGTAGAGGCAGGAACACTCACGACATTCAAGAAGTATTTAGATGAGCACTTGAAACGCTAAGCGCGGGGAAACGGGATTAGCTAGGACGGGTGCTTGATGGTCGGCGCAGGTGCATTGGGCCGAAGGGCCTGTTTCTGTGCTGTAAAACTCTATGACTCTATAAAAGATGTGTCTAGAGGAGGTGTGAATGGCAGGATCCTGACTAGCTGCTGTCCAAAAGCAAAGTAAAGGAAATAAGAAAGAAATGAGAGAAGAAACAAACCAGCAAAGAAAAATGAAACAAAATGAGGGCAGAGGTTACAATCTAAACTTGTTGAATACAAGGTTCAGCTTCATTGGAATACTGCAGCAGGCCAAGAACAGAAAGATCAGAGTGGGAGCAAGGTGGAGAATTAAAATGACAAGTGACTTAAGCTCTGGGTCATGCTTGCAAACTGAAGAAAGGTGTTCCACAAAGCGGTCACCCAATCTGCTTTTGGTTTCCCTGGTGTAAAGGAGACCACATTGTGAGCAGTGAATACAGTATACTAAATTGAAAGAAGTACATGTAAATCGTTGTTTCACCTGGGAGGAATGTCGGGGCCTTGGACAGTGAGAAGGGAGGAGGCAAAAGAACAGATGTTGCATCTCCTGCGCTTGCATGGAAAAGTGACGTAGGAAAGAGAGGGAGTGTTGAGGGCCACTGAGGAGTGGAACATGGTATTGTGGAGGAAATGGTACCTTTGGAATGCTGAAAGGGGAGGGGAGGGTAAGGTGGTGGCTTCACGCTGGAGGTGACACAAATGGTGGAGGATGAGCCATTGAAAATGTAGGCTGGTGGAGTGGATGGTGAGGACAAGGGGAACCTTATCGTGGTTCTGGGAAGAAGGGGAAGAGGTGAGAGCAGAAGTGCGGGAAATGGGACAGACATGGTCGAGGGCCAGGTCAACCATGGTGGAGGGGACTCCTTGGTTGAGGAAAAAGGATGACATATCGGAAGTGCAAGTACAGAAGGTTGCATCGTCTGAACAGATGGGAGGGAACTGGGGAAACTGGGAGAATGGAATAGAGTCCTTACAAGAAGCAGGGTAGGAGGAAGTGTAGTCAATGTAGCTGTGGGAGTCAGTGGGCTTATAATGAATATTAGTTGATAGGCTATCCCCAGAAATGGAGACAGAGAAATCAAGGAATTGAAGGTAAGATAGAGCATGTGAAGGTTGAAATTGGAAGCAAAGTCAGTGAAATTTTCCAGTTGACGGTAGGAAAGTAGGGAACGGCACTGATACAGTCATCAATGTACCAGAAGAATTGGTGAGGGAGGGGACACAACTAGGACTGGAAAAAAGAATGTTCCACATATCCCACAAAAAGACAGGCATAGCTAGGACCCATAAGGGTATCCATAGTAGCATCTTTTATTTGGAGGAAGTTAGCGGAGTTGAAGGAGAAGTTGTTCAATGTGAGACCAAGTTCAGCCAGGTGGAGGAGGGTGGTGGTGGATGGGGAGTGGTTGGGCCTCCATTCAAAGAAGAAGTGGAGAGCCCTCTGGCTGTCCTGATGGAGGGTGGAGGTGTCGAGGAATTGGACATCCATTGATCTTCTTCCCACCCTTCCCTCTTTCACTTGCTCAAAACCTATTACATTTCTAACTTTTCCCGGTTCTGATGAAAGGTCACTGATCTGAAACAATAACTCTGTTTCTAACTTTACAGATGATGCCAGATTTGCTGAGCATTGCCAGGGTTTTCTGTTTTTATTTCAGATTTCCAGCATCTGCAGTATTTTGCTTCTGTTTTGTGTTCCTTTGATTCTGTGTTGGCACTGTGCCACATGGCTGTCTTAAAATTAATTCATATTGGTGAAATATATACAAAATAAAGTCTGTTGGCCTCAGCTGCAGCGTGATTATATAGTATCCTGATTCATCAGTTATAAATAAAACCATAGTATAGTGCATTGACATTAATAGTAACTGCATATGGATGAGAAATAGAATAAGTCACAATAACTAAAAGGCTTACAGTGGAGACCATTTCCAGTTCACTTCTCACAGTCTATCATTACTACATTGAGGAATTCCCTGCATCTAACTGTGTGAAGAAATTCACTAAAAATAACTCAAAACAGCAGAACAATCACATCACTGCCAATGATGAAGAGAAAATCAAGACTTCCATTGTTTTTTTAAAGAGAGTCGGCGGAGGAGAGAAAATTCCACAGACTGGTTTATATTTGTGGTAAATTCTGTGGCCATGGAATCATGAAATTCTATAAGCCTTAAATTCAACAGTCATCTGACAGTTGTGATCAGTTAAGTTGTCCTGCACTGGGCTGAACTTACAGGATGTTTAGGCCATGAAATTCAGCTCCTTGGCACTCACTTTGTTGGTGCTACAAGTGCCGTTTTGCCTCCAAAATGAAGTCTGTGTTGCATGTGTACACTTCTGGCGGGAGCTGTGCCAGACACCATTTTGAGGAGGGTATTAGCATGTGGCTGTGAATGTCCACCGAAAGTATGCAGATCAGGCAGATTGTGATGTCAATCAGTGTGTAAAGCTCAACACTCCAGCTAAATCCCTCTCTTAGCCTCACACAGCTGAAAGTGCATTCAGCAGCAAGGAGGACATCACCCCACCTCCCACCGGCACTATTTAAAGGGATCATCAACTATTTGCAGGTTAGTTGCTGATTGATTTCTACTGGTTGTTGTGATTGTTGACATTTTTGTTGGTTTCTCGAGTTGCTTAAAATTGTGAAAGTCTCCAGTGAGTGGTGAGGCATGTCCTGAAGGACTTTGTCCTGATTTCAAGTATTTTGCACAAACCATTTGCTTCCAGTGGTTTGGATTACAGCGTGACAAGGATAATGAGCAGGGGTGACACAGAGCAGGACAAGCTGCTGGACGAGAGAGGAGAAGGAGGGGGAGAAGGGCTCTCAGCAAGGGGCCATATCTGCCCAGCATGTTCAGGGAGTAATTCTCCTACCTGAGGAATAACGTGCTGATGTCTCCGCTTCACTAAGGACGTCCTCATTGAAATCTGTCACCTGCTGCAGCCACAACTGCAGCCTCAGAATAGGGCAAGAATGGCATTGCCTGTAGCTGTGAAGGAGACATGGCCATGAACATTTATGTGTGTTGGAGAAAATCCAGATTATGCCCAATTATTCAACAAATTCTCCGGACTCAGACTTTGAGAATAAACACTTTATTTCATGATATCATGGAGAGCACACCTTACCTAAAAGCGGTCCAGTGCTACTCCACAGAACAAAGGAAATCCACAACGGATATACAGTTACTCAGCCCATCCCGGCTGGACACAATCCAATCAGAACGGTTATTGATTACATACATTACACATAGTACCAATTAGATTACTGATTAGGCATCATGTGGCAACATGATCAGCTTATGCCGGCCCTGATCATCAATTGATGAGCTCAGGTCCCATCCATTATCCTGAAGTCTTCCAACTGTCACTTTTAATTGGGCCTGCATTCCTGAGTGCTTCGTGCAATCTGCAGTTACACTGATAAGAGGGGCCCTCTTATTGTCTGTGCCATGCTGTACCAAGCTCCAACTGTGAACTAACTAATCTGTCCCACAATGCCTCGGTCGAAAACTCCATTTTGTATCAATATGTGGCTATACTTTCAACTCATATATGAAAGAATATATGTATACGTATTCACTAGGATTATATTAATCTACTTACAAAATAATAGTTATAGAAGCAAAACTCAGCAAAATTGCTCCCACAATGTGGCTTGCTCCTTCCAGGCTGGAGAAGGCGTTATTTGCAACATCTCCTGGTTTGAGTCCACTGTTGCATAAGGGAGGTCACTGAGGCTCTGTATTCCAAGACGGCTGAATACATTACATGTTCTTTTGCCAGAGGGAAGCAGGAGGAGTGAGAACACTGTTTTGTGAGGATTGCCGGTTGCACCATGGTGCAAGGCGCCATTAACTGCACACAAGTTGCTTTGCGGGCAGCACATGCCAGCTCTGGGTTGTATTGCAAAGGAAAGGGATTCCATTCCTTCAATGTCCAACTGGTGTGTGACCATACACAGTGACTCATGCAGGCCAATGTCCGATATGCTGGCAGCAGTCATGATGCCTTCATTCTGTAGCAGTCCATTGTGCCATCTGCATTTGAGCCATTATGACAAATCAGAGCATGGCTACTGAGTGACAAGGTCCACCTCTGATGACATGGCTTGTGACTCTGGTGTGCAAACCCATGCACACGTGGGTAGCATACATACAATGAAACCTATGCTGCCACACAAGATATGATTAAGCAGACCATTAGGGTGCTTAAACAACACATTTGGTCCCTGGACGCTCTGGAAGAGCCCTGCAGGACTCAGCAGAGCAGATATCAAGATTCACGGTGGTCTGCTATATGCTGCAGAATCTCGTCATCATAAGTGCACTGTCCTTGCCACCAGGTGTACAGCAACCAGCTGAGAAGCAGGAGGTGGAAGAGGAAGAGGGAAGGCAACCAACACGGACCCATTCTGGCGGTGTTGTCCACAATTGACTCATCCAGCTGCAACAGCAGTAAACACAACCTTAATTCCCATTCGCCAACAGTCAGTCTCACCTTCCCTCTGCTACTGACCATCACAGCATCTGCAAAATAAATGCAAAATGCAAAATTAAAAGCCACTATAAAATAGATATTCCAAAGCAAATTTATAAATTAAACATTGCCATATTGCATACAAACATCAACTAATCATCCCTTAGTGCCTGTCTTCCTGTGCCTTTGCCTATTCTAGTGCTCCTACACAGTGTTATCCCAGTGGCTGCAGCATGACTGGTGGAAGGCTGTTGACTTTCAATGGGGAGGACTGCAGATGGTCTTGCAGGATGACTTCGAGATCTCATGCCCTAGAATGCCCAGCTTTGGCTGCACCATCTTGGTATGGGCAGCAGCAGTCTGGGCTGGCTGGTTGACAGGCAACAACAAAGGTGGCAGTAATGGGAGGATGTACGCTGTCATCTTGAGAGATAACAGCAGGTTTGTGCTCCGTGGAACCACTGCCACTCCCCATGTTGTGGTGCCTCAACAAGCTCCTTTGAACACTGGATTTCACAGCATGATGGCAGCAATCTGAGCTTCCATGGCAGCAAGCTGACCTTGCATGAAAGTAGTCTGAGATTCCACTGCAGCACCTAATGTTGGGTGGCTTCTCTTGTGCTGCAATGGAAGCTGAGACATCGAACATCAAATGCTGCATCATAATTGGCCATCACTTCCATGCTGGAAAGGATAGGCTCCAAGCTCAGTGCAAACCCCTGTGCCAAGTGGCATCAGACTGCACCATGCTCCTTGACATTAACTGCAGCCTTTCTGGCAGGCCTGCCAATGCTCCAAACATTTCATTATTCATACCGAACAGCCTTCTTCTGTAGGTCCCTTTGAAATTCTTATTTGGCAGTGGTGGGAGGAGGCTCTTAAGTGGCAATTAATTGACCACTTAAGGGCCACAATTGGCCTGGGACAGCTGGGCCATTTTCCACCTCCCCCACCGCTGGTAAAATAGCAGCGTGGTTGGGTAGGCGACGGGCTTGGCACATCCCAACTCCCTCTTGATTTTACACCCACCTGCCTCCCAGCCTGCTCCTGGGAGACGTAACATTCTGGCCAGTGTTTCATCAGCTAAAGTACTCTTAACCACTCTTTCTATTTTCTTAGCTTGCCAAGCTAAAGGACAACATTTACCATTTTCACCCATAAGAAATATAATGAAAAGAGCTGCAACTAGAATACCCATGTGGAGATTATCATGTAAAGCATCGATAAAAATGACTAGCTTCATATTCTTTGAGTCACCTAAGGATGGGAACTTAAGTGCACATTTCTCCAGATTAAATTTTTTAAATGTTTTATTTGCCCTTAAAACGTTCTCGACTTTAGGGTGTTTCTTCGTAGCATTTAACTCAAACATATCAAAACTAGCATCTGGTCAGTTCAACTGACCAATCAAGCTTCACAATTGCTTTGCCTCTTCTTTGGATATAGCACCATCTTTCATGAGAACCCAGTATGATTAACTGGGATGGAATTAACACCCTTTAAACATTCTATTTGCCTTCCTAATTACTTGCTGTACCTGCAAGTTTTGTGATTCATGTACGAGGACATCCAGATCCCTCTGTACGGCAGCATTCTGTAGTTCTCTCCATTCAAATAATATTCTGCTTTTCTCTTCTTCCCACCAAAGTGGACAACCTCACATTTTCCCACATTATATCCCATCTGCCAATTTTTTACCCACTCATTTGAACTATCTATGTTCCTTTGCGGACTCTTTGTGTCCTCCAAGTTATAACTTGCTTTCCCACCTATCTTTATATTGCCATCACATTTGATTACAGTACACTTGGACCCTTCATCCAAGTCATTGATGTAGATTATAAATAGTTGAGGCCCCAGCACTTATCTCTGTGGCATCCACTGGTTACAGTTTGCCAACCTGACAATGCCCCATTTATCCCGACTCTCTGTTTCCTGTTAGTTAGCCAATCCTCTATCCATGCTAATATATCACCCCAACACCATGAGCGCCTATCTTGTGTAGTAACCTCATCGAATGCCTTTTGGAAATCCAAATGCACTACATCTCCTGGTTTCCCTTTATTCATCCTGCTCATTACATCCTTTATTGAATAGGGGCATTACATTTGCAGTTTTCCAATCAGGTGGGACCTTTCCAGAATCGAGGGAATTCCCTATGACTCTCTCTTTTATAACACACCAAATCTCCTGAATTAAATTCTGTCTTAGATGGTCTTGATGGTCAATTCCTCAATGTTCTTAAATTTGTTCTGAGACCTCAGCCTTGATGAAAGCTATTTCCCTGCATGTAAAGCATTCAAATGTGCAGAAAAAATGGAACTAATTGTAGTACCTTCTCGCTCAGGACAACCATCACACAGCACTGAAGGCAATTTGCGATTTCACCCATGGACTAATTGATAGGGATTGTATCCTCCAACCATCTGGAGTGAATTCTTTGCATGAAACGTCCATGCAGGAGCAATTGTCAACTTGCAGTCTGGTTGATCAGCTAAAATTTTATGCAGCATTTCATCAATCACCACACGATTCCTTTCACAGAGCCCATTGCCAAAAGGACTTTCAGCTGCAGTATTCATGACCATATTGTTCATGCTTTCACACATGTCTCTGAATTTGTTAATGGCAAATTCCCCTCCATTATCAGTCAAAAACTTCGCTGGTGCCCATGTCCGGTCCCTATCCATTTCTCCACAATTTTGTCCTTCATAACCAATCTGATCTCCAGGTCTACAAAATGTAGAATGCAAATATTTCTGTCTTTGTCCCTTAACTTTAGATCCATGAAAACTACTTTGTTAAAGTCACATGCCAGTGGAAGCCTTACAATATTAATTGGCAATGTCCTCCGATACTTTTTACAGATTTCACTCTTCTCTCTAATCTCTTCTTTAAACTCACATACTCTTTTTGCATCTTTTAGCAGGATTTTTTAACCTTTGACAAGTAGGGTGGGAAAATTGTCTACGTAATTGTCTCCTGCTGATTACCACCTACCGCCCTCCCTCAACTGATGAATCAATACTCCCCCATGTTCAACACCATTTGGAAGAAGCACTGAGTGTAGCAAGGGCACAGAATGTATTGGGTGGGGGACTTCAATGTCCACCACCAAGAGTGGCTTGTTACCACCACTACTGACCAAGAAAGACATATCTGCCAGACTGAGCCTGTGGCGGACGGTGAGAGAACCAACAAGAGAGAAAAACCTACTTGACCTTGTCCTCACAAATCTGCCTGTCACGGATGCATCTGTCCATGACAGTATTGTAGGAGTGATCACCAAACAGTCCTTTCGGAAACAAAGTCCCGTCTTCACGCTGAGGACATCCTCCATTGTGTTATGTGGCACTACCACCATGCTAAATAGGATATACTCAGAACAGATCTAGTAGCTCAAAACTAGGCATCCATGAAGCGGTGTGGGCCATCAGCAGCAGCAGAACTGTATTCCATCACAATCTGTAACCTCATGGTCCGGCATATCCCTCATTCTATCATTACCATCAAGTCAGGGAACCAACCCTGGTTCTATGAAGAGTGTATGAGAGCATGCCAGGAGCAGCACCAGGCATACCTAAAAATGAAGTGCCAACCCAGTGAAGCTACAACACAGGAATACATGCATGCTAAACAACGGAAGCAGAATGTTATGGACCTGATAACCATCAGATCAGATCAAAGCTCTGCAATCCTGCCACATCCAGTCATGAATGGTGGTGGACAATTAAACAACTAACCAGAAGAGGAGGCTCCAAAAACGTCCCCATCCTCAATGGTGACGAAGCCCAGCATGTCAGTGCAAAAGACAAGGCTGAAGCATTTGCAACCATCTTCAGCCAGAAGTGCTGAGTGGATAATCCATCTCAGCCGACTGAGATACACACCATCATAGATGCCAGTCTTCAGAAAATTCGATTCATGTCACGTGATATCAAGAAATGGCTGAAGACACTGGATAGAGCAAAGGCTATGGGCCCTGGCATCATCCCAGCTGTAGTGCTGGACCTGTGCTGCAGAACTAGCCCCACCCTTAGCCAAGCTGTTCCAGTATAGCTACAACACAGGCATCTACTCAACACTGTGGAAAACTGTCCAGGTATGTCCTGTCCACAAAAAGCAGGACAAATCCAATCCAACCATTTATCCCCTATCAGTCTACTCTCAATCGTCAGCAAAGTGATGGAAGGTGTTGTCAACAGTGCTATCAAGTGTCACTTACTCAGCAACAACCTGCTCCCTGATCCTCAGTTTGATTTCCACCAGGACCACTCAGCACTAGACTTTATTATAGCCTTGGTGAGGTGAGAATGTTCACCCTTGACTTCAACACAGCATGTGACCGAGTGTGGCATCAAGGAGCCCTTGCAAAATTGAAGTCAATGAGAATCGGGGCCAATCAATCAGCACTCTCGTCTCATGCAGTATAAGTTGTTGTTTTCCCTTACATTGGTTATTCTAGTGTATTGTCCTGATAAGTGCAAGATGAAAAGCTTCGACAACATGTCTCTATTTTCAGCAATTCTCAAGTTCTGTACTACCAAACAACTACTTTTATATTCCTTAACCTTATATTGATTCTCACTACATAGTGAATCAAGATTACATTCTAACCAACCTGTTCCACATACTGTTGAAGTACAAGCACTATCTAGTATGCACGGTTAAGGGAGTCTGTGACTAACACATTCATCACAGGATTAAAATTCTTTGTGACCAGTATAATTTGTTTGGATGCATTATTATCTTCATCCTCTTCCTCAGAATTCTTTTCATCATGTGTCATTATGAGGGTCCTGTCTCTCTGCTTTGGGCAGTTCACCAGGTAATAATACTTTGAGTCACACCTGAAGCACCTATTAACTGTTCCTTGGATATTCCTGGGATTTATTTGGCCATTATTGCCGTTCCAATTCTGTCTTCTACTGTAATAGCCAAATCTGCTAAAGGTGTTTTCATCCTATTCTGCCTGTCTTTAATCCCTCCATTGTACTGATGCCCGCATCCAGTATCCAGACCATTTTGAAATCTGGCAATCATTGAGTCTTCAATTCTTTGTCATAGAGTCATGGAGCCATTACAGCACAGAAGGAGGCCATTCAGTGCATCAGTTCCATGTCAGCTCTCTGTGTGGCAATCCAGTCAGTCCCAGTCCCCTGCTCTGTCCCCATAGTCCTGCAAGTTTATTTCCTTCAAGTGCCCAACCAATTTACTTTTGAAATCATTGATCAGCTGCACTTCATCACCCTCATAGGCAGTGAGTTCCAGGGCATTACCTCTTTCTGCGTAAAAAAAGTGCTTCCTCACATCTCCCCATATCTTTTGCCCAAAACATTAAATGTGGGCCCCCTAGTCCTTGTGTGATCAGCTAATGGGAACAACTTTTCTTTGTCTCCCTTATCTAAAACTGTCTTAATCTTGTCCCCTCAATCTTCTTTGCTCCAAGGAGAACAACTCCAGCTTTTCCAACCTAATCTTGTAGCTAAAATCCCTCAACCCTGAAACCATTCTGGTAAATTTCCTCTGTGCCCTGTCAAGGACCCTCACATACTTCTTAAAATGTGGTGATCAGAAATGGATGCAATGCTCTAGTTGTGGCCTAACCAGAGATTTATAAAGGTTCAGCATAACTTCCCTGCTTTTGTACTCAATACCGCTATTTATGAAGCCCAAGATGCTTTGCTAACTAGTCTCTCAATATGTTCTTCCCCCTTCAAATGAACCCATGAACCCCCAGGTTCCTCTGTTCCTGCACACACTTTAGAACAATGCCATTTAGTCGATATTGTCTTTTCCTATCCCTTCTGCCAAAATGCATCACCTCACACTTCTCTGGAGTAAATTCCATCTGCCATTTCTCTCGCCATTCTGCTAGCACATCTATGTCCTGTTGCAGTTGATTGGTATCATCCACACTGTTATCACACCTCGAAGTTTGCTATCATTTGCAAATTTTGACATTTTACTCTGTATTTCAATATCTAAGTTATTTATACCTATCAAAAAACAAGTAGTCCTAGCACTGACCCTGGGAGAACACCACTACTGTCTGAAAAACAACCATGTACAACTCGCTGTTTTCTGTCCTTAAGCCAATTTTTTATCCAAGTTGTCATTGGCCCTCCTATTCCCTGAGCCTCAGTTTGATTAACCAGCCTTTTCCGTGGTACTTTGTTAAACATTTTCTTAACATCCATATAGACAACATCTATTGCATTCCTTTCATTAACCTTTGTTACTTCATCAAAAAAATCAATTAGATTAGTCAAACATGATTTGACTTTTACAAATCCATACTGGCTATCCTTAATTAACTCAAACCTCTCCAAGTGCCTGTTAATCTTTTCCATGATTATTGTTTCTAAATCCTTACCCACCACTGATGTTGAATTAACTGGCCTGTAGTTGTTAGGACTATCTTTAAACCTTTTCTTGAATAGGGGTGCCGCATTTGTCACTTTCCAATCCTCTGGCGCCTCCCCCATATCTAGGGAAGATTGGAAAATTATGGCAAGCCCTTCTGTTATCTCCACCCTCACTTCTCTTAGCAACCTGGGATGCAGGCCATCTGAACCAGGTGACTTATCCACTCTAAACATAGCCAGCCTTTCCAGTACATCCTGCCTGTCAATTTCATCCCATCCATTACCTCTACCATCTCTGCTTCTACTGATATGTTGTTCCCATCATCTTCCTTAGTAAACATTGATACAATGTACTCAATAAATATTCTAGCCTTGCCCTGCGCCTCTAAGCCTCTTTTGTCCCTAATAGGCCTCAGCCCACCTCATACCACCCACTTACTGTTTACATACCGGTCAAAGATTTTTGACACTAATACAACAGCAAAATATTGCAGATGTTGAAATCTGATGAAAGGCCATTGAGCTGGAACATTAACTCTGTTCTCTCTCCACAGATGCTGCCAGACTTGCTGAGCATTTCCAGCACTTTTTGTTTTTAATTATAGAAGATTTTTGAGCCCTTTTATGTTAACTGCCATTCTATTCTCATATTCTCTCATTACCAGTCTTATTTTCCTCTTTACTTCCCCTCTCAACTTATTGTATTTGGCCTGCTTCTTGCTTTACGGATTCACATGACATGCATCATACACCTGCTTTCCTTGTTTCATATTCTCTATCTCGCTCATCATCCAAGCAGCCCTGGCTTTGGTTGCCCTACTTTTACCTCTTGCTGGAATGCACCTGTCCATATGAGACATTTAGCACAATACAGCAATTTAAATGTGAAATGTTTAAATGTTAGCACTGATCCAGGAATCCACAAATTGAATTTCATCAATCTTTTATACATCTGGTAAAGTCCATGATATATTCTTCCACGGAATGACCATCCATTTTCCGAAATCTATCAAATTCTGACCATGCCACACAGGCATTTAACAGATCATCTTTCTTGTAAATTTCATTCAAGAACTCTAATAGAAGGTCCAAATTTTCATCACTATCCAACTGGCAGGTATCCAGCTCAGAAAATACTTTATTTCTGATCTTACTTCTTTACTACAAGGCCTTTTTTGGTCGGGACGCAACCTGTGTCCACATGTCTATTTCATTCTTACACTGGTCATATGGTTCAGACTCCAAGAACATTGAAGGGTAACCATACCCTGACAATTTACTCTTGCTTTCTGCCATTTTTCACAATGGTTACCAGGGTAGAGTCATAGAGTCATCAATGGAATTTTACGCTCCCCGCAGGAGCGGTCTGGAGGCAAGGGGGGAGGGGGCGTGTTGTTCCCATCACCTTCTTGCCCCCATTGCAATTTTACGAGCCTTGGCAGAGATGACAAATGACCCACCCACCTCAGGCCAATTGAGGCCCTTAAATTGCCACTTAAGGGCCTCCTCCCACCGCAGGTGGTTCAGTAGCTCAGAAGGCCGGCCAGTAAAACCTGGTGCCCTTCAAGCGGCTCTGGGAGGGCCCTCCTGATCGGACACCCTGTGCCTGATGGCAGGTACCCCCGTGACACAAGCCACCCCACTGGAGCACCTCCCCCACCTCGAGCAACCACTCCCTGCCTCCCTGGGGCCCAGCTGATTGTCCCTGGTGAGGCCCTAACACTTACCTGCATTCAGGGACCTCATCCATGTTGCTGGTCCTGGCTGGGTGTAGTCTGGGACCGAAGAGCTGCTGGCCCACTGATTGGCCGGCAACTCTTGGAGGCGGAACTTCCTGCCTCAGAGGGACGGAAGTCCCACCCAAGGCCAATTAAGGGCTTGGGCCACATAAAATCATGGCATGGCTTCCAGGCTGGCGGAGGCGGGCTTGCCACCGACTTTGTCTGCTGGTGGGTGGGGCCTCTGGCCCAATGTATTATTCCAGACACAGAGTCATTTTACGGCACAAAAGGAGACCATTTGGCCCATCGAGTCCATGCCAGCTCCCCACGGAGCTGTGCAGTCAGTCCCACTGTCCGGCTCAATCCCCGTAGCTTTGCAAGTCTATTTCTCTCAGGTGGCCATCCAATTTCCTCTTGAAGTCATTGATCGTCTCTGCTTCCACCACCCTTGTGGGCAGCTAGTTCCAGGTCATTACCACCCACTGCATAAAAAAGTGTTTCCTCATATCCCTCTGCATCTTTTGCCCAAAACGTTCAATGTGTGTCCCCTAGCCCTTGTACCATTTATTAATGGGAACAGTTTTTCCTTGTCTAACTTGTTGTTATCCCCCTGAAAAATGTTTTCTTAGTTTCCAACATTCACCTTTAGGCAACCGTCCTCTGCTACCATATTATATTCCAGAAATCCAGTTGATGAAGGATCGAACTGGAGCCAATAATTTTTTTTTTATTCGTTTGTGGGATGTGGGCATCACTGACTAAGCCAGCATTTATTGCCCATCCCTAGTTGCCCTTGACAACTGAGTGGCTTGCTAGGCCATTTCAGAGGGCATTAAGAGTCAACCACATTGCTGTGGGTCTGGAGTCACATGTAGGCCAGACCAGGTAAGGATGGCAGATTTCCTTCCCTAAAGGACATTAATGAACCAGATGCGTTTTTACAACAATCGACAATGGTTTCATAGCCACCATTAGACTAGCTTTTAATTCCAGATTTATTAATTGAATTCAAATTTCACCATCTGCCGTGGTGGGATACGAACCCATGTCCCCAGAGCATTAGCCTGAGCTCTGGATTACTAGTCCAGTGACATTACCACTACGCCACTGCCTCCCCGGCAATTACACACATTTACAAGCATTTTTTACAGAGTTACACATTACAGTTTCAATCTGTGTCTATTTATAGATGCACAAGTGAATCCCAGTTCATGCCCACCACTTGCATACAATTAAATACAATTAATAGCCATTAACAATATGTGAGCTGGTGGCTACATGTGTCAAACTGAGTTATGGTGCTTCTTCTTCATCGCTGTCTTCCTGCTCCTCCACCTTTTCTCTTCCACCACTGCCTAACCAGGTTGCAGTTCTTGTGTATCTGAAAGGAGACAGGCACCACGTAGGGTTGTGGTGAGGGGAGGGGTGAAAGCAAGAGGTCCATACTAACACTATCTTCAACTTGTAAATCAGAATAGATTGTGGGATGAGGGGAAAATGGGATGTGAGAAGGAGGATTAGGTATCAGCATACCATCATTGTTGATATTTTCAGCCCTGTCGCTGGCCACTGCCTCAGCCATGGGTGCTGCAAGGATGGTGATCACTGTCTCCTCCAAGGGGGTGAAGGCATGCAGCTGTGCCTGTCCCCAGCTGGTTAGGTGTTCCTGTCTCTGGTTGTGTGCCACCTTGTTCTGGAAGAGAGATGGGGAAGTGCATCAGGGAGTGTGGTGCAATGCATTTGGGTGATGTAGTTAAATAGCTGCAGTGTGTGCAAGCTGAGTTGTGAATGTGAGGCTTGCAGCAGTTCTACGTGTATGAGGGTGTGGTGAAACTATGAGTGTTAGGCATGTGTCTTGATCGATAGAGATTGTTGGTAGTTCAGTGATGGGAATGTGGTGCATTGAGCAGTGTCTGAGGCTAATGGGGCAGTTGGTGGGATATGTTACTTGAAGATACATTCACTGACCTTGATCACTTGTGTGATGTCATTTAACTCTGTGCACTGTATCCAGGTCCTTAACATTGACTATCCTGGCCATACAGTCCCATTGCCTTTGCAAAGATTGTCTGGAAGGCCTTCTGGCCCTGTGTGGATAGGTGGCATCTCTCATCCTCTCCATCTCCTGCACCAAGATCTCCAATCCAGTGTTGGAAAATCTTGGAGCCCACTCTCTGCCATGTTATGCCATTACTGAGTATTCCCTGGGCCAGAATCACTTTTAGAATAACTTCAGCACCTGCTGCAGCCACAATGCACCTCCCCTTTAATTTATTTAAAAAGACATTTCTTTTTAACATCCTCAGTGTTCTTTATTTCGAAAGGAGGAAAAATCTGTCAATTCCTACTCCTGATTATTATTCAGTGGATTCTGGCTGGAAATTGTGTGTGCAGGCATAAGTTAAGGACAAGATCAGGCTATTATGTGCTAAATGAGCAAATATTGCATTCACTATTTATGGATAAATACATCATGACACTTCCCTTGATCATTCCAAACTCAACTCCTCCTTTCCTTTCTTAACACACAGTAACACCGTTCTCTTCTCACAGACCATCACTTGCAGAAACACCAACTACTTCCATTACTCCTTCTTCACCACATCAATCACTCACACTTCCTTTTACATTAGACAGCTCCCCATCCTCAATCCATCTCACATCCTCTACACCTCTTAACACATCCACTTTACGCACGAGCCCCACAAATGTCCACTCACCTTTTCAACACACACTTACTGCAGGTCAATGCAGCAAATGGTGCAATGAAAGGTGGGGGAGTCCCCAACATCTTCACACTCAACTAACAGAGCAAGAAGCCCTCAAGATCTTTAGCCCAGGCAGGGTCATGAGAATTGGGCCAGGAGAGGCTCTATTTCTTGATTATGCTCAGCGCATGTTTAACAACATCAGCCTGCATTCTCCAGACTGTTACCTGGTTGTGTTCAACTTCTCTTAAACATTTCTCCCTTTCTCTTTCTTCTAGGGCCTTCTCAATACCAAACCTCGATATGTAGAGCAGCCCTTGGAGGAGGATAATTCTCCAGAGGATGCAGGATCCGATAATCCAGCCCTCTACAAGATTCTGGAGGGGCTTGATGGGGTAGACATTGGGAGGTTGTTTCCCCTGGCTGGGGAATCTAGAACATGGGGGCACAGTCTCAGGATAAGGGACTGATCATTTAAGACTGAGATGAGAAGAAATTTCTTCACTCAAAGAGTTGTGAATCTTTGAAATTCTCTACCCCAAAGAATATATTTAAGGCTGATGTAGTGTTCCATGCATTCTCAGGCTTCTTCAGAAGGATATCATTATTTACAGTTATATTGGCAATAATCTTACTTGGCTTTCTCCTTTGCCCATGCTGTGACCTCCTTGATCAAACATTTAGCACTGCTCCTGCTTGCCCACTTTGTGGCTGCCTTCCGAAATCTGCATAGGATGTTGTGAGGTCTGGGCCCTGGGGCAGGATTCATGAGAGGTCCAAAGATCTTACAATTGGTTTGGTCTGGTAAATCTTGTCAAGAACAATGTCACTGATTGCTAGCAATCCATCTGGCTTCTGGGTACTAGCTGCTGTGAACTGGAACCCAAGGAGAAATTCCCGGTCATATCGCTTCTTGCCCTTTGGATTTAGCAATTTCCACTGCTCTTTTTTGAAGCTGGACATCAGGCTGTCATCAAAGCTTTCTTTGGTGCTGGTCTCAGTGCTTTCACTTTTGGAAATGGACTCTGAACCGTTCTGTTCAGATTCTAGCTCCTGATCCTCATTTCCTTCCATGTCTCCTTTATCAATCATATTAATATGTGCTCCGGTGGGATCAATGAGTTTGAAACCAAGCCAATCAAAAAAGTTTACCCCCATAAGGCTTCGGCCTTTAGCTACATAGAACAGGAAGTTGTCTAGGGTGATGTTTTTGAAGCAGACTGAAACTGTGATCATCCCCGAAACTTGAATGATCGAGTTGTCATAAGTTTGAAGAGTGTCTGTCGCAGGAGTGGGAGAGAATTGGGAAAAATACTGATGGTAGAGTTTGTCACTCAAAATAGAAACTTTCACACCAACATTGATAAGAAGAGACACTGAGATGCCTGCGATCTCGACTGTGCACTCCTTAAAGTGACCCGGTGCTTTACTTTTGGTGATGGAATATACCTGTTGTAACTCACTCTCAGGAAGAGACTCCCCTACATGCTGAACCGATGAAGTCTTTTCCTTTGACGACCTGCACATCTTTGCAAAATTATTCCATTTTGAACATGAGTTACACTTTTGCCCTGGAGCTGGATATGGCATTGTAACTTGATGAGGATTTCTGCATTTGGGCACAGTTTTGCAGGTAACTGACCATGATGGGGCACATTTTGATGAGGTTGCTGAGGTTTTCTTGACCTTAACCCTTGCACTGAAGCTAATTGGGCAAGCTGTGTCTGCAACCCTGAGTCTAAGGTTGCATGTCTGTATAGCCTCTTCCAATCCAACATAGCAGATTCGATTTGCACTACGAAGGTTATGGCTTTTTCCAAAGTTAAATCATCATCGTCCATGAGGAGATGTTCCCTAATTCGTGGAAATGAAGTCTTTTCAATTAATTGGTCACAAATTAGTTCATTGGTTACTGTGCCAAATTTACATGTAGATGCCAATTGCTGCATTGCTGTCACATATTGTTTAATGGACTCACCATGTCACTGGGATCTCTAGTGGAACATGTATCACTCTAACATCACGCTTTTCTTTGTCCCGCAGTATTTTCCGAGAGCGCTCACTGCTGTATCGAACGTAGACTTATCGTCTGAGAACTGCTCGAAGGCACGCTGTCCTTCTGCCCCTAAACAATGTACGAGTATTACTTTCTTATGATTTGCTGCTATATCTGGGCTGTCCATCTCTGTAGCGAGCAAGAAGGTCTTGAACCCCGAAATTCATCGCTCCCAACTCAAAGGAGGATTTCCTGGCATCAGCAGGAAAGATTCTGAAGCAGGTAACCTTAGACATTGTTCACTCATCTTTGTCGCCAAGTTTTTGTTGTGTTTACACTGGGTTTAATTTTGATATCCAATTTAACTCTGAGCAATGCAGTTATCACACTGTATTAAATAATTAACTGGTTTATTTAAAGCACATCAACATTAACAATAAAAAATCTACAGATTGTGGCACATGTCTTTGCAGCAGCCTGTGTCTGTGAGCAGGATTCAAAATGTCTCTTGAAAGCTTCTAGAAATCTCCAACTTCTACTCTATAGCTCCACTCGTAGGTTTAAACAATAAAAACTCATCAGTCAAACACTACAAGGAGCAAAGAAGTCTTGGTTCAATTGTATAGAGCATTGGTGAGGCCGCACCTGGAATATTGTGTGTAGGTCTGGTCCCCTTGCTTGAGGAAGGATATGTTTGCCATGGATGGAGTGCAGTGGAGGTGCACCTGACTGAATCCTGGGATGCTGGGATTGTCCTATGAGGAGAGATTGAGGAGACTGGGCCTGTTCTCTCTGGAGTTTAGAAGAATGAGAGGCAATCTCATAGAAATTCACAAAATTCTTAAAGGGATAGACAGGGTAGATGCAGAAAGGATGCCTTTCCTGGCTGTGGGGTCGACAACCAGGGGACACAATCTCAGAATAAAGGGCAAGCCATTTAGGAATGGGATCAGGAGGAACTTCTTCACTCAGAGGGTAGTGAATCTTTGGAATTTTCTGCCCCAGAGGGTGGTGGAAGTTCAGTGACTGAGTAAGTTCAAGACAGAGATCGATAGAGGTCTAGTTGCTAATGGCATCAAGGGATATGGGGATAGTGCAGGAATATGGCATTGAGGTAGACAATCAGCCAATATCTAGAATGGTGGAGCAGGCTTGAAGGGCTGAATGGTCTACTCCTGCTCCTATTTTCCTATGCCTCCTGGGAGAAGATCGGTCACTTACCCCCACTGACCGGCCTTTGTTAAAACTGGAAGTGGGTGAATTGGGGTCGGATTTAAGATTTTTAATATGTTTACATCCCAACTGACCCAAACCCATTCATTATTGGGGATTAAAATTCCCTGTATGTCTGGGAGGTATTTTACTACTCGGTAGTAATCAATACAATAGTAATGTGTACAATTGATACATTAAAAGATATTGTTCACAAATCTGGGAGAAGATGCCATATCCATTAGATGGTAAAATATTTGCAAAGTAGTAAACAGCAATGGAAACAGTCTCTACAATTTCATGGAAGAAAAATGTGGTACAGACAACTCATTGGTGGAAACTCTGGCCAATACCACACAGATAGGAGATAACATGCAGCTAATTTTCTGTGTTGTTTGAAAATGGGTTAATACCTTTTTCAGGCATTATTTCAATCTACTAATAAAATGAAAGGTGTGCATCATTTTTTAATAGGTGATTCAATGCAATATAACTGGTTAGTGGGAACTCAGCTAATCACAGCACACCTACTATCCCTGACACTTTAAAATTTCTCAAACAGCTAATGTGTTACTTAACTAAAAAGAATAAATAGATATCTGTGGCATGGCAATATGTAATGTGTTGTATGATTGCATTTAAGAGTGATATCCCTTTAAGATCTTAGTATCCTAATGAGCTCAGTACCAGGACATAGTCATGTGACTCAGTGCCAGAGTCACTCTGCAACTGTAACACCTAGAGGCAAGTTATATAAATAGTTAGCTCTGTACTGTATATTAGTTTAGCAGTAAATAAACCTGTTTGAGATCTTCAACCAACTGGACTCCACACATCTCATTTATGTTGCATCAGACAACATAAAAGAACTTATTACGTAATGCACAACATTTTTTGCGAAGTGGCAGAGGTGTCATGGAAGTGTAGGTTTTTTTCTGTTTAAAAACAGTATGCCTTTAAAAACTAAGGGGCACAGTGTGCCAGCTGCACCTGTTCCTAGGCCACAGCAGGAGAGAGAACGTCACATGGTGTATTGTAACTTCTAACTGTGTGTAGAAACTGGCTAAAACCAGTTCAAACTGGAGTGTGCTCTGAGTGAATAATGGAGTTTGGTAAGTGAGTGAATTTTAAGGGTTAATCTCTCAGGACTAGTTTTTGTTTTGTTTATATCAAGCAATTAATTGAAATTCCTATTTCAGTTAAAAGGTAAGTTAGGTTTTGCAGTTTTAAACGGGGGTATACTAACACTCTGAGAATAGCTGTAGCTAGTTAATTCGGTAGCTAGCTTAAACTGGTTTCTCAGCTTTAGCAGAGATCTAGCAGAGCTGACACAACATTGTTTTCAGAGTATAAATTCAGGGGACTCTCAGTGCTGCTTGTCTGCATTGACTGCTGCTGGATGGCACAGAGGGCAATTCTTCTGTGAAGAAGGGAGTTTGGTAATTGAGGGAGTTTGGTAAGGAGGGGAACTATAAATTAAGAAGAAAATAAATTTGAGTGCACAGAGTGTAAAGTGAGAGTTTGGTGTGTGAGGGAGGAGCTCCTTTCTCTTTTTTTTCTTTCTTCTACCATTTTTAAGCCTCCAGTAGCTGCCTGTCTCTTTGGTACAGGGGAAGAAGTTAATTGGTGAGTAACTGGAAAGTTATTTTACTTCTGATCGTAATAAAAAGTTTTTAAAGTTATGTTATGGAAGGTCAGCTCAGCGAAGTGGAATGTACATCCTGCGGTATGTGGCAGGTCATGGATGCACCACGTGTCCTAGACAAACACATCTGCAGGAAGTGTAACCGGCTGCAGAAGCTTGAGCTCTGGGTTTCAGAACTTGAGCGGTGGCTGGAGTCACTGTTGTGCGTCCGCCAGGCAGAGGACAATGTGGATAGCACGTTTAGGGAGGTGTTCACACCGCAGGTTAGGACCATGCAGGCAGAGAGGGAATGCGTGATTGCCAGGCAGTCTAAGAGAACCAAGCAGGCAGTGCAGGAGTCCCCTGAGTCTATCTTGCTTGTTAATCAATTTTCCATTTTGGATACCGGTGAGAGTGATGGTTCCTCGGGGGAGTGCAGCCAGATCAAAGTCTGTGGCACCACGGATGGTTCAGCTGCACATGAGGGGAGGAAGAAGAATTGAAGAGCAATAGTGGTTGGGGGATTCGATTTCTGTGGCAGTAAACGTGGTTCCAGGATGGCGTGTTGCCTCCCCGGTGCCAGGGTCAAGGATGTCATGGAACGGCTGCACAACATCCTTCTGGGGGAGGGTTAACAGCCAGAGGTTGTGGTCCACATCGGTACCAATAACATAGTTAGGAAGAGGGATGAGGTCCTAAAAGCAGATTAGATTTTTTTTAGATTAGAGATACAGCACTGAAACAGGCCCTTCGGCCCACCGAGTCTGTGCCGAACATCAACCACCCATTCATACTAATCCTACACTAATCCCATATTCCTACCAAACATCCCCGCCTGTCCTTATATTTCCCTACCACCTACCTATACTAGTGACAATTTATAATGGCCAATTTACCTATCAACCTGCAAGTCTTTTGGCTTGTGGGAGGAAACCGGAGCACCCGGAGAAAACCCACGCAGACACAGGGAGAACTTGCAAACTCCACACAGGCAGTACCCGGAATCGAACCCGGGTCCCCTGGAGCTGTGAGGCTGCGGTGCTAACCACTGCGCCACTGTGCCGCCCAGATTTTAGGGAGTTAGGAAGGAAATTAAAAAACAGGACCTCCAAAGCAGTAATCTCAGGATTACTCGCAGTGCCATGTGCTGGTGAGCATAGGAATAGGAGGATTGATCGCTTGAACGCGTGGCTAGAGAATTGGTGTAGGAGGGAGGGCATCAGATTTGTGAGGCATTGGGACCAGTTCTGGGGCAGGTGGGACCTGTACAAGATGGACGGGCTACACCTTAACAGGACTGGAACTAACATCCTCGCAGGGAAATTTGCTATGTTGGGGAGGGTTTAAACTAGCTTGTCAGTGGGATGGGAACCTAAGGGGTAGCTCGAATTGGAAGGAAGTAAAGCTGGTAACAGGAGGTAGAAAAGTAGCAAGTGACATTAGAAGTCTGGCAAACAAAGGCGAGCATCAATTAGGCTTAGAATGCATCGAGTCAAGAAAACAAGGTTAAGGGCACTCTACCTGAATTCACACAGCATTCGCAACAAGGTGGATGACTTAAAGGCCCAAATAGAGGTAAATGGGTATGATCTAATTGCCATATCAGAAATGTGGCTACACGGTGACCAAGATTGGGAACTGAATATTAAAGGATATTCAATATTTAGGAAGGACAGGCAAAAAGGAAAAGGAGCTGGTGTTGCATTGATAATAAGGGATGGGATCAGTGCATTAGTAAGGGAGGATCTCAGATCGGAAGAACAAAATGTGGAATCTGTTTGGGTGGAGCTAAGAAACAGCAAGGAGCAGCAAACATTGGTAGGAGCTGTTTATAGGCCACCAAACAGTAGTGGTAGTGTGGGGCATGGCATTAATCAGGAGATTGGAGTAGCATGTAGCATGGGTAATACAGTAATCATGGGTAATAAAAACAAAAAGTGCTGGAAATACTCAGCAGGTCTGGCAACATCTGTGGAGAGAGACTCAGAGTTAACGTTTCAGGTCAGTGACCCTTCATCAGAACTGACAAAGGTTAGAAATGTAATAGGTTTTAAGCAAATAAAGTGGGGGTGAGGCAAGAGATAAGGGAGGTGTAGATAGGACAAGGTCACAGAATAGCTGACCAGAAGGTTGCTCCACGACCTTCTGGCCAGCTATTCTGTGGCCTTGTCCTATCTACACCTTCTCCTTTGTTATCTCTTGCCCCACCCCCGCTTTACTTGCTTATAACCTTTCACATTTCTAATATTTGCCAGTTCTGAAGAAGGGTCACTGACCTGAAACGTTAACTCTGAGTCTCTCTCCACAGATGCTGCCAAACCTGCTGAGTATTTCCAGCACTCTTTGTTTTTATTTCAGATTTCCAGCATCCGCAGTATTTTGCTTTTATTACAGTAGTCATAGAGTCATAGATAGTTACAGCACTGAAACAGGCCCTTCAGCCCACCGAGTCTGTGCCGACCATCAACCACCCATTTATACTAATCCTACATTAATCCCATATTCCCTACCACATCCCCACCTTCCCTCAATTCTCCTACCACCTACCTTCACTAGGGGCAATTTACAATGGCCAATTTACCTATCAACCTGCAAGTCTTTGGCTGTGGGAGGAAACCGGAGCACCTGGTGGAAACCCATGCGGTCACAGGGAGCACTTGCAAACTCCGCACAGGCAGTACCCAGAACTGAACCCGGATCGCTGAAGCTGTGAGGCTGCGGTGCACTTAAATCTACATATAGACTGGGTAAACCTAATGAGCACTAATGCTGTGGAGGATGAGTTTCTGGAGTGTGTTTGGAATGATTTTCTCGAGTAGTAGGTTGAGGAACCGGCTAGAGAACAGGCCATTTTAGATCTAGTATTATGTAATGAGAAAGGGCTAATTAATAATCTTGTAGTAAAAGAGTCTTCAGTGATGAGTGACCATAATCTGATAGAATTTTACATTATGTTTGAAAGTGAGGTAGTTCAATCTGAAGCCAGTGTTAAATTTGAACAAAGGAAATTATGAACGTACGAGGGGCAAATTGGCTGAGGTGGATTGGGAAAATACATTAAAAGGTATGACAGTACATAGACAATGGACAGTTTTTAAAGAAATATTACACGGATTACAGCAACTATACTTTCTTTCAAGACACAAAAACCCCAAAAGTAAAGGCAGTCAACCGTGGATAACAAAGGAAATTAAGAATTATATAAGATTTTTAAAAAAGGCCTATAAAGTTGCCAGAAATAGTAGTAAAATTGAGGATTGGGAGGATTTTAGAATACAGCAAAGGAGGACGAAGAAACTGATAAGGAACCGGAGAACAGAATTTAAATGTAAGCTAACAAAAAATATAA
Organism: Heterodontus francisci; assembly: GCF_036365525.1. NCBI lineage: Eukaryota > Metazoa > Chordata > Chondrichthyes > Heterodontiformes > Heterodontidae > Heterodontus > Heterodontus francisci. The sequence continues at coordinate 56,724,293 of NC_090390.1, forward strand.
AAATGGACTGTAAAAGCTTCTATAGGTACGTAAAAAGGAAACGTTTGGCTAAGACAAATATGGTTCCATTACAGGCAGAGTCAGGAGAATTTATAATGGGGAATAGAGAAATGGCAGAGAAGTTAAATGATTACTTTATCTCTGTCTTCATTGAGGAAGATAAAAGAAATCTCCCAGAATTCGAGATCCAAGGGATTAGGGGGAATGAGGAATTGAAGGAAATTAGTATTAGTCAGATGGCTGTATTGGAGAAATTAATGGGGCAGAAGGCTGTTAAGTCCCCAGGACCTGATATTCTACATGCCAGAGTTGAAAGAGGTAGCTATGGAGATAGTGGATTCATTGGTGATAATTTTCCAAAATTCTAAAGATTCTGGAGCAGTTCCTGCAGATTGGAAGGTTGAAAATGTCACCCCATTATTTAAGAAGAGAGGAAGAGAGAAAACAGGGAATTACAGACCTGTTAGCCTTACATCAGTCATTGGGAAAATGCTCGAATCTATTCTAAAGGAAGTGATAAATGGACACTTGGATATTAATGATCTGATTGGGCATAGTCAATATGGATTTATGAATGGGAAATCATGTTTGACAAACTTGTTGGAGTTTTTTGAAGATGTTACTAAGCCAGAATTGATAAAGGGGAGTCGGTGGACGTGGTATACTTGGATTTTCAAAAGGCCTTTGCTAAAGTCCCCCATAGGAGGTTGGTTAGCAAAATTAAAGCACATGGGATAGGAGGTAATATATGGGCATGGATTAAGGATTGGTTAACAGCAGAAAACAGAGAGTAGGAATAAACAGGTCATTCTCGTGTTGGCAGGCTGTGACTAGTGGGTTACTACTGGGATCAGTGCTTGGGCTCCAGCTGATTACCATATATATCAATGATTTGGATGTGGGGACCAAATGTAGTATTTCCAAGTTTGCAGATGACACAAAACTAGGTGGGAATGTGTGTTGTGAGGAAGATGCAAAACCACTTTAAGGGGATTTAGAAAGAATTAGTGAGTCGGCAAGAATGTGGCAGATGAATATAATGTGGAAAAATCTGAGGTTATCCACTTTGGTAGGAGGAATAGATGTGTAGAGTATTTCTTAAAAGGTCAGAGATTAGTAAGTGTAGATGTACAAAGGGACCTGGATGTCCTTGTCAATAAGTCACTGAAAGCTAACATGCAGGTGCAGCAAGCAATTAAGAAGGCTAATGGTATGTTAGCCTTTATTGCAAGAGGATTTGAGTACAGGAGTAGTGAAGTCTTGTTTCAATTGTATAGACCCTTGGTTAGACTGCACCTGGAGTATTGTGTGCAGTTTTGGTCCCCTTACCTTAGGAAGGATATTATTGCCATAGAGCGAGTGCAACGAAGGTTCACCAGACTTGTTCCTGGGATGGCAGGACTGTCCTATGAAGAGAAATTGGGAAAACTGGGCCTGTATTCTCTAGAGTTTCGAAGAATGAGAGGTGATCTCATTGCGAGACTTCTGGCCACTGGCTGGAATATCGGCGTGGGATGGCCATCAGGACAGGGTAGGTGCTTATGCAGTCATTTTAATGTAATTAACATATTAAAATAAAGTCTCCATTGCCATGCGGCAGGGAGGCCGCCACGAGGCCTCGCCACTGCTGCTAAAATGGGGCGGGGCCATCCCGGCGTTGAGTCCCGTGGCGGGCCTCTCCCGGAAGGATATTCTGGGCCCCCCCCGTCATCGGGGAGCTTACAAAATTCAGCCCTGTATGTGCATAATCACTTCTGTCACCACAGTCAGCATCTTTCTGAATGTAATGATTCTTTATCATTTTTCCTCTGAGTCTGTCAAAGTTAATGGGAGGATTTCAAATTTTCCGCAGTGTTCCAGCTCCAAATCACAATCACAATCTCACGGAATACCATCTTGTGTTGTTTTTTTTAATGAAAGCACAGAATATTTATTATTTTGATGTTTATTATGTATAATAATTAACATAATGAAAGTGAGGTAAAAATTAAATATTGAAACATCAAATATTATGACACAGTATAAAATTTAATACAGCAAAGAGCAAGAATGACTATATATTTTTTAAAAACTACAGCAACTTGCATATATATAGTTTCTTTTAACATAGCAAAACATCCAAACACACCTACAAATGCATAATCAGGCAAAATGGACACTGAGCCAAAGAAGGAGATATGAGGAGGGGGTCACCAAAAGCTTGGTCAAAGAGGTGGGTCTATGTAGGGTTTTAGAAGAGCAGAGGGAGGTGGAAAGTTGGTGGGATTTCCAGAGCGTTGGGTTACTACTGGGGTGAAATGAGTGGATCAGACACAAAAGGCCAGAGTCAGAGGAATAGTAAGTTTGAAGGGAGTTGTGGGGCTGAAGGAGGGTACAGAGACAGGGGTGGGTAAAAACATGAAGAGATTTAAGCAAGAGGATGAGAATTTTAAACTGGAGGCATTGGAGGACTGGGAGCCAAGGAATATGTGTGATAAGTGAGATGGACCTTGTGTGGGATAGGATGCAGGCAGTAGAGGTTTGGATGAACTGACGTTTCTAGAGGATGGAGGATGGGAGGCTGGCCAGGAAAGCAACAAAATAGTTGAATCTGGAGGTGATAAAGGCTTAGATGAGGATTTCACTGGCAGATGGGCTCTGGCAAGGGCAGAAGTGGGAGATGTTATGGAAATAGAAATAGGTGATCTCGATGATACAGAAAATATAGTATTTTCAGTTCAGCTGAAGGTTGAATATTACACCAGGATTGAGAACAGTCTGATTCAGGCTGAGACGATACCCAGGTAGGGGGATGGAATTGGTGATGATGATATGAAGTTTATGGTGGAGGCCAAAGACAATGGTTTTGGTCTTAGAGTCATAGAGTCATGCAGCATAGAAACAGGCCCTTCGGCCCATCGCGTCCATGCCGACCATAATGCCTATCTATACTAATCCAACCTGCCTGCATTAATTCCATATCCCTCTGTGCCTTGCTCATTCAAGTACCTGTCCAGATGCCTCTTAAATGTCGCTACTGTTCCTGCCTCCACCACCTCCTCTGGCAGCTCATTCCAGATACCACAATTCTTTGTGTGAAAAATTTACCCCTTTGATCCCTTTTAAACCTCCTCCCTCTCACCTTAAATCTATGCCCTCTAGTTTTAGTCACCCCTACCATGGGAAACAGACTCTGGCTATCTAACCTATCTACGCCTCTCATAATATTATATACCTCTATCATGTTCCCTCTCAGCCTCCTTCGCTCCATGGAAAACAGACCCAGCCTATCCAATCTCTCATTATAAATCAAGCCCTCCAAACTAGGCAACATCCTTGTGAATCTTTTCTGCACCCTCTCTAGCTTAATCACATCTTTTCTGCAGTGCGGCGACCAGAACTGCACACAGTACTCCAAATGCGGCCTAACCAACATTATGTGCAACTGTAACATGGCGTCCCAACTCTTGTACTCAATGCCTTGGCCGATGAAGGCAAGCATGCCACACACCTTCTTCACCACCCTGTCTACCTGTGTTGCCACTTTCAGGGAACTATGTACTTACACCCCAAGGTCTCTCTGCTCAACAACACTCCCCAGGGCCCTGCCATTCACTGTATATATCCTGCCCTGGATTAACTTCCCAAAATGCATCAATTCGCACTTGTCTGCATTAAATTCCATTTGCCAATCCCTTGCCCACTTTCCCAGTTGATCTCTATCCTGTTGTAACCTTAGACAACCTTCTTCACTGTCCACTATACCACCAATTTTGGTGTCATCTGCAAACTTACTAATCATGCCCCCTACATTTACATCCAAGTCATTAATATATATGACAAACAACAGAGGGCCCAGCACCGATCCCTGCGGCACACCACTGGTCACCGGCCTCCAATCTGAAAAATGACACTCCACTACCACCCTCTGCCTCCTATCACCAAGCCAATTTTGTATCCAATTGGCTAGCTCACCATGGACCCCATGTGTTCGAACCTTCTGGACCAGCCTACCATGCGGGACCTTGTCAAAGGCCTTGCTAAAGTACATGTAGACAACGTCCATCGCCCTGCCCTCGTCAATCCTCATGGTCACCTCCTCAAAAAACTCAATCAAATTTGTGAGACATGATTTCCCACGCACAAAGCCATGCTGACTATCCCTAATCAGACCTTGCCTTTCCAAATGCATACAAATCCTGTCTCTCAGAATCCCAATCCAACAACTTTCCCACTACTGATGTAAGGCTCACCGGCCTGTAGTTCCCTGGCTTATCCCTGCTGCCCTTCTTAAATAAAGGCACAACATTAGCTATCCTCCAATCTTCCGGTACCTCACCCGAAGCTAATGATGATTCAAAAATCTCTGCCAGGGCCCCAGCAATCTCCTCCCTTGCTTTCCATAGCATCCTAGGATACACCTGGTCAGGCCCTGGGGATTTATCCACCTTAATGCGCTTCAAAACCTCCAACACCTCCTCCTTTGTAATGTTGACATGCTCCAGGATATCGCTGTTCCCTCCCTTGAACTCACTAGCTTCCAAGACCTTCTCCACGGTAAATACAGACGAGAAGTATTCATTTAAGATCTCACCCATTTCCCGTGGCTCCACAAATAGATTACCACACTGATCTTTAAGGGGACGTACTCTCTCCCTAGCTACCCTTATACTCTTCATATACTTATAGAATCTTTTAGGATTCTCCTTTATCTTATCTGCCAGGGAAATCTCATGGCCCCTTTTCGCCTTCCTAATTTCCTTCTTAAGTGTAGTCCTACATCCCCTATACTTCTCGAGGGACTCGCTCGATCCCAGCAGCCTATACCTGATATATGCCTCCTTCTTTGTCCTGACCAGACCCTCAATATCCCTCGTCAACCAAGGTTCCCTAAACTTGCCAGCCTTTCCCTTCCATCTATCAGGAACATGCCAGCCCTGAACTCTTCCTATCTCACCTTTAAAAGCCTCCCACTTGCCAGACGTCCCTTTACCTGTAAACAGCCTCTCCCGTTCAACTTTTGCGAGTTCCTGTCTGATGCCATCGGAATTAGCCTTCCCCCAATTTAGGAGCAGGTGGGCTGCCATTGTTTTCGCCTGCCGCCAAATTTCAGCCCAGAAGGTAATGTAGCAGAAAGGGAAATTATTCAGTTTGAGTAAAATAACAAAATGCCTATGATATAACACAGTTATACGAAATAACATAGGGAATAACACATAATGTTTAATTTGACGTGCAAAAATGATAAAAACTGAATAGAGTAACATAGCAAAGAGTGAGTGTAAAGTAACACTAAGGGATGTACACTGTGTAATATAACTAGTCTGTGAGATAGTGTAACAAAAGTGATATATCATTCTAATATCTTTGTGATCATTCGTAACTTCTTTTTAAAGAATAGAACAGAAGAAAACAGGTATAAACACAAGTTTTGAAATTCCCTCTGATGGGCTGGATAATCTCCCTAATTTCCTGATGTTGCCTTTTAAAAGTTGTGCTGTATATTATTTTGCATTAAAATCATCTCATGGATTAATGACTGAAAGATTATACTGAAAGATGATTAGAATTCAGCTGCAGCATGAAAGTTTATGCTATAAGGAGAATTTTAGGGTTTTACACTTTCCTGATGGATCACATATTGGAAATTCAGGGACTATTTTGCATTTTTTTGGCTATTAACATTCAGAAAATATTACACAATACTGTCCTGAGTTTCCAGATTCTTACTGCACACATTTTTACTGTAAAATAACAAAATCAAGTCAGCGGTTTAAAAGAAAAATATAGCTCGACATTGTCAACATATAAAGTTGCCATGTGTGGCTGCTGAGATATTCAAAAAGAAAAACATGGGAGCAGGGATTAAATTGATGGTATACTAGATTTTCAGGGTCTCTAAAGTGGGACTGGCAAATATTGGATTAGGAAGGGATAGAGGGAAAAAAACAAATAGAAAAGCAAACTTGGAAAGATAGATTATGGGAACTCAGTGTTACATTGAATTGGAGGGGAAATAGGTCCTAGTCTCCTTCATTTTCCATGAGACATGCTTTGTACAGGATCAACACAAACAGCATATGCATGAACAGCAGCCTAATTACAAAATTCTAAAGGCATTTTATGCGTTTGCACTTGCGGAGAACTGGCAATCAGATTTGTTATTCTTTGTCCTTCCTTTTGCCATGTAATCTCTTGCTTATCTTTCCAATATGACTGCAGCTGTGTTGATATTTTGAAATATCCCCACAGGTTAAGCTCACAAATGGTAAGTTTGACCTGGGCTCAGTATTTACTTTCATTTATCTCCCCTCCCCCAAATAATTCTGCTCAATTTGTCCAAAATTTGCTTTTAATAAACTGAAAAAGCAAATAAAAAAGCTTTTCTTAATTTTGCTACTTTTCTAATTTTGGATGGAAACAATCTTCAGAGCAGTGCTGAACACAGATGAATACCTTGTTAGTGGCTTTTACTGCTAATGCAGACCTATTTAAGAACATCTACTTTTCAACAAAAAAAACTGAACAAAGAATAATATGGCCCATAGATCTTACAAACCTAAGCCTCTAACCCCTAATAACAAAACCTAACAGACTGTTGAGCTCAGCATCACAACTGTGTATTCTTTGTTATTTTATACTCGAGTGGACATCCCATTGAATTGACTGTGGGGAGTAGAGCTGAGTATGGCTTAACCTTGGGCTGAAGAGTGGAGCAAAAGCAACTGTGACTGAGTGGCAGAGCAGAAGTGGCCTAAATCAGGCCCTAAGGGCTTTAATCAACCGCAATTTCATATTCTTTTTAGTATTGATTGATGTTACTAGAGAACTTTTCTTCCATTGTTATGCAGGCACATCGAAATTGGTGCAATAATGTCACAAAGTTAAAAGGGCAACTGGTAACAATGCAGGAGGGCCTGAAAGTATATGATGTCATGTGGTGGATACATTTGCACTAAATTTCATTTTTTCCCCTTGAAATGAAACCACTTTGTATATATGATTTTAAATAAATATATAATGATTATTATGCATTGATAGCCAATGTATAACCCCTAACCTCTTCAAAATGATCTGCTTAATCAGTTTTGTATCTCATTACATTTTTGTAAGACTGAGAAAACAAAAATCAATATCAATTTCATCAGGAGCACATTTAGCAGCAGATACAAAACACTGGCAAAAAACCTACAAAAATCTAAGTTATAATTACAATCCTTACAGTCTTTAAATACATCTGTCCCTTGTTTCTCCATTCCCTAAACACAGACAGAAAAAACATTGCTGTAAATTTTATTGTTTTTCAGATACCAATGTCCTCATGGCTACTGCAAATATTCACCTGTAATGTATTCTTCAAGTTGCCTGTTAACAAATTTTGCTTTAAAATGTGCTTGATAGCACATTTTAGTGGAGTTCCATACTGCTGTTCCAGTTGTAACAGTGGCAGAGCGGATATGGGGCACAGTGTAAGTCAGAGGGCAGTCAATGATCTGTATCATTTTCACCCACAGGTTGTACTTATCCATAAACAGTCGTGCTCCTGTCTCCTCTGAATGCCACTTACTATGTACAAGCTTGTACTGTCCATATACATACACACAGTTGTTCCAGGATTTGGTGAAAACAAGGGGATCAATGTGCATGGTCAGTTCATCTGTCAGCACATGCTGAAATCTAATTACTGCCACAAGTCTGGTATGGGATACTCTTTTAAGTGGAACCAATTTCTGAGACACTGAGCTGAATTTTCGGGAACCCCGAAGGCAGGAATGGAGGTGGGGGAGGAGCCCCGAAGATAAATCGCCAATCCCATAATCATCAGGGGAAGGGCGGAACAGGGATTCCACACCCCTCCCAATTGAACCCATCTAAATCAGTTAAAAAGCTCATTAAGAGCGTGTCAAGGGGTGACCTTTACATTTTTAAAGGTGAGGACAAAACGCCTTCAGAAACTGAAAAGGGTACAGAATGGGGAGCCAGTCAAGGCTACCCCAGGGCATCACCCTGGCTCCATAAGAGAGTCAGCAGGGCAAAGGGGGACTGGGCACTTGGTAAAGAGGTATCCCTGGCACAGCACAGATAGCAGGGAGAGTGTACACTCAGTGCCCGGATTTTGACTGGGGTCAACACCCTCCGGCATTGTGGGGACAGAAGAGCAGGGGCAAGGCTGCCAAGGACAATTGGACTCCAAATGGCAATGGGGGAATGACTCTCAGATTTTGGGCCCAGTGGCAATGAGGGGCAACACCATTCGCAGAAAATACGGAACCCCAGGCATCAGAAAGGCATGGGAGAGGAAACAGGGACAGGAAGGCAACGGAGGCCAAACCCTCAACACAGGATCGACCACTGAAGACGGAGCTACCTGGAAATGACCGAGAACTAATGCAGCAGGAGACTGCGACTCTCAAGGCAGATGGTCACAGACATCTGTCCCCTTGTTGCCCAAGATCTCACATCTCAAAGCACTGGTCGCCTTGTCCTGCCAGTAGCTGTCACAATCACTGTGGCCTTGAACTTCTTCGCTTCTGGCTCCTTCCAAAGATCAGCTACAGATCTTAGTGCTATCTCAAGAATGGCTGCACACCACTGCATCTCACAGTTCACGGATTCCCTCTTTGCCAGAGCTGGACAGCACATTCATTTACTGACAGATATGGCCTCATAGGAACAGAGGGCATTGGGTTTCACCTTTATCTCTGAATTCCCCCAGGTGCAGGGCATCATTGATTGCACCCATGTGGCCATCATGGTATCCGGTAACCAGCCAGTGAGATCCATCAACAGGAAGGCCTTCCAATCCCTCAATGTCCAACTGGTCTGTGACCATAACAAGAGCTTCCTCCATGTGTGCGCTTGCTTCCTGGCAACTGCCATGACTCCTTCATCCTCTGTCAGTCCAGGCTGCCTCAGATCTTCACTCTAACCCCCAAAGTGTGTGGATGGATCCTAGGATCCAAGGGAAATCCCTTGAAGAGAAGACTACTGACCCTTCTGTGGAAGCCCCAGACAGAGGCATTACAACCAATGCCACCTCCTCAGCAGGACAACCATTGAGCAGGCCATTCATCTTCTCAAGATGTGATTTTCATGCCTGGCCCCTCCTGCATGGGTTTCGGTCATTGTGGTGCTCTGCTGCACGCTCTATAACATGGCCCTCCAGCGAGGTGTGGACTTAGAGGACACTGAGGCCCTGGAAGGAGACAACTCATTAGGGGAAGAGCAGGATTAGGAAGAGAGAGAGAAGCAGTAAGAGAAAGCAGAGGGAGATAACGCCAAACTGAGAGGTGCCTCCTCCTGCCACCTTCCAGGAAGAGGACCTTCCTCCTCTCCCTCACGACCTCTAGCATTAGATCTGCCCTGCCCCACGTGTCAGACCTTTCGTTTTCCTGTGACATCTCACTTCCCTCTGGTGCAGAGGAAGGCTTTGGCACAAACTGAAGATCTTTCCCTCAGGACAACCAGCAGTTTCAGTGATAGCTGCTGTGGGAGTCTAACTGAGTCCCACACTTCATCTGACCCACCTCCATTCCCATCCCCATTTGCTCTAAGTGGGCAGGAAATCCTTCTCCATATCAATTAAAGGCTCACCCTCATGAAAATCTGAACTTTAATCAGTTTCCCACCGGAGGCATGTTTCTGACCCAAAAACTGACCTGGCTTCTATTTCACGCCTCTGTGGCAAAAATTCAGTCTACTGTGTCAACTCTAGTTTTTAATATCGGAGCAGACATTGTGTCATTATGCAGTAAAACTTCTACGCAAGGTACTGTGGGGTCTTAGGCTACTGAGCCTGTACCAAATTAATTCAACTACCAGCACAAATTTGGCAGTAAGTTGGTGACACAACAATAGCCTCTGATCATGAAATGTTCTAAAGGCAGTCACGAGGGGAATAATAATACTGTATTGTTTCAACTGCTGCTCTCCCCTGCTTTCTTTTAAAAAAATAATCAACTGAACTTTTATTTCTTTAATATTAGCCACTATACGCTTCAAATAGGATCAGTTCTAGATGATGTAACTTATTGTGACAGTTATAATATATTATTTATTTCAAAGCCAAGATATTGATCACCTTATGCTGAAAATGACAAATAGTATATGAGAAAGGATTTGGTCACTGAGTTCTATTAAAGGAATGATTGTGCTTTTTTGGGGGCTGTTAGCAAGTTCATTTTGGGTAGTTGTGATGCTACTTGCTTTAAACCTACTTTGTGGTCTACTATTTTTTGGTAGATTCCTAAGATCTAGATTAAAAGGCCCAATTAGTTTAGTTTTTAACTAAGAAATATTCTGCTAAAAACTTATATTATGTTATCTTGTGGATTAGTTTCGGTACTGCAGTTCATAGTCACAATTGGGGTCATGCCCAAAGTCAGGCGTGAACCAATTTCTAGTCCATGGCTCATCCCCTTAAAATATTAATCACCAGTGATGTGATATTTTTCTGGATGATTTGGAGTCACTGCCAGTGTCTCAGCAGCATTATTAGAAAATCTAACACTTCTTTATTTCCTCTGTAAGGCCATCATTGACACTAAAGTTCAAGCTTCAGATATTATGATCAAGGATTAAGTCCATCAGTTGAATGCATTTTCCTGTATTGCTGTTAGAATTACTGTCTGTGGAAGATTAAATTAATTGGGGATAAAAAAATGTAATATTTTACCATAATAAGTTGCAGTGTATTTAAACAAAGGAATTATAGTAGAGAACAATGGATTATCCAATTTATTTCTGAAGAGAGAGAGACTTGATAATGCACAAGTGACAAAAACAGAAACATGTTATGGAAGATTTTATTCTGAGTAGATCAAACTTGAATTTCCAATGTTTCCTACTATGCATTTACAATATTCATGCGGATAAAATATAATTCTCATTTATTGTCATCTCATGACATACACATCTGTTTTGCTAAATTGAAAATCTCCTAAATGAAGATTAAGTATTAAATTCCAAAGATTGCCTTGGTCCCAAACATGGATTTCTTTCATTCGTAAATTAGGCAACTGGCAAAAATGTCTCGTTCATTTTTACAACAATCAAAATAAATGTATTTTAAATTAACCATTTCAACTGTGCAGAGAGAAAAGAAAATTGTTTGGCCAGGTTGTGATGATATTTTGCACCTGGCATAGAATAAAAAACATATTCTATGGAATAAAAGTCCCAGTTTAATCTTGACAACATAAAACAATTACTTTAAAAGCAATTAACCAAAATATGCTTGAGGGCAATAATATCATCCCTGTGGTATAGTGAGCAATACTGCACACAGAACTCCAGATGAGGTCCAACCAGCACCTTTGAGAGTAATATCAACTCTTATTTTACATTCCTTTCTTCTAGTGCAACCTTGTTTGCATTTCCTTTTCACCCACAACATCCCTATACTGATCTGATAGTTCATTTTTTTTCCCATAATAGTTCCCAAATCCCTTTTCTGATCAATGTGCTTCATGAAGATTCATATGTCATATTGATCAGAAAAAGGGTTTAAGTATTGTTGTGAGGAGACAAAAATCACTGTATTATGAACCCAGTATATAGATGTTATGGAATAAAAAGCAAACAAGGTATGGGATTCTGCTAGTTCTGAAGAAGGGTCACTGACCTGAAATGTTAACTCTGCTTCTTTCTCGACAGATGCGACCAGACCTACTGAGTATTTCCAACATTTCTTGTTTTTATTTCAGATTTCCAGCATCCGCAGTATTTTGCTTTTATTTTAAGGTATGGGATTGCACTGGCAGAGAAAATAGAGTATTAACTGTGAGGTGATGTTATTATCAAAGGTACTGGATAGATATCATCTAGCATACTATGTGCAGTATTGCTCATTTTATATCATTGGAAGGATGTTACTGTCTTTAGGCATAGGGCAAAAAAATGGGACGGGGTAAAGTACCTCACGTTAACAATTTTTAAAGGGGTACAAAGATGATTTCCAGTTTTGTACTCATGCTAACCTTTTTGACCAAATTACATACAGGAGAAATGATTCACCAAGTAACAAGATATGGGCCGGAATTTCAGCCTCGGCAGATGGGAGCCATCCACTAACTGAAAAGTCGATGGCGAACCCGACTCCGTCTGACCTGGGGATCCAGACAGCACTTTGCGGTTCCCTGGCCTTTAATTGGCCTGAGGCAGGACTTCCACCTCATTGAGGCAGGAAGTCCTGCCTAATGGAGCTGCTGGCCAATCAGCGGGCTGGCAGATCTCTGTCCCAGCAGCGCTACTGGGAGTGGTGGCCACTGCTGGGGACTGCAACCCAGCCTCAGGAGGAAGATACTGCAACCCAGCCTCAGAAGGGAGACCCAGAAAACCAGTAAGTTTTTGGGGCCTAGCCGGGGGAAATCGGTTGGGCCCCGGTGAGGCAAGTGTGGTTGATTGGAGGGACGAGGAGCGTGTTGGGCATTGGGGGTGGTTGGGGCATCGGGGGCGGCCCTCCATTGGGCACAGGGTGCTCGATCAGGAGGGCCACCCGCCCAGGCTGTCGGAAAGCTGCCTACTTTTAACAGGCGGCTTTCCTTGGGCCTGGGTCACCTGCCAGCCAAGGGTAAAATCCCCTTGGTGGTGGGCGGAGGTCCTTAAGTGGCTGTTAACTGGCCACTTAAGGGCCTTGATTGGCCTGGGGCGGACGGGCCATTTTCCGCCGCCACCACCCTGCATAAAGTGGTAGCGGAGGTGGAACCGGGTCGGGAAGGGCTCCCCAAGCCTCCCGCTCCATTTTACGCCCCCTCACCGCCACCATCCCATTCTTTGGGAGTCGTAAAATTCCAGCCATGGTTAAGGAAGCTGAGAAAGTGGTTTCAAGTTGACAAACAGAAGTTTTCAAAATTATGAAGGGGTTTACTAAAGTAGATCCGCCTAAATTGTTCACACTCGATAAAGGGTTCAGAAAGTGGGGATCAGAATTTTTAAATTAGGAATTTAGGAGTAAATGGGGAATTCAGGAAGAACTATTTCATAGAAGGGGTCGTATATATCAAATATGTTACAGGGAAAGTCATTGCAGTGATTAGTATGTATGGTTTTCAACAACAAAATATGTTTCAGGAGAAAGAGGAGATTCAAATAGATGCTGAGAAGACAGCAAAGTGGGGTTAAGATTAACTAAAAAGAGAAAAGCTTGTTGATCCAATCGCCTTTTCCAGGTATTATCTTTTCGTCTGTTCCTACTGGCTACTTAAACAGTACCATTTACAATCTGGATTGGAATCTTAATTTTTGTTTCACAAGTAAATAGCCATTGATCTGGTCCTCATTAGTTATTCAGGTTTTTCATTAATGAAGTCAGCATTCTATTTATGATATACATTTACTGTTTGTGAAATAAACATATCCAATAAACATAATAGCTTAGTAAACCACTGCAAAAACAGCCATGCTATTGTAAGCTCATAAGTTTACCTATAATAATATCGGAAATGTAATCAACTATGGTGCTCTCATTCGTTATTGGTGTGTAAGGGAATTGATTTGTTTCTTAATGTAAATGCAGCCTCCTGCTTTTGGAATAGTTTCAGTCACAAAGGCAACACATTTTTTAAATGAATGGAGAGCAGGGAGTCATACTCAACAATGAATTTGGCAAGAAAGTGTGAGCAATAAAACAGAGATCTATCCTCAAAGATATTATACTAAGTAGAAATCAAAATAAGTCACATTTAGAGCCTGGTGGCAGAATTAGTTCATTTCAGATTGGGAATAGGTCAAAGAAAATCTCATTTTGTCACATTATTGATAGATAGAATGTACATACAGCATTTAATTCAATTAACATTTTTTAAAGTATTTGTGAGATCTAGTTTCCTTCTCTCTTCAAATGTGTCCTCTAATCTAAGTAATGATGGGGTAAAGGCTCACCGGTCACAGACAGTAACAGTAGCTATAAGGGGTACTTTATCCACTACATCCATTCGATTATATATTATATTATTAAAGATGTTATAGAAGGGCATTTAGAAAAAGTCAAGGTAATCGGGCAGAGTCAACATGGTTTTGTGAAAGGGAAATCATGTTTAACCAATTTATTGGAGTTCTTTGAAGGAGTTAGATATGCTGTGGATAAAGGGGAACCACTGGATGTATTGTACTTAGATTTCCAGAAGGCATTTGATAAGGTGCCACATCAAAGGTTATTGCAGAAAATAAAAACCCATGGTGCAGGGGGTAACATATTGGCATGGATAGAAGATTGGCTACCTAACAGGAAACAGAGAGTAGGCATAAATGGGTCATTTTCTGGTTGGCAAGATGTAACAAGTGGTGTGCCACAGGGATCTGTGCTGGGGCCTCAACTTTTTACAATTTATATAAATGACTTAGATGAAGGGACCAAAGGTATCTTTGCTAAGTTTGCTGATGACACTAAGATAGGTAGGAAAGTAACTTGTGACAAGGACATAAGGAGGCTACAAAGGGATACAGATAGGTTAAGTGAGTAGGCAAAGACCTGGCAAATGAAGTATAATGTGGGAAAGTGTGAAATTGTCCACTTTGGCAGGAAGAATAAAAAAGAAGCATATTATCTAAATGGTGAGAGATTGCAGAGCTCTGAGATGCAGAGGGATCAGGGTGTCCTCGTGCATGAATCACAAAAGGTTAGTATGCAGGTATATCACATAATTAGGAAAGCAAATAGAATGTTATCATTTATCACGAATGGAGTTAGGGTAGGGAGGTTATGCTTCAGCTCTGCAGGGCACTGTTTAGACCACATCTTCAGTATTGTGTACAGTACTGGTCTCCTTATTTAAGGAAGGATGTAAATGCATTGGAGGCAGTACAGAGAAAGTTTACTAGACTAATACCTGGAATGGGTGGCCTGTCTTAGGAGGAAAGATTGGACAGGCTAGGCTTGTATCCGCTGGAATTTAGAAGAATAAGAGGCGACTTGATTGAAACATAAGATCCTGAGGGGTCTTGACAGGGTGAATGTGGAAAGGATGTTTCCCCTTGTGGAAGAATCTCAAACTAGGGGTCACTGTTTAAAAATAAGGGGTCGCCCATTTAAGACAGAGATGAGGAGAACTCTTTTCTCTCAGAGGGTCATGAGTCTTTGGAATTCTCTTCCTCAAAAGGCAGTGGAAGCAGAGTCTTTGAATATTTTTAAGGCAGAGGTAGATAGATTCTTGATAAGCCGGGGGGGGGTGAAAGGTTATCGGGGGTAGGGCGGAATGTGGAGCCATGAACTTGTTGAATGGCGGAGCAGGCTCGAGGGATCGAGTGGCCTACTCCTGCTCCTAATTCGTATGTTCGTCTGCATGTTTGTATATTTTGAGGTATGGATTGTGATTCAGCACATTTACTTGCCTTCTGTGCTCAAGTGACGGTTCCCAGACACCAAAAACCTGTTGTCTGGCACTACTCCGTTACTCTTGATACTATCATTATCCACAATTTGCCAACATAACAATGGCTGGAATTTTACGCCCTCCCACAGGTGGGCTGGTGGCGAGGGATGGGGGGAGGCCGTAAAACTGAGTGGGAAAGGGGGGAGGGGGAGTGGTGAGCGGGGGGGCGGTGTTCCTGATGCCTTCCCACCCCTGCTGCAATTTTACTAGGGGCGGCAGGGGTGAGAAATGGCCCGCTTACCCCAGGTCAATCAAAGCCCTTGAGTGGCTAATTAACTGCCACTTAAGGCCCTTCTCCTGCCGCCATTGGTATTTTACCAACGACCAGCAAGCACCTCAGGCCCCCAAAAAGCCACCAGATTTTACCTGGCTGCCTCCTTGCAGGCTGGGGGTTGCCCACCTGATCATGCACTCTGTGCCTCATGGAGGGCCCCCCAAGGTCCCAACCGCCCCCACTGAAATAAAGTCCCCCACCAACTGACCCCCCTTGCCTCGCTGAGGCCCAGTCGATTGTTCCCAGCGAGGCCCCACAAACGTATCTTTTTTCTGGGGCCAGTGTCCCTCTTGCTGCTAAAGCTGGGTGCAATCCCAGCAGTGGTCACCGGTCTCAGTGGCGATGCTGGGACTGGGAGCTGCTGGCCCCCTGATTGGCCAGCAGCTCTTGGAGGTGGAACGTCCTGCCTCCGAGAGAGGGAAGTCCCGTCCAAGCCCAATTAAGTGCCTGCAGAGCTTAAAATCCTGCATGGCTCCCCAGGCCCAACAGAGGCAGGCTCATCCCCGACTTTTTGGCCAGTAGGTGGGGCCTCCTGCCCAACGTAAAATTCCAGCCAATGTGCCTGCACAACAAAAGAACTTAATTGCCTATTCAGTGCTTTGGAATTTCTAGAAGACATGAAAAGTACAATTTAAGAACATAATTAAAAATTGTATTTATATTTTCTTCTTTCTGCCTTTCCACCTAGATCCACCCCACCCCATCTCTGAAATTCAGCTGTTGGCTTCAATGTAACCCCAACACAGTTAGATGGATGAGCTCTCTTTGTTTCACCTTGGCACACCAATATAATCCTTGTTTCTCTCCTACTTAAGGTTTTAGAACCCTCAACATGAGAATATCCCTTTCTTGCCTATTGGTATTATGAAGTCTAAAGATTTATATCACTAAAGCCTGCTACAGGCTCTAATACCTGTCATGATTGATTTTGACACATGTGTGATTGGCTTTCTTTGCTGACATGCTCTGTGGCCCAACAAAAACCTAGGAGGCCACCTGAACCTGAGTTTATTTTACTTAGGCACGTTTTGTCCATAATTAATATTTCCATCAGTGTCAACACCCACCTACAAAGTACCAATTTTTATCATCCAAACCCCATCACTCCTAACAGCCCCATTCCCTGAAATTCAGCTCAATGAGCACTGGAACATACCCAGAGGCAATCTTGGTCTGTGTCCTGTGTTGACATCAAAAGTGTATCGGTTGCTGCTACCAATCTGAATTAACTTTGTTGTCACCTTCACAGCCCATCATTCTGTACAGAAAAAACATTGGTTGTTAGAACTGAAGTACATTTTCTGCCAAACTGGGCGTACCTAGTCAACTCGGTGCCATTGAATTGCAGCTCTTGCTGAAGTTTCCCATAATTTCAGATGTGAGTAAACAGGGTAGCTGGCACATTGCCGACTTGGTCATGTTTAATTTTACAAGTGGCTTTGGTGCACACCCCATACCTGATTCCTTTTCTTTTCAGGAGGACGTAACTGAAATCATGTAATCATGTGCATTGTTAGTTGATAATTTCCAGTAATCATGCTCCACTTTTCACTGGATGTTCATTAAGAAATGCCATTCATTGCTAACATTTTCAAAGCCCAGCTGAGGGCTGTTAGCTTATTTGGAAAGTACCTGGTTCAGCTGTTATGTGATCTAAGCTAGGGGTGTCCAACCTTTTGGAGCAGGCTTTTGGATCCATGTGTCATAACTAGATGGTGAGTTAGCCACTTTTTGGGTCAGGCAGAATCACAATTATAATCTAAAGCATGCAATATATTACAGATTATGTGAGTGGCGTCAATACCATGTGCACTATTTTCCATTAACACTCATTAAAAAATAGGATGCCTAAATGTTATCAAATTCAGTGTCTGATTCTCTAAAATTGTCTGACAGCCTGTTCTTTGCACACTTTTTTCTGCTGCTGATGTCCCCACTCTCTGTATCCTTGGTTCAGCTCATGCTGTCCTTTTCCTGGCCTGGTCAAGTCTGGCCTGTTCCATCATCACCCACTGTCTTCTGTTGCCCAGTCAGGTCTGCTCCCCCACTATGCAATACTGTCCAGTTTAGTCTGTTCCACTGCTTTTTCTTGTCTGATCCATCGCTGTTCACTGTCCTCTATCACCTGGTCCGCTTGCTCTTTTGCTGTCTGCTGCTGCCATGCTTGATCTGTTTTACTGCCATCTGCTCCATTTGTGCAATCTTCACCACCATCTGCTCTCCAAAGTTAGTGTTTCTTCTTGTGGTTTACAGTGTTTTGAACTTTGTAATGAGGATTGGTAAAGACTTCTCCCTCATTGGTGGGAAAAGTTGCTTCCTCTTTGGTCTAAATTCAAGTGTACTTAAACATTTTACAAACAGTAAAACACTTTACCATTTAAAATACTCTAACCTTTGCTAACCTGAAGTTGAACCTTTTCATAGGACGTAACAAAGGTGTGGAAAGGGAAAAGGAAGAGAAATAATTGCTAGAATGCTCACTCAGGTTTTTGAAAAGCTGGAAGGAGGTAAAAACTGGTGGAGATCATTTCAGTGAGGCAATGAGAAAAGTCTAAATTCAAAACATTAATCGGTCTTTTCTAGTTTTGCTTCAGTATTTCGTTTCTTTCTTTTTGTTGTATTACTCTAGACTTGTCATCCAACCTGGTCTAACCCAGACATCCCACCTAATTTTCCCCAGTCTGAAACATCAACTGAAATGGTCGTCTTTTAAGAAATATTAATTTTAGGTAAGCAACATGCATGCTTTAGATTTTTAGATTAGAGATACAGCACTGAAACAGGCCCTTCGGCCCACCGAGTCTGTGCCGAACATCAACCACCCATTTATACTAATCCTACACTAATCCCATATTCCTACCAAACATGTCCCTACCTGTCCCTATATTTCCCTCCCACCTACCTATACTAGTGACAATATATAATGGCCAATTTACCTATCAACCTGCAAGTCTTTTGGCTTGTGGGAAGAAACCGGAGCACCCGGAGAAAACCCACGCAGACACAGGGAGAACTTGCAAACTCCACACAGGCAGTACCCGGAATCGAACCCGGGTCCCTGGAGCTGTGAGGCTGCGGTGCTAACCACTGCACCACTGTGCCGCCCGCTGTGGGAGGAGCTGTGGCCAAATTTGGATATTCAGCTTGGGACCCAATTTTATTATTTTAGTTCGCAACATAGCTGGATTCCTTTGCCACACATGAATTGGATATGTAATGTTGGCAGGGGCTTGCAAACTCAACCCTTATCTCCTTATGCACATGTCACAATCAGTTATTACCAGAGCCCTGGCATCCAATGTCCTTGATTTTTTTCATATCACTGGATCTCTAAGTTTGTCTGTTACTAATTTCATTTTTCACTTAACATGCATTTGTATTTAAAACCATGGAGGGAACTAAAAGCAATTATTTAATCTCTGGTTGTGCTGACATTAATTAACCTCATGAACTCTGTTCCTGGTGTTTATAATAGCATCAGAATCTTACAATTGTATTGCAACCTTGTAACTTCCATCATAGTATTTGTCTGCCGTCTGTTATAATGCAACCCATTTCCAGAATAGTTTGAAAAACAACAAAGCTTTTGATTGAGAACTTTATGCACATTTTTTCTTGTGTATGTTAGATGACAAAGCAATAACTGGAGATACTTGTGACAAGGACAGATGTCTAATGAAATTGACCCAAGTGATTGCTGGGAGCAAACAAAGACTTGGAGAAATAAATAGAAAGACATAAAGCTAAGGATCCAATCCTGATTACTATTCCAGCTTTGTATTACCATGCTATGTTGCGAACTAAAATACTTAAATTGGGTCCCATATATATAAAATAACAGCAGTAATAAATGCTACAGAATGATCAAGATCATTTCTTTGATTATGTTGATATAGATTTACCAGTGTATAATTCGATTAGTGAACAGGAACAATTGTACAGATTACTACTTACTGTGAATGTATTGCCTTTTGCTAATATGATTGCACTATAGGCTAAGACAAACTCTGATATGATTTTACTCATCAAAATAAATAATGGTTGCCATAGAAGGTGTATGCTCATTGATGTGCGACAGAGGAAGAAATAAGGGTTAAAGTACATTTTCCTCCCAATTTTGATGCCCCGTCCATCATTCCCCATACACCTTTCAATTGTTTTTTTAAAAATCAGGACATCTCAACATTAAACGACATCACTGAGCAAAGTTATATTGCAGAAGTCTCTGAAACTAGCAAATCGGCTGAGAAAGCTATCAGCTGATTTGCCAGCCCTAACGAAAACTGCCCTAAATGCCAACTCAAGTTTCACCCTTTCAATGTATTGCAGCTCAAGAATTATGATTACTCACTGGAAGGACAAACTTCTCTCTAGCAGCACTTGTGCCATCCTGGATTCTGCCCAAACCTGGAGGACTAAATCTAAATAAAGGCTGAAGAAAAGACTGATGGGAAACATGACAATCATCTTTTGCATTAGTAAGGTTGAAGTAAGCAAATTATTTAACTTGGATAGCGAACATAGGACTAAACAACACTAACACTGAGTTAGTGATTGGAAAATGTTTTTTCTTTCTCTCAGTGCACAACAGTAGACTACTTGAGAAGTTAGCTGATTCTGGATTAGTAACCATTGAGAAGTTATGGATTACTGAGGTATCGATAGAATTACTTGAGTTTTTTTCAGGAAAAATAGGGGAAGGAACTTAGGACCAACAGTTAGTGACAGTAATATGTTCATATGAATAAAATATGATTAGAAGCTGAAGGCCATAGTGCAAAAAGGAAATGGCCTCAGGTGTACAGGAGCAGCCAATACAACATCTAAAGACATTACTGCATACCACAGCTCCTTTTTCAACTGCGATATTTTACATTGTTGCCAGAAAGTGGTAGTCTAAATCTAACTACATTTCCAGACTACTGTTACATATCAGTAAATTAATGCAAGTTACTGTCGCTCCAGTAGGTTCCTCAGAATCTTTGCTTTGGGACAATCTCCTGCTATTACTTGATGATAACTTCAGTACTGTAGTGTGGGTTCAGAGGAACTGATGGTAAACAGGCAGAGGTGAAACTGCAGAGATTTAGCTGCAGACGGGCTCGCACTATAAACAAGTGATAAGGTGGAAGAAGAGTCTGTCCTGAATACAATACATTTGTGCACAGGGATTGGAATTTCAACATGGATTAAAAATAATCATAGAAATTGCCTCAATGTCCTCAATCACTGGAAAAATGAAACAGTCAATCTCAAATATACAAATAAAAGCAAAATACTGCGGATGCTGGAAATCTGAAATAAAAACAAGAAATGCTGGAACCACTCAGCAGGTCTGGCAGCATCTGTGGAAAGAGAAGCAGAGTTAACGTTTCGGGAGGGTTACTGACCCAAAACGTTAACTCTGCTTCTCAAATATACAAAAATAGTTCTCTGATATTTCACAAGTGAATTGCCTGCACAAAAATATTACTGATGAAGTTTTAGTATCTTGACAAGTACAATGTTACATTTACCAAGCTGCATCTTGATCTATTACTACCTGTTATAACAAAAGAGTATCTCTACTTATTCCCATTCCCAGATGACGGAGCTTACCCAGGACCAGGTAATATTACATATATACCATTTAATGGAGGCCATTGATGTTAGCCACTGCCATAGTCTCCTCACTTAACAGGAAAAATAACCCTGTTTATTTTCCTATAGGATGTTAATTCTATGCAAAAAGAAAATATTCCCCATGAAGCCCAAACAGGCTTCATTATATCGGCATGCTATTGTGTTGAAATAATTTTAGCAGGCTGATCATGAGGGCTTCCGTGTACTCAATCCGAAACTTGCAACCTGCCTACAGTCTCGAATGCTATACAGTGCAGTGATCTATTAATATACATATTTATAGGCCCATCACTGTCATGGGACCAAAGTTTAAATAGATGCACACAAGGTCCTTATAGATCAGTGGTGGCAATTATACTTGTACAATTTAATAACAGTTCAGGTAATGCATGGCACGGCAGTGGTAAATGAAAATTATGTTGATTTTCTAACCGGTTTAGCATGTTTGCAGAATGCTCCATGGGGCCCTGGTCTGGCTTCTGAAAGCATTGTGTGTCATTACAAACTGTAATCTGGTTGGGGACAGAAAGGTTCTTATCAGTGTCACACTGAAATATAGATATGGGGAAGGTTACAAATTGCCAAATGTGCAGGCGAGAGGCTAGGCTATCAATAAAGCAATTTCTTGTGTCATAACAGCTTCGCTTTCTTCAAGCCCCTTTCAAAAATTCCTTTTCCAAACGCTATAGCGTGCCATTACTGCAGGATTGTGAATTTAATGGATACCGTACAAATAATATTCTACAATAATGGAAAAGGTTGAAGTCACTGAAGACAGATGAAGTCATAAACACATATAATTGAGAATCAAAGACCGATAAATTTTAAACGCTATTCATTTTCTATTTTATATTATGATATATGTCGCTGGGGTGCTTTGAAAATGGAGAAGATTACTGTGGAAAATTATAACAATAAATTTTCCAAACATACACCTTGATTATGCTTCGATTTTTTCCTGGGATTGTTGGCTGCTTGCTGGCTAAATGACACCATAAATAGGATCCTTGCTCTTTGCCTCTGAGCACGCATGCCTCGAGGTGTGATTTTATGTTATAAATGAAGGAAATGAATTGTGTAATTTATTGCAAACTAGAGCACAGTGAGATTAGATCAGCATATCCTATCAAAGGAACAACAATCAATCAACTTCTAGTTAACAGCTTGAAACGCATAAACCAGGGGCTCTAATGGCTTTCCAATTTAATAGATTGATAGACTTAGCCATTCCTAAGGGATGAATTAAGAAAATCGACTGGTTCACACGTGGTGCCAGTTGACATTTTTTTGAACAGGAACATAGGTAAGTCTGGAGGTTTTTTAAAACGCAACATATCGGGTGAAAATGGAATAGTTTTTTTTTGAAATGTGTTATTGAGTTTTTTGAATGGAGTATAAAACAAAAAGGGAGCAACAGAGAAGCAGTCAGACCAAATAGCATGAGTGTAATGAAGAGTATTGTATATCTGAAATACATTTTAGGTTACATTTTTTTAAAAAAATTATTGTATAAATAGTATGTACCACTTGCAGAGAAACTGATAGACTATAAAATTAAAACTTGAATGAAGAAGATGACAGTGCACAATTATACCCTCCAATTATTGACTGCTGTTAAAAGCAATAGTGCTTATTACCAAGCCATGTGGAGAAATGATGATTTGTTCTAGGTATTAATGAAAAATTCCAAGGTCAATAACTCATTTGAAAAAGTAATATCAGAAATGTGTAATATATTACTGCAGTTCCCTAAATCAACCTTTTTAAATAAGTACACTTTTGAAGTCATTTTCTATTTAAAATGATGGTGATACAATTACAGTCTGGGCTACACATATGCAATATTAATATAAATAAAGCTTCTACAAAAAGACCTGTAACTACAATTTGTGTACTATTCCCAAATTTTATTTCTCTAACAGACAATGTTAGCACAGCTATTATGTTCAGCTCCAGTTGTTAGCAATGTTTTGTCTGTCTGATCAGTTATGTCTTCCACCATTGCATTCAGTGGCAGGTGAATTGGGACAATGTAAGCAGATTTCCCTGTATGTATTTATTCTCTTTCAGTATAACTACGCCAAAGTAGCAATGAAAAATTTTCTTACCATTCCTTGGAAGTTTGTATCCACTAGAATCAGCCGAGATTTTTCTATGCATACCAGATCAATGGATTATGTTCCAGAGTAAACATTGGTATATTGATGAATTAGGTGGTGTAGTGAGTATGTGTCTTTCTTTGCACCTCTGGGACTCCATTTGAATCCAACTTAGTCTGATGTATGCAAGTCACTTCTCTCTGTATGCTTTGCATAAAGTTAGCTTGCACAATCTCAACATCATCAACAGATTCATGGCACAAACTTTCACATCGTTCTCCAGAAATTGACAATCACCTTCAGAGAAATGGATACTGAAAATGAAAGCTCCATATTGGTGTGGTAGGGGTGAAGTTATTTCGAGAATAAGTGAAATTTGCTGTGTCTGGCCTGCACTATGCTCAAGTGTTTGATGTTGATGCAGGGAGCCCATTCGTTGCCATCAGCTGGGTTTTGAAACTGTTGGCAGTTAACTTATTTGGAAAAGTACCTGGTTCAGCTGTTATGTGCTCTAAGATAGGGGTATCCAACCTATTGCAGCAGGCTTTTGGATCTATGTGTCACAACTAGATGGTGATTTAGCCACTTTTTGGGTCAGTCAGAATCATAATTATAATCTAAAGAATAAATATATTACAGGTTATGTGAGTGGCATCAACACCACATGAGTGTCACAAACCTGAAAGTTAACTCTGCTTCTCTCTCCACAGATGCTGCCTGACCTGCTGAGTTACCCCAGCTCTTTCTGCTTTGCTGCCACATACTTACCCTGCCGTGTCCCAGTGTCCTATGAAGTTGCGATCCTCTTCTTCCACACAGGTGAATAATCTTAATTTTGCACATTCCAGAACGTGAGACTTAAATGTACCACAAAAGGCAAATACACAACAGAAATAAAACTATAACTGAAGAATATTTACATACTATGGGCTTCTAATCATCTGACTGTGACTAATGTGCATTTGGAATCTGTATTCATTTCTCTACTAACTGCTATGTGAAAAGACATGTAATTGCAATTCTCTTCTCTTTGGCCTCCTTATCTCGAAAGACAATGGGTAAGCACCTGGAGGTGGTCAGTGGTGTGTGGAGCAGCGCCGGGAGTGGCTATAAAGGCCAATTCTAGAGTGACAGGCTCTTCCACAGGTGCTGCAGAGAAATTTGATTGTCGGGGCTGTTACACAGTTGGCTCTCCCCTTGCGCCTCTGTCTTTTTTCCTGCCAACTGCTAAGTCTCTTCGACTCGCCACACTTTAGCCCCACCTTTATGGCTGCCCGCCAGCTCTGGCGAACGCTGGCAACTGACTCCCACGACTTGTGATCAATGTCACAGGACTTCATGTCGCGTTTGCAGACGTCTTTAAAGCGGAGACGTGGATGGCCGGTGGGTTTGATACCAGTGGCGAGCTCGCTGTGCAATGTGTCTTTGGGGATCCTGCCATCTTCCACGCGGCTCACATGGCCAAGCCATCTCAAGCGCCGCTGACTCAGTAGTGTGTATAAGCTGGGGATGTTGGCCGCCTCGAGGACTTCTGTGTTAGAGATATGGTCCTGCCACCTGATGCCAAGTATTCTCCGGAGGCAGCGAAGATGGAATGAATTGAGACGTCGCTCTTGGCTGACATACGTTGTCCAGGCCTCGCTGCCATACAGCAAGGTACTGAGGACACAGGCTTGATACACTCGGACTTTTGTGTTCGTGTCAGTTAAATTGCAATTAAACTATGTTAAAAAACAGAAAAATGTTAATATTCTAGCTGCATTGCCAACTAGAAATATTACACCAATAACTATGATCAGCTGCTGCAGAAGCAAAGTGTTCGTGAACATGCGCGATGTGTAATCGTTGAAAATCCATGACAACAGCAAAGATTTCCTCACTAATCCTGCATTGGTTTCTAACATGTGCAAGAAAAACATTGCAGCCAGAGGTTAGAGCAGTTACACTGTGGAGTCACCTTTGCATTTAAAGGACCACACCAAAAACCGAGGATGGCAGAGGGGTACTCTCGGGTGGCCCCACAGTTCAGCGAAGCCTCCCTGCTCACTCTCCTCCAGGCTGTGCGGGCAAGGCATGAGGTCCTTTTCACCAACAATGGTAAGAAGAGGCCCTCCCACCTGAACAAGGCAGTCTGGCTGGAGATGGCAGAGGAGGTGAGTAGCCGTGGGGCCATTCGGCGTCAAAGGGTCCAATGCCGTAAGGGGATGAACGAGCACTCCCCCAGTGAGCT
This sequence comes from Heterodontus francisci, assembly GCF_036365525.1. Classification (NCBI taxonomy): domain Eukaryota; kingdom Metazoa; phylum Chordata; class Chondrichthyes; order Heterodontiformes; family Heterodontidae; genus Heterodontus; species Heterodontus francisci. The sequence goes on from NC_090390.1 coordinate 56,749,868, forward strand.
GGGGCCCTCTGGTGCTCGTACCCTGTGCGCACAAGGCCAAAAGCCATCCACAGCCAAAGGCCAATCAGAGCAGCAGCCTTCCTCCAGCCAGGCTGCTAGCACAATGGTTGCACCAAGAAGGGGCACTTGCAAGCATTTACAGAGAACACACTGACACAAATGGGAATGCACGGGTGTCACAGCAATGTAAATAAGTCTTTCATTAAATGTTCCTCACCAAGATGTGTGTCCTTTTCTCTGTGTGAATGATGTGTGACAGCATGTAGTACCAATGTCACATCCCTTTGCACCGTTGGCCCTTCAGGAGAGCCAACGTATGCAATAACATCATTGCCATGTCACCATTACTCATGAGCATCTCCACGGATGCAGTGACACGGACATTGGCTCAGTCAACTGTTGCCTCTAATGGTTTACACAGGGATGCTGCACATATGGACTGCTGCACAGCAGGTGAACGAGGGCGATGTGTGGCCTACAGAGCTCATGTCGGTTCCTATGGAGCAGAGAGCCTTTGTCTGATAAGCCACTGCCGTATATCTCTAGTTCACTGCTAGCCCTGCATGCAGAGCCTGGGTGCCACCTGCCCTCCCATGTGCCTTTCCTATTGTAGGTCCTCAGTATCCTCATATTGACGTCTCTCCTCATTATGCCAGGCCTGCCCCCTATTGGGTGCATAGTTGTGCAGAGAACAGCAAGCAGCAAAGAAAGGAGCTGGCCTTTTTGGCCCGTAGTACAGGGCATCACCCTATCCATATAGGCATTGGAGGCGCTCTTTCAGCATGCCGATCTCCTGCTCAATGGTTGCTCTTGTAGCTCAGTGGCTGGCATTGTATCTCTCCTATTCAGCAGTGGTGAGGTCTCTCACTGATGTCGGGAGCCATTGTCTTCAAGAAGCCACCCCTCCATCTGAGCCTGTTCAGTGAACAGCGGTGGTAGCTGGGACTGGCACAGGGCCCAGGTGTCATGGCAGCTGTCTGAGAAGCGGGCACAGATTTGCATGAAGCATCTCCGGTGATCACATACCAGCTGCACCTAGATTGAGAGGATTCCTTTAATGGTGACATCTGCAGGTGGTAGCCTGGTGGGAGGCCTGATGACCGCAGTCTATAAACATTACAACCTATGGTACTCCGGCAATGGTGTTGGAACTGATGGCCCTCTGGGTCTGGCTGTGAGAATCCGTCCTGAAGCCAAAATACTCACTGGCCGTCCGGTGCAGGCATCGGTGACCTCCCTGACGCAGCGATGCACTGCTGACTGACCCCACAAAGGTCTCTGGTGGGTCCCTGAAAAGCTGCATAGGTGTCAGGCTTAAGAACCACTGTCACTATGAGAACTGCAGGCATAGGATGTGCACCGAAGCCCATGGGCTGCAGGTCATCGTTGAGCAGGGCACAGAGATGTGTCACCACCCTCTCTACATGCTCAATCACCTCTGACACTGGTGCTCTGACATCCGATGGCATGTCATGTGGGGCCTGTAGATACAGGGCGACCTGTAATGGCGAGCTCCCCTTGGGGGCTGCTGCTCACGACCAAGGATTGCACCTGCCTGTTGATTTTGCCTCCGCCGCATATGGATCCTCAGGAGCAGAGGATCACACAATGTAGGATGAGCCATACCTATTTCTTTGCGATCAATAAAGTTGTATCCTTCATTTATTCAAAGATTCCTAACAGGGCAGGGATTGGTGTTGACAGGTACATCAGGTGCTAACATGAATCAACTATTTGGCATGGCATTGTCCATCTTGGCTAACACTCAGAGTGGCACAGCATGACCACATCAAGATCCTACCAGCTGCATTGATTGCCCCCACCATCCATATAACCTTAAAGCTCCTACCCTTTATGGTACCCTCCCCACACACGGGGTGACTAGACTGCCATTGTTCCTTCACACACACAAACAAACACCAAGCGTACACTGTTTACAGAGGGAGGGTACACAGTACCTCCCTTCATGCCTGCAGAGCATTCACTCCAGTAATCCCAGACCCCTACCCACCTCCTTTTAAGAATGCAGAGCTGAGACCCCTGTATATCTAGACTTACCTTCACTGTCGAGTACTCCTGCTTCTGATGTCCCGTCTAGTTTTCTGTTTGTGAACGGGATGGTACAAGACGGCCGCCTGCTCTATGTAATATGCGGAAGTGTGGAGCGAGAGGTGGCAGGGTGTATATTCTGCAGAGGTAAGTAGTGTTTTACATATTCTAATTGGGGTGCCACCACTGAGTGGCAGTGGGTTACACCGAGGTCCCCCTGTCGCTGGTAATATGCAGCAGGACCTTCTCAACGTCACGGGTCCAGGTGGGACTCTCCCCACAGAATTTTACCGGCCCTTGCGCCGCGACCAGGGACATTGAGGAGCCGGTAAAATTCAGCCCGAAAAGTTTTCTTCTCTAACCAATTTTTCTAAGTGAGACCTCCATATAGCAGAGTGGGATGAAGAAACTACATTGGAAATTCAAATTATGAAGCAGTAGACATATTTTGAAATGATGTCCAGGCACTTTGTTGAGTCTCTATCATATTGATCTGAATGTTGAGATTGCATTAGCTATTAAACATTAAATTGTAAAGTATGAAACTTAAATTTTATTCACAGGCAATTCGTTGTTACAATAATGTAAGCAAACAAATAGTGAAACGTGTTTATTTGGAACCAACATATAATAAAATTCCTTACAATGAAAAATATTCTTTATTCCTAGATTACTTAGTAAAACAGAGTAGTTCATATTTTAATAAAGTTACTTGCTGCTCACTTATAGTAAGATTTTGGATACTCATTTTTCATCATTTGTTCATACGTAAAATAGAATGTAATTGACATAAATGGAAGCCAGAGCCTATAGTAAATAAAATTACATCTATGTTGACCGTATCTCTTCATAATATTTGTAAAAATATTCATTCCAGTTCATCTACAGGAAACAGTCCCAGAATTGTTACCATTTTTGTTAAATATGCAGCTAGTTTTGGCTTAGACATACAACCCAATGAACTAAATACTGAGTACAATCTTTGAATTGGAGTGTTTTGAATTGTTTACCAAACCAACGTTGTGAATATGGCAATTTGATACTGATTTGTTGATAATAACCAATGTTGACTCTGTTCTTTCTTGGTTCACAAAACTGCCAATCAAGTGCATTACAAGCAGTCCACTCGCGATATAGAAAAATCCGTCAACGCTGTTCAATACACATTATTTTCTCACTATAACATCTTTCTGATATTTAATGACTTGTGATATAATGCATCATTGGAGAACCCATATAAGGTGGCGCTGCCTCTGCATTGGTAGACTATTGAATTTCTCACCTCCTTTCAGGCTCTTATTCCATATGCCATTCTAAAGTGAGAGGGCAAGCAGGCAATATGTTGCCAGGCCATGACCTTCTTAAGCATCAAACTAGGATGCAAAATATTGTATTCTTGACTAGAAAGCTTCAATAAAATACTAGTCGCAAGTGAGATTTACATGTTAGTTTCCTCTAGAAATCACATATGTTAGCCTCTTTGAGATGGTGATAAAAAAGAGAACAGTTTTTCATACTGTTGAAGCAAACTTACTGTGAGATTAATAAAGAAACAGTATTGCAATTATTATAAAGAGTCTGCAGCCTGGTTTGTAGTACTGTCTTGCTACCTGATCCTCAAAAGAGAATTGCATATACAGGAACATCATGGAAGGAATTTTTTTCTTGGCGGATGGGAGCTGTCCACCAACTGAAAAGTCGGTGGCGAACCCTCCTCTGCCTGGCCTGGGGATCTGGACTGCATTTGCAGTCCACAGGCCTTTAGTTGGTCTGAGGCAGGACTTCCACCTCAGTGAGGCAGGAAGTTCCGCCTAATGGACCCGCCGGCCAATCAGTGGGCTGGCAGCTATTAGTCCCAGCAGCGCCTCTGGTAGGTCACTGCTGTGACTGCAACCCAGCCATCAGAAAGAAGCTGTTAGGGAGCCATGGAATGAAGGTAGGTTTTTGGTGCCTGGCCAGGGATCATCGGTTGGGACCCAGTGAGGCAAAGATGGTCGATTGGGGGACGGGGAGCGTGATGGGCATTGGGGGCAGTTGTGGCAGCTGGGGCAGCCCTCTGTCGGGCACAGGGTGCCTGAACATGAGGGCCCTCCCCACCCAGGCTGTCAGAAAGCCGCTTGCCTTCATCAGGCAGCTTCACTCGGGCCTGGGCCACCCGACTAGCCACGGGTAAAATCCCTGTGGCGGTGGGCGGATGCCCTTAAGTGCCCGTTCAGTGGCCACTTAAGGGCTTTGCTTGGCCTGGGGTGGGTGGGCCATTTATTACCGCCGCCGCCCTGCGTAAAGTGATGGCAGAGGCAGGAGCGGGTCGGGAAGGGCCCCCCGAGCCTCCTGTTCCATTTTACGCCACCCCCCCACCACCTTCTCGCTCTTTGGGGGGGTGCGTAAAATTCTGGCCCACATCAAAGAAACCATATAAAACCATATGGCAAGCTTTGTGCTGTTGGTTGCTTACTGTGAGGCTCCCTACATAGAATGTTAACTGCAAAGAAAACCTGTATGATTAAATATCAGCAGTATCAAAATGTTTCACTGATATGCAGCTGGACTTTGACTGGGCTTGAAGTTAATTGCTAAAATCCTGGTACTGCACTGGATAAAAGTGCAAAATTATTGCATGTTTCTTTAGGCAATTAATAACAACCAAATTGTCTATTTAACTTGGAATTCGGACATTGGGGTTTATTTTCAACAACCAGGCATGTATTACTTGCCTGGGAAAACAGGCAGCCAGTAGTTGAAAATTGGAGTGATGGGGTGGGTTTCTTGGCCACACCATGGTTGTTTAAGCACCCCCCCAAAACAATACAGTTCTTAAATGGATGTGAATGGCGGCAAACTGCACACACAAGCTCTGCCTATTTGTACCAACATATAAGGGGCTTTACCAGCAGTCCACAACAGGACCACTGGAGGCCATTGGAAAACAGCCCCAAAAGAGTGAAAGTGTCTTCTTTTGTGAAGTTGCAAGGATGGTGAGTGCTCCACAAAAGAACCATTAAAAACACTTGCATTTATATAGCACCTTTCACAACCACTGGATGTCTCAAAACACTTCACAGCCAGTGAAATACTTATTGAAGTGTAGTTACTGTTATAATGTAGAAAACGCGGCAGGGTCAGTACGCACACAGCAAACTCCTACAAATACCAATGTGATGATGGCCAGATAATCTGGCTGTTTTTGTGATCTTGATTGAGGGATAAATATTGGCCAGGACCCCAAGGATAACTCCCCTTCTCTTCTTTGAAATAGTGCCATGGGATCTTTTACATCCACCCGAGCAGGCAGATGTGGCCTCAGTTTAATGTCTCAACCAAAAGATGACACCTCAAAGAATGCAGCAATCCCTCAGTACTGCATGTGTCAGCCTTGATATTTGTGCTCAAGCCCTGGCGTGGGACTTGAACCCAGAAAAGAACAATGGGCTGCTCTGGGTTAGTTTTGCATTTCTCGGGATTGCTTTGCCCCACCCGTTCCCCCCCTACAAGACCTACCTGAGGGCTCCTGTTGGTATCACAGTCGGCCCAGGTTGCTGCAGATGGAATCCCTGAGTGCTCCTTGATACTTGATTGGTGCCCACAACTCAGCAGTTTAATGGAAATGAGGTGCTGACTCGCTGCCCATTTGGACACATGACCAGTTTCTCGCAGATTATTAATTCAACCATTACCACCAAAAATCATACAGTAATTGGTCATTCTTTGTATTACTGTCTTTGCAAAATTTCTTGCTCAGACTGGCTGTCACATTTGCCGATGTAATAATCATGACACAATGTTCTTCAAAATGTTTCGATAGTGTTATATAAATCTAAGTATTTCTTTCATATCAGGAACCAATTCGGCAGTAATCAAATCTAAGCAAGATTTTTGGCACAGTAAATTCTGTATTTAGGTGCATTAATTCCCGTTCTTATGTAATAGTTTTGGAGATCCTTTTAGTTTGTCTGTGCTGTCACTTAATTTCACAGCAGGAGGAGTAGCTCTTAATACAGAGAAAGCAGCGACACTGAATGAACTATGTGTATACTGGGTTTTATAAATACCCACTGATCAGCATCCCTATCACAAATAGATTTTATCTGTATGATAATTAACTTTTATGTGCCAATTAATCAAGTCAATCGTTAACTGGACACCTGTATACATTGGCTCAGGTGGACTTGGTTGCTCATGACCAACAAAGAGTTCAAAATGAATGTTACTACAGGGTTGAAAACTCCAGAAACAGCAGCCAGAGCACTACTAACTACTAAAGAGTGATGTTACTGCACTATAACTTCAGAAACAAAGCCACTGCAGCAAATAAGTCAGAATAGGGTCACACTGACTGACAATAATAGTGATAACATCATTTTGTTTGAGCATTATAGTCATTACTGGTTCTGAGGTGTTTCAGGTTAGTAATGACCATAATGTCCTCCAAAAATGATGTTATTGTATTTTTATTACAGTGTTGGGCTAACCAAATAGGAAAAAAGTCTGGTTTGCAGCCAAGAGTCGCTTGATAGGAAGTAGTTTTCCATATCGCCTGCTAATTGACATTAACCAGGCTATAATCTTCTGTCACTGATGTCAGTGGACAAAAGAATGAACACTATTAGCCACTAATGAACAAAGTACAGACTAGAACTATGCGTAAATACTAACTAAAACAAGTGAAAGTTCTCCACTTTTATTAAATTTAGGTTTAGTATGCAATGAAACAAACACACTGTAATGTTCAGCCTATCAATGATAACAATTGCCCCTTAGCCTGTGGTATCTATATTTTTCTTTTTGGAGTATTTATTTTTCCTGTATGCTACTTAGGTCAATGCACTAGAATATTGGTCTGGATTTTATGGGGGTTAACAGTTCACCGTCATTACTTCTCTGAATCTGACCCTAACTTCAGGATTCAGTGCAAACGCAGATTAACATAGAAATCCTGAATTTGGGGTCTGTCATTCACTGCTTCGCTACAGGCTGCGGTGTGGACCCCCACCACCACCCCACCAGAGCCAGCAATCAGTGAAATCAGTTGCTGTGGTGAGAACTTGTCCTTTTCCACTTTGACAATGCTGTTAGAGACCGCATAAAAAGTTACACCTTGTTCAATGAGGTGTAACTGGGTTTTTAACAGCAAGCTGAATAATAACTATTGCTGAACAACAGATCTGGTCCTGAACAAAATAATTTTATATTTGTGGACTGTGGTTAAATATCTCCATTATGATTAATTACAGGATTTTAAAAATGAAACTTTAAAAACATTTTAAAAGACTTTTTCTTGATATTTCAGCTTCTACCTTCAACCCATGTGTACGTCCCAATCTTTATTTTGCTGTATGTAAATTTTTTAAAATGTGATTTGATTTTAGTGCTTTTCATTTCCTGGTTAGCTGTCTATGAGAATTCTTTAATAGGATTGGCTGCTTGATTAGCTTGATGACATCACTGAAGCTCCACGCTGGGAATCCCCAGTAACGAATGCTATAACTAATTGCACAGCAAGAGAGGTAAAGTCTCGCCACAGAGATCGCTAGATCTCTCAGCGAGGCTTTCTTTGAGGTCAGCTACAAGCACCCTTGCTTCACAGCTGACCGCAAAATCCAGGCCATTATAAGATCTTGCAACTAATTATGAAAATGGAGGCAAAGCCAATATCTGGCATAATTTTCTGAGTTTGTTGGTCTACTCTGAAAGGAGTAATATGTACTTACAAATTTCAGAATGATGACCCTTTTGTGGGCTACTTAAGTTTTCAGGAAATTATATCAACAAGAAATGGCACAGAAGATTATTACCCCATTATAATCTTTGGCTTCTGTTGTCATAACAAAGAATAAACTGTTACAATTCAGATGCTAGGCATGCTAGGCAGTGAAGGATAGAACTGGAGTCTAGTCTTTATACACTTACAAGCTTTTACTTACAGAGACACATATTACATATTGTTCATCTCCAATCCAATAATTATAGTTTCAGTCTGCTCCTATTGTACATTCCAGGAGGTGGTCACCCCACAGGCAGTAGGACTTCAGAATAGTAGGTGGGTGACTATCTGGAAGAGTAGAAAGAGGCAGGAAGTGCAGGAGCCTTTGGAGTGTGTGGCACTCTCAAAAAGGTACTCAGCTCTGGAGACTGCTGAGAGTGACGAGACCGTGAAGGAGTGCAGTCCAGACCATGGCACCAATGGGCATGGGACTGTACAGGAGGGAGCAGCAAAGTGCAGAAATGCAGTTGTTGTAGGTGATTCCATAGTCGGAGGGACAGATAGGCATTTCTGTAATTTATATTGTGAGTCCCGCATGGTGTTTTGCCTTCCTGGTGCCAGGGGAAAGGACATCATGGAGAGGGTGCAGAATATTCTGCAGGGGGAAGGGAGTGAGCTAGAAGTTATGGTACACGTTGGTGCCAACGACATAGCAAGGGCAGGTATTGAGGTCCTACGTTCAGATTTTCAGGAGCTAGTGAGGAAATTAGAGTAGGACCTCAAAGATATTAATCTCTGGATTACTTCCAGTGCCACATGCCAGGAAGAGTAGAAATAGGAAGATAGGGAGGATCAATGTGTGGCTTGATGCATGGTGCAGGAGGGAGGGCTTCAGATTCTTGGGGCACTGGGACCAGTTCTGGGGCAGGAGGCACCTATTCAAAAGAGACAGGTTGCACTTCAGCAGGACTGGGACCAATGTCCTCGCAGGGAGATTCACTAGCGTAGTTTGGAGGGTTTAAACTAAATTGGCAGGGGGTTGGGCACCAGCGTATAGAAGTAGAAAAGAGGAATAAGATGCATAATTTGAGAGTGTAAGACAGAGCAGGGAGTAGCTCTGTATTATATGGAAGTGGACTGAGAAGGACAATGAGGATTACAATGCACAGACTGGATTTTGTGCAGGAACGGGGCTCCCAGCATTGGGCCGAAAAGTCGGGGTGAACCCCGCCTCTGCATTTTTTCAGCCTGCCAGAGCGATCCTCTGGTCCTTTGGGGTGAAAGTTTAAGGAGACAGGATCCCCGTCCCTTTAAAGACCTAATAGGGACGGGAATCCCGCCCCCAAGAGATGCCGGCTAAACAGAGGGCTGGCAGCTCAGTAGTATTGGAAGCGCCGCCAGGAGCGGTGGCCACTGCCAGTATTGCAGAGGCCTTGGACCCAGACCCAGCACTGGAACCCCGGAAAACAGGTAGGTGAGGCAGTGTCACCAGGTCACTCCAGAAGGCCCTGGCAAGGAGAGTGGGTGGTGGAGGGATGGGCGTTTGGTCCAGAGGGAGGGGGTTCCACCGGAGGGTGAATTGGTTCCCAGTGGGGGTCCTCTGTGGGCCACAAATTGCCCATGAAGGAGGGACCCCCACCCCCCCAAGCCTGTAGGGAGGGCGTTTTCCAAGGCATTCTTCCTTGCGCAACAGAGGCCCCCCCCCCCCCCCCCCCTACACACTCCCCCCTGCTGCTGGTATCATCCCACCGGCAGCAGGAAGAAACCCTTCTTGGCCTTTGGACAGGAAGGCCATCGTCAGCCTATCCTGCCCCTGGGAGAATTGGAACTGGGAATCCTGGTGTAGGGCACTGTGGCAGCCACTGCCGCTCCGTTTCTCCAGTTCCCCTCGCCACGAATCCCACCATCAGACAGAGAACAAGATCCAGCCCCAAGTGTGTAAATGCACAAAGTGCGGTGGATAAGGTTGGTGAGCTACAAGCACAAATAACAGTTTGTGAATGTGATGTAGTTGCAATAATAGAAACGTGACTTAAAAATGGCGAGGACTAGGCACTTAATATACAAGGATATAAAGTGTTCAGAAAAGATAGAAAAAGAGTGGCAGTACTGATTAGGGAAGACATTATAGTGTTGGAAAGGGAGGATGCCGTTGAGGGGCAAGGACAGAATCCATTTGGTTAGAGTTGAGAAGCATTGATCACGCTACTATGGGTATTCTATAGACCTCCAAATAGTGAGAGAGAGAGAGAAAAGCAAATCTACAGGGAAGTAACAGAAATGTGCAAGAATTATAGAGTAGTGATATTGGGAGACTTTAATTGATTGGGATAATTTTAGAGTAAATGGTAAGGAGGAGAAATTTCTGAAAAGTGTTCAGGGGAACTTGATCGGTATGTTCTCAGCCCAACTAGAAAGAAGGCATTGCTTGATCAGGTGCTGGAAATTAGGTGGGTCAAGTGGACCAAGCGTCTGTCAAGGAACACTTAGGTAAGAGTGATCATCATATCAAATAGTTTAAACTAGTAATGCAGAAAAGTAAGGAAAGAAATAGGGTAGAATGTCTAGATTGGAAGAGGGCTAATTTAAACACGATGAGAAGGGATCTAGTCTGGGTAGAATGGAACAAAAGACTGACAGGAAGAGCTGTATCAGAATAATGGGTTATCTTTAAGGATGGAATGCTTCAGGTACAGGCTAGGAACATTCCAATGAGGGTGAAAGGTAATGTAACCAATGACAGGGCACCTTGGATTCCAAGGAAGATAGAGATGAAGATGAAACAAAAAAGAGGGTGTATGATACATGTCAAGTGAAATCAAGTGAGAACCAGGCCATATACAATAAGTTGAGATTGGAGGTGAAGAGGAAAATAAGACTGACAAACAGACAATATGAGAATAGAATGGCAGTTAACATAAAAGGGAACCCAAAGATCTTCTACCGGCATGTAAAGAGTAAGTGGGTAGTAAGAGGTGGAGTGGGGCCTATAAGTGCAGAGTGTAATATATGCTTACAGGCACAGGGCAAGGCTAATATACTTAAAGAGTGCTTTGTATCAGTGTTCACTAAGGAAATGGAATCTGACAAAATATCAGTAGAAGCGGAGAGAATAGAGGCAATGAATAGGGTAAAAATTGAGAGGAAGGATGTACTGGAAAGGCTGGCTCAAGGTAGATAAGTCACCTGGTCTGGTTGGCTTGCATCCCAGGTTGCTAAAGGAAATGGGGGTGGCGATAGCAGAAGGTCTTGCAATCTTCCCTGGATACGGGGGAGGTGCCAGGGGATTTGAGAGTGGCAAATGACTTCAAAAGGAAATTCGATGGGCACTTGAAGGAAAGGGTGTAAGGACAGTCCTAGCAACTACAGGCCACATCAGTGGTGGGTAACATTTTAGAAACAACAATCAGGGGGGAAAAAAGCAACATACATTTAGAGAGGTTTGAGTTAATTAAGGATAGCCAGCACGGATTTGTAAAAGGCAGATCATGCTTGACTAATTCAATTATTTGATGAAGTAACAGAGAAGGTTGATGAAGGGAATGCGATGGATGTTGTTTATTTGGATTTTAAGAAAGCGTTTGATAAGATACCGCATAAAAGGTTGGTTAACAAAATTAAGGCTCATTGAATAGGAGGGTCAGTGTCCAATTGGATACAAAATTGGCTTAAGGGCAGAAAACAGCGAGTCATAGTAAATGGTTGTTTTTCAAACAGGAGGATGGTTTTCAGTGGTGTTCCCCAAGGGTCAGTGCTGGGACCACTGCTTTTTTTGCTATATATAAATGACTTGGATCTTGAATTACAGAGTAGAGTCTCAAAATTTGCTGTTGACACCAAACATGGAGGTGTGGCAAACAGTGAGGATGATATGAACCGCCTGCAACAGGACATAGATAGGCTCGCAGAATAGACAGAGAGGTGTCAGATGGAATTTAATACTGACAAGTGTGAGGTGATGCATTTTGGTAGAAGGAATAGGGAGAGGCAATATATATTTAATGGCATAAAGAGTGTGCAGGAACAGAGGGACCTGGGGGTGCATGTGCATCTATCTTTGAAGGTGGCAGGACATATTGAGGGAGTGGTTAGTAATGTATATGGGATCTTGGGCATCATAAATAGAGGCATTGAGCACAAAAGCAGGGAGGTTGTGCTGAACTTTATAAAGCTCTGGTTAGGCTCCAACTGGAGTATTGCATCCAGTTCTGGTCACCACACTTCAGGGAGTATGTGAGGGCTCTTGAGAAGGTGCAGAGGAGATCTACCAGAATGATTCCAGGGATGTGGATTTTAGTTACAAGATTAGGTTGGAAAAGCTGGGGTTGATCTCCTTAGAACAAAGGAGATTGAGGGGAGATTTAATAGAAGTGTACAAGGTTATGACAGGCTTGGTTAATTTAGACAAGGAAAAACTGTTCCCATTAACTAATGGTACAAGGACTAGGGGCCACAGATTGCAGGTTTTGGGCAAGAGCTGCAGTGGAAGAGATGAGGAAGAACTTTTCTATGCAGTGGGTGGTAATGACCTAGAACTCGCTGCCTATAGGGTAGTGAAAGCGGAGACAACCAATGACTTCAAAAGGAAATTGGATGGCCACTTGAAGGAAATAGACTTGCAGGGCTACGGGGATCAAGTGGGGGAATGGGACTGACTGGAGAGCTCCGTGGAGAGCTGACATAGACTCGATGAGCCATAAGGCCTCCTTCTGTGCCTTAAATGACTATATATATGTATATTTATATATATGAGCACAGGTGAATCCCCAGTTAATGCCCACCACCTGAATACAATTAAATACTCAATTAATATACAATTAACAGAAACCACCTCTGATTGATGTCATTTTGGAGTGACCTTTCAACTATGATGGCCTAATTGCTGAACCAACTATTTTCAAGGATTGGTAAATGGCTGAAGCTAAAAGATATAGTATAGCAATACAGATTACAGTTTTCTACCTTTTCAAGAAGTATGGTATTTCCCCTTAAGTAAGAGAAGTGACCTTGGGTTTACAATCCCACCCGATGCAAGATTACCACTATGTAAAGGGCTATGTTGCTTGCATTTGGGGACTTCTAGACAGCCACCTGTAAGATAGAGTTTAGTTGGAATATTTCCAAGAAAGAAGTGGGGGATTCATCCATGTTATTCCTAGTTTTGATTGGAAATGACTAAGGAGCAAAAGGCTATGATGAAGCAGTTCAGGGAAATGGAAGCCTGCGTGATGCAAAGAGGAGTAAGGTTGTGTTAGTCCAGTGCAGTCTTCTGCAGGTCACTAATGGCACTTTGCCTATTTGTACAGAGCCAGGGGCTAATGTGATTTCAGGCCGTGAACTTGTCAACTGCCGTCAATTGCAAGCACTGCAGAGCCATGAAGTGTGGCAGTAAGGCACATGCCAAATCCTTTTCTGGGGGAATTTGACTGCCCAAGGAGCTTGGTAGTGCAAGCTGCAAAGGACTGGAGGAGCTGCAGCTAGCTGACAACACTCAAGCATTTCAGGAAAGGCCAAAGAAAAATTCATAATTTGCTTTACAGTCCAAACTTAAAAAGGCTCTTTATCTAGGGAATTTATTCTTAACCACACAGCAGTACTTGACCTGGTCAGGAAGCAATTCTATACTACACCTTGTTCAGGATGAGGTAGCTTTATGTGTCTGGCTGGTTTAAGAGAAAGATCAGGAGGTCATTTGATGCACCCCTTTATGGATAATGCAAACAGTTAAGTGAAGCTGTTTTGGTTAGATTGCATGAGGCCAGCCCACGGTGAAACCCATGAGGAGCACCCAGCTACATTCTTAGGGAATAGCTAGAATTGCATGGTGGTTTGGTTATAGGGTCCTTGCAGGCTGTTCGATACCAGCTAGTCAGTTCTGTCAGTCCCTGCAGCACAATGGTTTGTGCAAGGCTATAGAACAAACTATACCAAACTGCCATTTGTTTATAATAGTTTATTACAACCATTTTGCATTAATATCGTACCTGAGAAAGATGTACCCATCTCGTATTTTTCACTGCCTGCTACGTTACAGAATTTAAGAATCGTTTTATTATCCTAGAACTATTAAGCATGGAAAGATTACTCACATCTTTTCTGTTATTATGAGAACTGCTTGTAATTCCAGTAGTACTGATTTTCAGTTGTTGCCATGATTTATTTTGAGTGCTGGGTTATATGCTCAGTATGGAAGGACATTTGGTTTGCAATGAAAGAGGCACTGCTAGGACAAAGGCAAAAGCCCATAGGAGCAATGAAGTATAGCACCATCAAGGATCTCCAGGCCCTAGCAGCTGAGAATGCAGGTATGGTAGAAGAGATTATTAGTCAACTCTCATAGAAGAGAACTTAACCTCACCAGGAGGAATGGCAGTTGAATCGGTTTCAACAATGTAAACCCTAATGAGCTAAAAACTAACAATAAATGCATGGATGCTGAAACACAATGAAGGCATAATACTTTCAGTAAAAATAGTTAAAGTGGAGAATATTAAATGCAAACATTGGCAAAAAAACATATGCAATGTAAGCAATTGTGTGCAAATTTATTTTAATGCCTTCTCTGCAGCGGTAGAGTTATTTGGAGTCTCATTCGTCTTCATATTGGTGATTCCATTTTGTTCTTTTACATTAATCCAAAAGCTAGGAAGTGACATTTATTTGATCCCTGTAAGTTTGGTGTCTGCACTTAATCCAAGAGATCCAAGGTGGGAATAGGTAAAGGGGAAAGAACGGATTTATTGTGTACATGTAAACTTCAAATTGCAAGATACACCCTTGCATCAGAACACGAGACAAAAAATTCTAATTTATTATTATTTTTCAATAAAATTCAATGGTCTTGCATCATCACGTTAAGTTCCCTCTTCAAATCTCGGTGGCAAAACTTATCAATTATAATGGTCAGTGGTTAACAAAGAAAATTTGGCAATGCTTATAAAATATATGGGCCCTGAAATTCTGCTGCGAGTGGAAGACTGGCAGATCCCAAAGGAAATGGTGTAAACAGCTGTTACAACTCCTACTGGAGTTACAGTGGGAAACCAGTAGAACTCCTGTGGAATTTCAGGGCAATATGGTGCAATACCAAAGTGAAACAAGAAAACAACAATCTTCACTAAAATGAAAGGAGAAATCTGTGTTTATTGTAAAGATTACTAAATATCTAGGAAAGTACTCCAGGCATATTGTCAGGATTTGTATTACCTTCGGAAATTATTGTGACTTCACTGCTGTGTGTTTTAATGTCATCCCAACTTCTGAAATGTGTTACAGCCCAGTAGCACAATCGCAAACAAGTATTATTTTCCACTTTAACCATTTAATGAACAGTAATGCAACAGAACAAAAATTCAATGGGTTTATTTTGGGCCATTATGTTGATGCTTATGGACCGAAGGTGAATTTCTATTGCATATAGCTGAAAGGGATAGGAAGCTGAGTAATTGTTTAAACATATTTATTGTATGCATTTGTTTCCTTACAGTTTTTCATTAAAGAGAAATAATGCATTTGTGGCAACGTTTTATTTTCCCCTCAAGTATTTGTATTGTTTCACTGTTATTGATCTTTGCTGACATTTACTCTTTCCCATTTAGTTCCATTTTTGTTTAATCATTTATTTATTTCAAAACAATGAACAATTATAGATCAGAGTCAAACAACCCAGTAACACAAGCAATGGAATGCTGTAACCCCTCTATTTAAGGAAGGAAGGAGAGAGAAAATGGGGAACTACAGACCTGTCAGTTTGGTGTCAGTAGTAGGGAAAATGTTAGAATCTATTATAAAGGATTTGATAACTAGGCGCTTTGAAAATAATGATATGATTGGGCAGAGTCAACATGGATTTATGATAGGGAAATCATGTTCGACAAACCTGTTGAAGTTTTTTGAGGATGTTACTTGTAGAATAGATAAAGGAGAACCAGTGGATGTGGTGTATTTGGATTTTCAGAAGGCTTTTGATGAGGTCCCACACAGGAAGTCAGTAAACAAAATTAGAGCGATTGGGGGTAATATACTGGTATGGATTGAGAATTGGTTAACAGACAGAAAACAGACAGTAGGAATAAACGGGTCATTTTCAGGGTGGCAGGCTGTTACTAGTGGGGTACCGCAAGGGTCAGTGCTGGGGCCACAGCTGTTCACAATCTATATCATTGATTTGGATATGGGCACCAAATGTTATATTTTCAAATTTGCTGATGATACAAAACTAAGTGGGAAGGTAAGTTGTGAGAAGGTTTCAAGGGGACTTGGACGGGCTACGTGAATGGGCAAGATCATGGCAGATGGAATATAATGTGAATAAGTGTGAAGTGATCCACTTTGGTAGAAAAAAACAGAAAGACAGAGAATTTCTTAAATGGTGAGAGGTTGGGAAGTGTTGATGCCTAAAGGGACTGGGTGCTCTTGTTCATGAGTCACTAAAAGCTAGCTTGCAGGTGCAGCAAGCAATTAGGAAGGCAAATGGTATAAAAACAGAAAGTGCTGGAAATACTCAGCAGGTCTGGCAGCATCTGTGGAGAGAGAAGCAGAGTTAACATTTCAGGTCTGTGACCTTTCATCAGAACTGGCAAAGGTTAGAAATGTAATAGGTTTTAAGCAAGTGAAATGGCGTGTGGTGGAGGGAAGAGAAGAAAAGGAGAGTTGTGTGATAAGGCAGAGCAGGAGTGATTAAATGACAAAGATGTCATGGCACAAAGGCAAACGGAGTGCTAATGATGTGGTGAAAGATAAAGCATTAGTCCAGAGAGCGTGTTAATGACAGAATAATGAACAGCTTTGTCCAAAAGCACACAGATGAAAAATCAAGTTTAAGGTAGGCACATGGTTAAAAAATAAAATAAAAGAATAATAATAAAAAAAAGCCAGTTATGCTCTGAAATTACTGAATTCAATGTTGAGTCCGGAAGGCTGTAGAGTGCCTAAACGGAAAATGAGGTGCTGTTAATCAAGCTTGCGTTGATGTTCACTGGAACACTGCAGCAGGCCAAGGACAGAAATGTGGGCATAAGATCAGGGTGATGAATTGAAATGGCAAGCAATCGGAAGCTCGGGGTCATGCTTGTGGACTGAGCAGAGGTGTTCCGCAAAGCAGTCACCCAATCTGCATTTGGTTTCCCCAATGTAGAGGAGACCACACTGTGAGCAGTGAATACAGTATAATAAATTGAAAGAAGTACAAGTATATCACTGCTTCACCTGGAAGGAGTATTTGGGGCAAATGGTATGCTGATCTTCATCACAAGCAGTACAGCAGTAAAGAAGTCTTGCTGCAATTGTATAGAGCCTTAGTGAGACTGCCCCTGGAGTATCGTATACAGTTTTGGTCTCCTCATCTAAGGAAGGACAGACTTGCCATAGAGGGAGTGCAATGGAGGTTCACTAGACTAATCTCTGGAATGGTAGGGTTGTCATATGAGGAGAGGGATAGGGACAGTGAAAGAGGAAGAGCAAAGTCCAAAAGACTCCATTAAACCAAAGTAGACATCCCCAAATATTTTTTGACAATAAATCCTTGAGGAGAGAGCAAGCATTAGTCAAATTCTGAAAAAAACATAAAACAAAGCAGAGCCTGGAACAAGTGAGCCAACAGGTGTAGGGAGTGTATCACTGACACACTGTGCCAGGCCAGGGTGCAGTGAGTGGGGGACAGTTTTACATATTGATCAGGTAGTCCATATCAAGAAGCGGGGAACTGTGTAAATCTCAACGTGTCATAAATCAGTGAGGACCACCAATGCACATGCCTCAAGAACATTGAACCAACTGTCACAATGAATTCAGAAAGTGCATTTCCAGCATTTTTGTTTCCTTTTTGTCATTGTATTAAAATCTTTGCACGCCAATGGCTGGGAGAGTAAATATTGAGACAGGTCTGGCGCACTTTCGAGAACAAACACTAGAATGTTAAATTTGGATTTAATGTTTAATTTGATTTGCATCAAGATGAAAACAATCTTACTCCAAAAATTAAACTCCGCTCCAGCTATTTTGACAGAGCGACAATCGGTCTCGCCTTTTCAAAAATACGAGAGCCAGAAAACCTCTAATCGAACTGGTAGTGCTAAAGTTCAACATTTATGTGGCTTGGACTGCCTAAACCTTAAATTTTTATTCCACCTAATCTTCACAATTTCATGATCCTGCTTATTCTTGATTCGAATTCATATAGCAATGGAAAATTTTTGAACACCTATATACAACCATCTGCAAGTGGCACTTTTTGATGCTAAAAACTGAAAAGAGCATTCACTTCTGCAGATGCTGAACAATTTGCTTAAATTATTTCGCTATTTTATCTCAGCTATAGATTGTAGAGATACAAATAATATTTTACGCCCTACCAGTATAATCATTGCTGCTTGGTGTGACGCAAAGCTGGGTGTGTCATAGACAAGATATGATTCTTTTGATATTAATAACTGTGATCACAATGGCACTTGCAGGTGTAACTAGTACGACAGGGTGCATAATGGGTTTGCACATGAGGCAAAGCTAACGTGAACATTTTCAGTGATTTGTATACCCCACATACTGAGTTTAATCTGACATATAGATATTTCATCTTGACAAACTGGCAGAAGTTAAAGCTTGCCCAAAATTTTTTAAACAGCACTGACAACCATTACACTGTCCAGGTATGTAGCTTATATTCAGTTAGAATGATATAGACGGTACTTGGGAACAGGTTGTTGTCAATCCCTTCCCCTCAATCAGAACTGGTTATATGACAGGGGGCATAGGAAGACTATAATCAGAGAAAGCTCTTGAAAACATAGATAATGAAAAGGATAGCTGATTCGAAAGGAAAATTCAAATTGTAGAACATCGTTCCTGTTCCAAAAGCTTTTTTTGTCAAATCGCATGATTTAACTGCACATATTTATTTCAGATCATCTTAACTTGTCTCATCTCACAGTTTTATTGAACAGTGCCCAACAGAGACCAAGCCTATTACATTTATTTTACTGAAGGCCGGGGGTCAAATACTTTGACCCCAGGGCATCAGGGAAGTAATTTCCAATGTTAATAGGGCTTCAACTAAGGAGATCAGGGAAAAAGTTGGTGACATTTCACTAAGGTACAATCTTAGCAGTAAAGATTGGTACTCTTAAGAGGTTTTAATTTTATAAAATTGTAATGTTAATATAAAATATTAGGGGAAACATAAATTTATCTTCTTTCATACTACAATAATTTTACTGCAGTAAGATATCAGAAAATGGATGTTAGTCAAGCATCAGTGATTTTACCCCACATCAAAATTTGTCACTATAAATGCTTCAATGGCAGCCAAAAGCACTAGGCTTTTACAGATGTCCATTCTCATGACATTACACTGTAGTAAAATGATTGTAATGTGAATGGTGCTTAACATATTAGCACTACTTTAGAAAATTCAAATTTCAACAGCTATGTGCCAGAGAAAATAAATGGTAATTACCTACCTAATTTGTATATTCTTTATGTAACACACTAATAACACTATAAACATATCAAAGTACCCATAGTTAATATGTTTTATAGACCTAGAATTATTATATAGTATATTATCCAGTAAATGCCAGCTATCTAGCTTCTAAGATCTAGCTGTTTTTTGTTCCAGCATCAATTCAGTTACTGTTATTTAGTCAATATATAAAGAAACTAAAGGTGTGTAGCCTGCATAACTCACTGATGATCTTTAACTGGACATCTATTCCTATCTCTTATGTGCCTGGAATCATCTTTTTCATTTGTATTTATTTTATATACTAACCGCATAAACTCTCCTAAAGTACAGCATGTTTGTCACTGTCACAGGTGAAACTGTTGTAATTAATGATACAAGTGTCTTTTACTGAAATGCATTTTGCTTTTGAATTTCTCGCTTGGAACTTGCCACCTGACTCAGTGCAGGCCACAGCTGGATGTCGCTGGGTTGGATCGATAAGGGCAGCAGGGCAGCCAGCATTTCCATCATTTCCATCAGCTCCATCAGCCCTGTGCAGTCTAACTAACGATGCCTGCAGGTACAGTGAGGTCTCCACATTCACACACCAACTACCCATGAACTGTAACAAAGAGCCTGGAGGTGACCTATGAAAATATAGACGCCATCCAGAGGATCTACTGTTATTGCATACTTAAAATATCGCACCTATAAATAGCTGTTTAGCACTAAATAACTTTATAAGTCTATTAGGAGCAATAATTATTTGTCATGAAATGTTAAAGCTCTACCATGCATTATAAGTGTATGCCAAAATATACATATTGTCTAAGTGTACCTATACTTCAAAAATACCTTTGTAACTAATTTACAATGTATTTAAAACAATAGGGACGCTACACATGTTTTTTAAATATAGGTTGGTAAAGGATAGTTTTGTAATTGTATTATGAAGATTAATTTTCCTACTAAGATAGATTCAAATTTAAAGTACACCCGCAGTACCATGATAAAAGGTTATTACTGCCAGTTAAGTGAAAAATAGTATAATTTATGACAAAAGGAAATACAAATCAAACTGTAATCAAATTACACTGTGCAACATTAGCCTCTGAAATGCTCAACCTGTATGTATGAAGTTCCTTTGCTTGTTATTGTAATTGAGATGTTAACCAGTTTATTTTAATGTTCTAGTTAGGGTAATGGAGACAAAGGCCTTAGATTTATTGAAGAAATGGTGAGATGGAATGGGAGGAGACTTGTGTGGCGTATAAACACCAGCAGAGGCAAGTTGAGCTGAATGGCTTGTTTCTCTGCTCCATATTCTGTGTAATTCTATGCAGGATGGAGGGTATGTGTGTTTTTAATATTATTCTGGAAAGATGAGATAAGATGGGCTGAATGACCTCTCACTTGTATCCATCTTACAGCTTGCAAACATAAAACTCTGCATGGGAAAATCAACAGCAGTCCAAATATAATATCCCCCATTAGGTCTATTGTAACCTGAAAAATAATTTTTTTGTACGGTTAAAATAATGTCTGCATTGCAGGAGTGATTTTAACCCAAACCACCAGTGGAAATTAGCAGTTAAGCATGCCCAGGTTTGTTACCCATCCTGAATATTCTGGGAACTGACCGTTCCTGATTTTAACCTGCTCAACAGAGTAGCTGGCAAGGACATCCTCTCAAAGTGGCAGGATCCTCTTTTACTTAAGCATGTCAGGTTCTGATGTTATTGGGACTGGACTACAATTTTAACTCAACAGCAAAGCTGGAAGTTGCAGTGGGTTTCCCAGCAGTTGAAGAGGATTGGGCCAGTCAAGGCCCACCAAGGTACGTTTTTTCTATACTTTCCATGTGGGGCCAAGAGGAACAGGAGTGCTCTCTGGGTCCCACAAAGAAAGCATGGCTTCAGCTGCCCCAGACTCACCCCCATGGTTGACCCTGGCAGCCATTCCCACAACCTATCTGGTCTCGACAAGTGTCCTGCAGACAACATGATTAGCTGTTGCTTTGCACTGACTTCCCTGGGATGTCGGCCAGCAGGATTTAAATGAGGCCCGGTAGCTCTATTTCTGGAGCAGTGGGCGAATTTCTAACTCATACTATGACTCACCCATTAAAATCTGGTCCAAAGTTAAAATCAGGCCATGTATTTTTTAAATTGTACTGTCAGGAACTATGGTGGACTGAATAATCGGCAGCAAACTGTGTTCCAAATTAGGGATGGGCAATAAATGCTGGCCTAGCCAGCGATGCCCATAAACGAATAAACAAAATTGCTCCCATGAAATCTTTTTTGCTCTGTAATTCACTTCCAGATGATATTAGAGCTCTTGAATGCAAGACTTTCCATACAATGGAATATAATCGCGGAGACCAGCATTATCCCCACTGCAACAGAAATGTTTCAAGCCTCCACTAAAGAACAAATAGTCTTTCACTGTTCCTTTCCCCCAGTGCGAGCCAGCACTTTTAATTATATGTAATTAGAATCCAGAAGAAAACAGAGCTTGCATCCTGCTTTATCTGCTATGTTCCTGCATGAATGAGATGATTGGACACAAACAGTGCTCTTTGCTTTTAGTATATTATCCCTTTATTCCTTCATTTTTGTTTCTTTTGATCCTGGAATAAGGATGTATGGATCCTGATCTCATCAGGGTCAAGGGCAGGAGAAATAGAAATGATTAAATTCCCGTACCACAACCACCAATCCACCCTTCCCCGTATCCGCCCCCCCACCCAGCAGCTTTTGAGCTGGAAGGAGAGAATGAAATCAGATAGTCGGATGCAGAAGACGCTGATCTTGCAATGTTTTTGTAATAAAAACGCCCTGGAATTAGCATTGAGTGGGGAAGTTGAGTACCTCTATTACAAGTGCTGCTTCAAGACAGAGCATTTGCCTTGAACCAAAATACATTTGCACAGCTGCACCAGGGCTGCAAATTTACCAATTATTTTGCAAATACTAAAAATCTAATACTTTAAACAGATCTCAGAAATAAAGGCCCAACATTTACTGGGGTGGGATTTCCAAGCCATTTGGGGTGCAGGAAAGATTTCTGGAACCTTGAAGTCCAGGTTTCCCTGAACACTGAGAAGTTTCAAACTGGTTCCCAGCTGGAAAGCCAGCCTGATTTTGGCTCCCTGTCAGGTGGGAAACACTCCAGAAAAGGCCACAGCCCAGGAGTAGGTAGGTTTCCTGCTGCACAGTGTAGAGACCACCAAGTTGGTGATGCGGGGGGGAGGGGGGGGGCGGAGGGGTGGTGGATACATTGTGGTTTGGAAGGTTGGGGGTGATCACAAGGGATTGGATAGAGATTGGGGCATAGAGATGGGGAGTCATAGGTAGGTCAGAGATTGTAGGGGGAGGGTACGATTACATGGAGTGGGAAACAAGTTTTTCTCAGCGGGCTGGGACTACTCTTGGCCCACAAGCAGTGCTGGAAAAGCATTTACCTCTTTCATGCAGCAGTCCTCGCCTTCCTTCAGCAGCTGGCTTCACTGAGGCACAGGAAATGTGGAAGAGAGATAAAATCTGAGGCATACAACCCCATTAAAATATTTAATTTTATGGGAGAGGGTTGGTCATCTGCGCCCCTCTACCCCTGTCCTGCCTCCCTTAATACCAGAAGTGTGAGGGTTCGAGGTGATTGGGATCAGGTTTGAAGTTCCCACTGGAGTCAACCCAGGTATTTTAAGGATCCAAGTTACAAACCCCCACCCACGCCTTCATAGCACCTTTATTGCTGACTGTACAAAATGTGTGAAATGTTCTTAAATTATACAGTTAATCCAACAGCAAAAACATATAAATCATTGGGATCATTAATGAGGCTGAATTTTAAGTGAAGAAAATAGCTGCCCACATGTGTGGGCCGCACGCCACTGTGATTTCCCGCATGGCGGCTGATTTAAATACCCGGGTTGGCCCGCCCCCTCCCGCCCCAATTACGTGGCGGGGGTGGGCTCACGGCAATGGTGTCAGCTGTCTATGTGTAGGCGCTGGCACCATTTTTAAAGGGCAGCCAGCCCTGCCGGATAATTTAAATTTTTAAATGGAATCCCCCCTACTGTTCAAATCAAAATTCTATCGCCCCTTTCCCAACCCCCCCATAACAATAAAATTAAGTATTTGCCCTTCCCCCCCCCAAAAGACTTATCCTTCAAATATGACCGACCACCCCACCAAACTGAACAAAGTTCACAGGTCACCCCTTCCCACCATCACCTACACTTATGACATAAGTTTGACCATGCTCCCTCCACCCCCGCACTAAAAATTTCATGTTCTCCCCCTTCCCCATCACTGCAGCCTCAGACAAGAAAATGAAGTCGTGGAATGCTGGCCGCCACTCTGACGATTGAGGCCCGGCCGTTAGATCGCAGGTAAGTGGATTTAAATGTATGCATTTATAATATTACCATATGTTAATCGAGATTCCATTGCCCAGCGATGGTGGGTGGGTGGGGGGGGTGGGGGGTGCAGGCCGCCATCGAGCCTCGCCGCTGCCAGGAAGACCGGGCCCTTCCTTCCCAGAGTTGGGCTCCATGGCAGGCCGTTGCCGGAACGTTCTTCCAGCCCACCCCACCACAGAGCCTGACATTGGGACCCCTGTAAAATCCCAGCCATGCATTACTACATAAGAACAGCTTGGTAGAAAATAACCATGTGATGAGTTATCAGGCAAGTAGGAAAGGCTATTGGATGGCCTCAGTGGTTTCCTCTTAATTCTCAATTTATTACATCATGCATTAATATTCAGGGTAACTGCACCGTGCTGTGTCAGCGCTTATCACTTTTAATCAAAGCAAAATGACAATCACCCTTTTATATTGTATATTTATTACCTCAACCAATAAAACATTTTCAGAAGCATATAATGATGTCAACATTTATTTTAACTAACAGTCTACATTCACAGTATGCTATCACAATTACAATATCAGGCTCAAAAGTTATAATTGGTGCTTAGCCTGTTGTTGACTTTAAGTCATAGTGACTTATAAAATGCTATCACTTCAAATCTAACTCTGGACACTGAAGTAACCCTCCTCATACCTGTTCAGCAACATATTAATTTTTTTGTACTGTTGGTAAAATAATTATTCTCTGTTGAACAAATAAATATTTCACAATTCATAAACATGTACCTTTTTAACCCCACCTGAAGGTTGCTTTAACTATATTTGTTATAAACTGTTCATTAAAGCAGATATTGTGCTGCAGTTAAAACATTGCCTTTCATCATTTGGCCACAGAGTTGACTGCTTCTCTTAGATGCAGGCCATTAGCCCATCAGATGTAGAAAAACAATATTATTTACTGACAAGAGAATCTTCAAGCTTAAGAGATCATTTGGGTATACTAATTTCATTCAGACAAGGAGGAACAAAAATGTACAAAGACCTAGGCAATATCTGCATTATTTACTCAATACCGGGTGATGTGCCATTACTTTCATTTAAACTTTTTTTATCACATAGACTTTGAGATGTAGACACCAAACAGAAATGGGCAATAAAACAGCTCACACACTCATGCAATATATTAAGGACGTATAAGCATGTGTCAAATGATATGCCTGCATGCACCCCATCCCTACATACAGACTAATACATTTCAGCTCATGGCAAGAGAGAGATACTTGCAACAGAGCATTTAGAGGTATCATTCAACTGAATGAACTATTACTAACAGTGACAAGCTGGAAAAATGCTCTCGCTTTTCAACCTGTACAAATGGTGCCAGCTTGCAATAACTCACAGTGGACATTCCATTTCGAGTCAAAAACTATTATCCCATCTTCTTTATTTGTGCACTGTTCTATTGCACCTTCTCATGGTTGAATAAATATAAAAGTATTTGTCAGTTCTTTCAAAATATAGCAATAAATTACATCATATTTGATTCTATGAATCTGATTGGTTGTAACCTATAATACAAATATTGCACCTTGCAATTCTTTTAATCTAATGAAAAGAAAATAGCAATATACTCAGTCATTGGTGTGTTGTAAGTAACAATAATGGATTGATACAGTGCATTATTTACAAAGTACACAATTTCATTTATAAACATAAGTTTGCTTCTTGGTCATCTCTAAATATTTTATTATTCATGATTTTATTACTATAATTGATTTAGTGAGGGCAGTTTGGAAAGATTTGGGATCCATTCACTTTAATACGATTCCCAAAATTATTTTTTTAGATATTTTCCTCACTGTTCCATCTTATTTTATTAAATTTTGCACAGGTTAATGCTGTGCATGCATCAAATTCAATTTCAGAGATACAGAAGTTCAAAATATTCACTTTGGCAGCCCAAAAAACCCTACCAGAATGTGACTCAATATTCACTTTTACAATATGCTCACCCTTCATGATGTGTTTCAACACATTTTCTTGCCATATTACTTCATGCAATTGGAAATATACATTCTCATGTATTTCTTTTTTGAAAATAAGAATTAACCATTTTTTGTGCTTCTGAAGGTGAAGCAATGATAATACCGGGGACTAGAACAGTTCCTCTTTTAGCCACTCATTGTTACCATCAAACACTCCCATAGCTGAATTTTGTGCTGTAAAGCTCACCCTATGGGGATAATTTTAACCGAACCAGCCTGGGGAAAAAACAATGCAGTCAGATGAATCACCCCCTTTTACACCCACCTGATCTTATT
The DNA here is from genome assembly GCF_036365525.1 of Heterodontus francisci. Lineage (NCBI taxonomy): Eukaryota > Metazoa > Chordata > Chondrichthyes > Heterodontiformes > Heterodontidae > Heterodontus > Heterodontus francisci. Next base: position 56,775,754 of record NC_090390.1, read on the forward strand.
TTCCAAATTCAGTAAAATTAAAATTATCCCCATATTGTCCTAATATGTACCTAAGCCCCAACCTTCAGTGAATATCTCTACAGCCCTGTATAACATTACCAATTCCTAACTAGTCATCCTTGAGTAAGTTATCTAATTTGGTGCCAAATCAGGAGTGGTTTACACCTTTTATCCCTGTTCGTGATGACCTGAAATTACTTCCCACACCAACCTTAAAGCCAGCCTAGAGAGGAGACTTTCATTCCATCATATTGGATCAGAATCAAATCCAAGTCCCAGAAGTGAAAGAACAGAGTGCTAACTCACTGTACCACACTGCTCAGTCTGCCAAGACCCTGATTTTGCTGTCATTGGAGAAGGAATAGTACTTGCTGCTCATTATGCTTATAGTTGCCCACAAATTTTCTGTGAGCCTATGAGCAGAAACTTGCAGTATTTTTACAGGGGATCTGTGGCATATGTGAGCAGGGCAAATAGTACCAGGTTGGATCTTGACAATTGGCTCAAGATCCCAATGCTGGGGTCATTTCTGGGTCGCTTGCACGTATGCATGGATGACAGGACTTCTGCAAGTATCATGCACAATGCAGCCAATTTATGGTAGGCCTGCGGGGGAGCCGACAAATAACAGGTTGTGGGCGAGAGTTAGTGCCAGCAGTGAGCTTGAGGGCACCATCATTAAAGGCCAGTATGCAGCTTTCATACTGGCTGCACATAGAGCAGGCTGCAGAAGGGGTACAGCAGAAGGCCGTGTGTGGAGGGATGACTGGAATCGAAACATAGAAACATAGAAAATAGGAGCAGGAGTAGACCATTCAGCCCTTTGAGCTTGCTCCGCCATTCGTTATGACCATGGTTGATCATCCAACTCAGCAGCCTGTTCCCACTTTCACCCCATACCCTTTGATTCTTTTAGACCCAAGAGCTATATCTAACTCCTTCTTGGAAACATACAATGTTGTGGCCTCAACTGCTTTCTGTGATAGCGAATTACACAGGCTCACCACTCTCTGGGTGAAAAAATTTCTCCTCATCTCAGTCCTGAATGGTTTACCCCGTATCCTTAGACTATGACCCCTGGTTCTGGACTCCCCCACCATCGGTAACATCCTTCCTGTATCTACCCTGTCAAGTCCTGTTAGAATTTTATAGGTTTCTATGAGATCCCCCCTCACTCTTCTAAACTCCAGCGAATATAATCCTAACTGACTTAATCTCTCCTCATTCGTCAGTCCCACCATCCCAGGAATCAATCTGGTAAACCTTCGCTGCACTCCCTCTATAGCAAGAACATCCTTCCTCAGATAAGGAGACTAAAACTTCACACAGTATTCCAGGTGTGGCCTCACCAAGGCCCTGTATAATTGCATCAAGGCATCCCTGCTCCTGTCCCCGAATCCTCTCGCTATGAAGGCCAACATACCATTTGCCTTTTTTACCGCCTGTTGCACCTGCATGCTTACCTTCAGCGACTGGTGTACAAGAACACCCAGGTCTCGCTGCATATTCCTCTCTCTCAGTTTATAGCTGTTCAGATAATAATCTGCCTTCCTGTTTTTGCTACCAAAGTGGATAACCTCACATTTATCCACATTACACTGCATCTATCATGCATTAGCCCACTCACTCAACTTGTCCAAATCACCATGAAGCCTCACTGCATCCTCCTCACAACTCACCCTCCCACCCAGTTTTGTGTCATCTGTAAATGCATGGAAGGGTTTCTCCCTGCTTCAGTGATGCCTCCATGGAGGTGATCCTGCAGGCAGTGCGGGAAAGGAGAAAGGTGCTATTCCCAGAGGACGGGAAGACGAGGCCAGCCAGCCTCCCAAAAAGGGTTGACTAGAGGTGGCCGAAGAGATGAGCAGCCACAGGGTAGTGTCGCAATCATGGATGCAGTGTCAGAAGCACTTCAATGACCTAGTGAGGGCTGGCAAGGTGAGTGGCATGCATGCTAACAAGGTGGCAGACATGCATATATAGTACGTCAGCCATGACATGTGCAGTGACGTGGATGACCCACGCACAAGGACTCAACAAGGATCAATGTGTGCATCAAGACAGAGGGAACATCACACCTGAGAACCACAGATAATCATTAGTGCTCGAAGCGCCGCCATCAGCAGCAGCAAAATTGTACTGAACCACAATATATTACCTCATGGCCCAGCATATTCCCCACTCTACCATTACCATCAAGCCAGGGGACCAACCCTGGTTCAATGAAGAGTGTAGGAGGGTATGCCAGGAGCAGCACCAGGCACACCAGGCCTGGTGAAGCCACAACACAGGACTATTTGCATGCCAAACAACAGAAGCGACATGTGAATGATAGGGCTAAGCAATCCTATAACCAACGAATCAGATCAAAGCTCTGCAGTCCTATCACATCCAGTAGTGAATGGTGGTGGACAATTAAACAACTGACAGGAGGAGGAGGCTCCACAAATATCCCCATCCTCAATGATGGGGGAGCCCAGCACATCAGTGCGAAAGACAAGGCTGAAGCATTTGCATCCATCTTCAGCCAGAAGTGCTGAGTGGATGATTCATCTCGGCCTCCTCCTGAAGTCCCCAGCATCACAGATGCCTGTCTTCAACCAATTTGATTCACTCCACGTGATATCAAGAAATGTCAGAAGGCACTGGATACTGCAAAGGCTATTGGCCCTGACAACAACTGAAGACTTGTGCTCCATAACTAGCCGCGCCCCTAGCCAAGCTGTTCCAGTACAGCTACAACACTGGCAATGTGGAAAATTGCCCACGTATGTCCTGTCCACAAAAAGTAGGACAAATCCAACACAGCCAACTACCACCCTATTAGTCTACTCTTGATCATCAGCAAAGTCATGGAAGGAGTCATCGACAGTGATATCAAGTGGCACTTGCTCAACAATAACCTGCGCACTGATGCTCACTTTGGGTTCCACCAGGGCCATTCAGCTCCTGACCTCATTACAGCCTTTGTCCAAACATGGACAAAAGAGCTGAACTCCAGCGGTGAGGTGAGAGTGACTGCCCTTGACATCAAGGCAGCATTTGACCGAGAATGGCATCAAGGAGCCTTAGCAAAGCTGAAGTTAAGGGAATCAGGGGAAAATTCTCTGCTGGTTGGAGTCATACCTAGTACAAAGGAAGATGGTTGTGGTTGTTGAAGATCAATTATCGCAGTGCCAGGACATCACTGCAGGAGTTCCTCAGGGCAGTCTCGTAGGCCCAACCATCTTCAGCTGCTTCATCAATGACCTTCGCTCCATCATAAGGTCAGAAGTGGGGATGTTCACTGATGATTACACAATGTTCAATAACATTCGCGACTACTCAGATAATGAAACAGCCTGTGTCCAGATGCAGCAAGGCCTGGACAACATCCAGGTTTGGGCTGATAAGTGGCAAGCAACATTTGCACCACACAAGTGTCAGGCAATGACCATCTCCAATAAGAGAGAATCTAACCATCTCTGCTTGACATTCTATGGCATTACCGTCGCTGAATCCCCCACGATCAACATTTTGGGGGTTACCATTGACCAGAAACTGAACTGAACTGGAACTGTGTCTACAAGAGCAGGTCAGAGGCTAGGAATCCTGCGGCGAGTAACTCACCTCCTGACTCCCCAATGCCTGTCCACCATCTACAAGGCACACATCAGGAGTGTGATGGAATACTCTTCACTTACCTGCATGGGTGCAGCTCCAACAACATTCAAGAAGCTCGACACTATCCAGGACAAAGCAGCCCATGTGATTGGCAACCCCTCCACCACCTTCGACATTCACTCCCTTCACGACCGATGCACAGTGGCAGCGGTGTGTACTATCTACAAGATGCACTACAGCAGAATATAGGGAGTTAGGAAGTAACTTGAAAAGTAGGACCTCAAAGGTAGTGATCTCGGGATTACGACCAGTGCCACGTGCTAGTCAGAGTAGAAATAGCAGGATATACTGGATGAATATGTGGCTGAAGAGATGGTGTGAGGGGTAGGGTTTTTTAGATTTCTGAGAAATTGGGACCAGTTCTGGGGGAGGTGGAACCAGTACAAACTGGATGGATTACACCTGGGCAGGAACGGAACTGATGTCCTAGGGGGAGTATTTGCTAGAGTGGTTGGGGAGGATTTAAACTAAAATGGGAACCTTTGCAAGGAGTCAGAGGAGGGGGGATCAAAGACAAGAACAAAAGACAGTAAGGGGAATAAGAAAGGTAATAGGCAGAGAAATCAAGAGCTGGAATCCCTAAGGGCTCTGTTGGACTGTTAGTGACACTGAACTATCCGTGGATGGTGTTTGGGTCGCCTCTGAAGTAAAGTTTGAAGGAGCAGTATGGATTTCAGGGCCACAGTGAAAAATAGTGGGAAGGGGCCAAGTAATGTTAAAAAGACAAGCCTTAAGGCTTTGTGCCATAACGCGCAGAGCATTCGCAATAAGGTGGAGAAATTAATCGCACAAATAGATGTAAATGGATATGATATAGTCGGGATTATGGAGACGTGGCTGCAAGGTGACCAGGGATGGGAAATGAACATCCAGGGATATTCAGTATTTAGGAAGGACAGACAAAAAGCAAAAGGAGGTGGAGTTGCATTGCTGGTTAAAGAGGAAATTAACGCAATAGTGAGGAAAGATATTAGCTCTGACGATTAGCTCTGTATGGGTAGAGCTGAGAAACAATAAGGGGCAAAAAACGTTCGTTGGGGTTGTACATAGACCCCCAAACAGTAGTGGTGATGTTGGGAATGGCATTAAACAGGAAATTAGAGACGCATGCGATAAAGGAACATCTGTAATTATGGGTGACGTTAATCTGCATATAGATTGGGCAAACCAAATTAGTCACAATATCGCAGAGGAGTAATTCTTGGAGTGTATACAGGATGGTTTTCTGGACCAATACGTTGAGGAACCAACAAGAGAACAGGCCATCCTAGACTGGGTATTGTGTAATGAGAGAGGAATATTTGACAATCTAGTTGTGCGAGACCCCTTGGGGATGAGCGACCATAATATGATAGAATTCGTCATCAAGATGGAGAGTGACGTAGTTGATTCTGATACTGGGGTCCTGAATCTTAGTAAAGGAAACTACGAAGGTATGAGGCGTGAGTTGGCTATGATCGATTGGGAAACGTTACTTCAAGGGATGACAGTGGAAAAGCAATGGCAAACATTCAAAGAGTGCATGGATGAACTGCAACAATTGTTTATTCCTGTCTGGCGCAAAAGGCAAAATGGGAAAGGTAGCCAAATCATGGCTTACAAGGGAAATTAGAGATAGCATTAGATCCAAGGAAGAGGCATATAAATTTGCCAGAAAAAACAACAGACCTGAGGATTGGGAGCAGTTTAGAATTCAGCAAAGGAGGACCAAGGGATTGACTAAGAGGAAAATAGAGTATGAGAGCAAGCCTGTGGGGAATATAAAAACTGACTGTAAAGGTTTCTATAGGTATGTGAAGAGAAAAAGATTAGTGAAGACTTACAGTCAGAAACAGGGGAATTTATTATGGCTGAATAACGAAATGCATACTTTGGTTCTGTCTTCACAAAGGAGGACACAAATATTATACCAGAAATGTTGGGGAACACAGGGTTTAGTGATAGAGAGGAATTGAAGGAAATCAGTATTAGTAGAGAAATGGTGTTGGGGAAATTGATGGGATTAAAGGCTGATAAATCCCCAGGGCCTGATGGTATGCATCCCAGAGTACTTAAGGAAGTGGCCCTAGAAATAGTGGATGCATTGGTGGTCATCTGCCAAGATTCTATAGATTATGATTAGATTAGAGATACAGCACTGAAACAGGCCCTTCGGCCCACCGAGTCTGTGCCGAACATCAACCACCCATTTATACAAATCCTACGCTAATCCCATATTCCTACCAAACATCCCCACCTGTCCCTATATTTCCCTACCACCTACCTATACTAGTAACAATTTATAATGGCCAATTTACCTATCAACCTGCAAGTCTTTTGGCTTGTGGGAGGAAACCGGAGCACCCGAAGAAAACCCACGCAGACACAGGGAGAACTTGCAAACTCCACACAGGCAGTACCCGGAATCGAACCCGGGTTCCTGGAGCTGTGAGGCTGCGGTGCTAACCACTGCGCCACTGTTCCGCCCCTGGATTCTGGAGCAGTCCCTACAGATTGGAAGGTAGCTAATGTAACCCCACTATTTAAAAAGGGAGGTTGAGAGAAAGCAGGGAATTATAGACCAGTCAGCCTGACGTCGGTAGTGGGGGAAATTCTGGAGTCCATTATCAAAGATTTTATAGCAGAGCACTTGGAGAACAGTGGTAGAATCGGACTGAGTCAGCGTGGATTTATGAAAGGGAAATCATGCTTGACAAATCTACTAGAATTCTTCGAGGATGTAACTAGTAGAGTTGATGAGGAGGAGCCAGTGGATGTGGTTTATTTGGACTTTCAGAAAGCTTTCAACAAAGTCCCACATAAGAGATTAGTGTGTAAAATTAAAGTGCATGGGATTGGGGGTAGTGTATTGCGATGGATAGAAAATTGATTGGCAGGCAGGAAACAAAGAGAAGGGAGAAATGGGTCTTTTTCCGAATGGCAGACAGTGACTAGTGGGGTACCGCAGGGATCGGTGCTAGGACCGCAGCTATTCACAATATATATTAATGATTTAGATGAGGGAACTAAATGTAATATCTCCAAATTTGCAGATGACACAAAACTGGGTGGGAGGGTGAGTTGTGAGGAGGATGCAGAGAGGCTTCAGGGTGATTTGGACAAGTTGAGTGAGTGGGCAAATGCATGGCAGATGCAGTATAATGTGGATAAATGTGAGGTTATCCACTTTGGTAGCAAAAACAGAAAGGCAGATTATTATCTCAGCGGCTATAAACTGAGAGAGCGGAATATGCAACGAGACCTGGGTGTTCTCATACACCAGTCGCTGAAGGTAAGCATGCAGGTGCAATAGGCGGTAAAAAAGGCAAATGGTATAGAACAAAGAACAAAGAACAGTACAGCACAGGAACAGGCCATTCGGCCCTCCAAGCCTGCGCCGATCTTGATGCCTGCCTAAACTAACACCTTCTGCACTTCCGGGGCCCATATCCCTCTATTCCCTTCCTATTCATGTATTTGTCAAGATGTCTCTTAAACGTCACTATGGTACCTGCTTCCACCACCTCCCCTGGCAGCAAGTTCCAGGTACTCACCACCCCCTGTGTAAAAAACGTGCCTCGCACATCCCCTCTAAACTTTGCCCCTCGCACCTTAAACCTATGTCCCCTAGTAACTGACTCTTCCACCCTGGGAAAAAGCTTCTGACTATCCACTCTGTCCATGCCGCTCATAACTTTGTAAACCTCTATCATGTCGCCCCTCCACCTCCGTCGTTCCAGTGAAAACAATCCGAGTTTATCCAACCTCTCCTCATAGCTAATGCTCTCCAGACCTGGCAACATCCTGGTAAACCTCTTTTGTACCCTCTCCAAAGCGTCCACGTCCTTCTGGTAGTGTGGCGACCAGAATTGCACGCAATATTCTAAGTGTGGCCTAACCAAGGTTCTGTACAACTGCAACATGACTTGCCTATTTTTATATTCTATGCCCTGACTGATGAAGACAAGCATGCCGTATGCCTTCTTGACTACCTTATCCACCTGCGTTGCCACTTTCAGTGACCTGTGGACCTGTATGCCCAGATCTCTCTGCCAGTCAATACTCCTAAGGGTTCTGCCATTTACTGTATACCTCCCACCTGCATTAGACCTTCCAAAATGCATAATCTCACATTTGTCCGGATTAAACTCCATCTGCCATTTCTCCGCCCAAGTCTCCAACCGATCTATATCCTGCTGTATCCTCTGACAATCCTCATCATTATCCGCAACTCTACCAACCTTTGTGTCGTCCGCAAACTTACTAATCAGACCAGCTACATATTCCTCCAAATCATTAATATATACTACAAACAGCAAAGGTCCCAGCACTGATCCCTTTTGGCCTTCATAGCGAGAGGATCTGAGTACAGGAGCAGGGATGTCTTGCTGCAATTATACAGGGCCTTGGTGAGACCACACCTGGAATATTGTGTGCAGTTTTGGTCTCCTTATCTGAGGAAGGATGTTCTTGCTACAGAGGGAGTGCAGCAAAGGTTTACCAGATTGATTCCTGGGATGGTGGGACTGACGTATGAGGAGAGATTGAGTCGCTTAAGATTATATTCGCTGGAGTTCAGAAGAGTGAGGGGGGATCTCATAGAAACCTATAAAATTCTAACAGGACTTGACAGGGTAGATGCAGGAAGGATGTTACCGATGGTGGGGGAGTCCAGAACCAGGAGTCATAGTCTAAGGATACGGGGTAAACCATTCAGGGCTGAGATGAGGAGAAATGTTTTCACCCAGAGAGTGGTGAGCCTGTGGAATTCGCTACCAAAGAAAGCAGTTGAGTTCACAACATTGTATGTTTTCAAGAAGGAGTTAGATACAGCTCTTGGATTTAAAGGGATCAAAGGTTATGCGGTGAAAGCGGGAGCAGGTTACTGAGTTGGATGATCAGCCATGATCATAACGAATGGCGGAGCAGGTTCGAAGGGCCAAATGGCTTACTCCTGCTCCTATTTTCTATGTATGTTTCTATGTAACTCACCAAACCTCCTTCAACAGTGCCTTGCAAACCTGCATCCTCTACCACCTCGAAGGACAAGTGCAGCAGATGCATGGGAACTCCACCACCTGCAAGTTCCTCTCCAAGCCACACATCACCCTGAATTGTAACTATATCGCTATTTCTTCACTGTCGCTGGGTCAAAATCCTGGAACTTCCTTCCTAACAGCACTGTGGGTGTACCTACTCTCCAAAGATTGCAGAAGTTCAAGAAGGCAGCTCACCACCACCTTCACAAGGGCAATTAGGGATGGGCAATAAATGCTGGCCTAGCCAGCGATGCCCACATCCCATGAACTCATAAAAAAAGTGTGAACATCTGTCAGACCTCCCATGCGTGCACAATGGAGGAGTCCATCCATGACATGAGTGGTCTCTGGCTTATGAGCACATGGCCTCCTCCACTGACAGAGTGTCATCTCTCATGGAGAGCCACCTGCAGCAGGCCACCAAGTACATGCAGGAGGCATGCACTGGCCTCAATAATATAGCACCAACCTTGAGCAGTGTTGAGTGCTGGGTTGGCATGATGGCTCAAAAATGCATGGATCTATTGCTAGGTGGTGATCAACTCCTGCTAAGCACAGGAGTGCAGTGGGCCATGAAAATGTCAAGGAATAAATGGCTGAAGGCAAGGGGGTCTCTGCTGAAGGTGCCGTTGGCTTTGACAGTGGCCTCTCATCCCTTCTGACCCTAACACAACTGTTGTGTTCAGCACCAATTACCAATGACAGAGGCTGCCCCTGCACAGATGCAGGTGGTGCAGCTTGTGCCGGCCCCTCAAGGGCTCCACAACCCAGAGGTCATCAGCCTGGGGCATCTAATGCACTACAGCAGCAAGGCCTCCACATCAGCCCCGGCCACAAGGTGAGCACCATGTAGGAGCACCTGGAAGCAAAAGTGTAAATGCACCTAGTTGCACAAGCATATCACAGGGTTGCCTTTATTTCCAGTACGCTGCTGTATATTTCATTTGTTCACCTCAGCATCTTGTGTGATTGTTACTCCCTCAGGCGGCTATGATCAGATGTAATGGCATGGAGCTGGAGCCCAGGAAGGGGATTGGTAATGGACTTGGCATGCGGTCCTCACAGGACCCATGACGTTGTCATGGCATGGCATCACAGGCCACCAAAACATCCACAGTATGGCACCTGGCTGTGGTCCAGTGGTGACATGGGGAGTCTCAGCTGAATCTAATATGAATGAGAGTGTCATGGGTTTCCCTTGCACTCATGTCAATGGCTGCAGCCATTAGCTCCTCCTGAGCACAGCCACTGTCCAGCAGGTCTAGCTCTGCCTCCCCCTTATCCTCCTTATTTGAGGAGGCGGCATGCTCAAGAAAATCATTTAGCACCAGTTCAACTTCTTTCTGCCATGCCAGGTTGTGCAGAGTATGGCACACCACAAGGATACAGGAGACTCTTGAGGGTCTGAATTGGAAGGCACCCAGAGTAGTCTAAACATCTGAAGCACATTTTCAGAATGCCAATGTCTGCTCAGTTAGATGGCTACAGTTGTATCCTTCTTCTGCTTTGTGTTGGTGTTCTGCACTAGTGTGAGCAGCCATGTCCTCAGTGGATACCCTTTGTCACCCAGGATCCAACGACGAAAGCTTTCTGGTGCAGAGAACTATTGAGGCACCTGGGACTGTCTCAGAATGAAAGAATTAAAGCAGCTTCTTGGGAACCCAGTGCACCCTTGCAGGATCCTATTGTGGTTATCGCACACGATCTGCACATTGAGTGTGGAACCCATTCCTGTTGACAAAAGCACCCGGCTGCTCTGAGGGAGCCCTAATGGCCACATGCGTACAGTCTATGACCCCTGAACGTGAAGGAATCCTGCCATGGCATGATGCTGATGGCCCTCTCAGCTTGACTTGCATTATTGATCTGGAACCTTATGTACTCTACTGCCCTCTCGAGCAAGGCATCCATCACCTGCCTTATGCGATGATGGGCTGCAGATTGTGAGATCCCAAAAACGTCTCTAGACAATCCCTGGGAACCCGATAGCAAAAAGGTTTTGCTGCCACAGGCAATGAGTGTCCACCACATCCCAGTGGTCTTAACACTTCTTCCAGCATTCTACATAGGTTAGTGACCACCTGTCTTGAAAAACGGAGTCTTCGGATACACTGGTGCTCTGATAGGTCCATGAAATTGAGCCATTGTCTGTAGACCCTTTGTGCTAGGTAGCACCGTCTTCCAGCATTCGACTGCCTTACTGCTCTTATGCGCCCTATACGTGCGTGTGCCAGCACAGCAACATGCCGCTGATGCTCCTCTGCCCACTGCAGCCAGGTCCCATGTGGTTACTGAAGTTCCTCTCCCTCTCCTCCCGACTGTAAAATGCAAATTCTCAGTGCAGGGCACCCATTTCCCTTTGCAGTCTTCAACCCTCAGTTGAGTGTCAACCCCAATGTCTTGTTTGAGCATGCTGCAGGAGTCCTTGGAGTAAACCTTCCTGTGATTGGCTTCCATGCAGTCATTCCACATAGCAATCCCTTTAAAGTAACGCCCTTCCAATGGCAGCCCTGAACCTTCCTGTTTGGAAACTCTGCACAACTTAATGCTTGTCAGTTACAAGCAACAACACCCCCTTGCAGCAGCACAAAAAATTCTAATTCAAATAATCAGTTTAATGTCCTATCCCAAAGAATCTATAACACCGCTCCGTCTTCACTCATTTACTCCCTCTCGCTCATCTAGCCTGGCGAGCTGATGAAGCTCTGTGAGACCCATGCGCCTTCTACAAAATTCAAATTGCTGCACAAATTTGCCATTGTTAATTGATTTAAACAGCTTCAATTGGATGCCAACCACCAGTCTGTGGACTCCCGTTCCCGCTCTGCAGCTGCTCCTAGGAAATCTTCCTGGTAGCAAAAAAAGGTCAGGGAGCCATCCCGATGTGGTCTCCCACTATTATCGCGGCGCCACCCCGCCCCCCACCCACCACCTCTGAACCCATCTCCACGGGCTGAGAAAATTTTGCCTAATATGTCTCTTCAATCAGTCAGTTTGAAGAATCCTCACTGAGACATGCAGAGTCTCAAGTATAAATTAGAATTCATTGTAAAATCACATACAGAAAGTGAAATAAAGTGAAGGAAAGAAAGATGAGAGAGATAAAAGAGACACAAAGAAAACATTAAAAGAAAAGATTTTTTAATTTTTGTAATATCTCCAACAATAATTAAAATCTGAAGGAATGAGACTCCACATTTGTAAATGTAAATTTTCAGCTCTGGTGAGGTTGTTTGCAGTGATTAAGATTTATCACACCATTAAAAATTCACTCATACCCGAATGCAGAAGACCGAACTTGTTCTGGCATGTTTAGTGGGTAACTAGTAAATAAGTACAGAAATTTTATGTCATTCCATGTATTTCAATGGAAAATCTCTCGACGAGGTACTGGTATGGCACAGGTTGTGGAGCAGCAGGGCAAATCAGACAGCAACTTCCTGATTTCCATATTTAACTATGCATATGAGGCCGCAGTAAGTTGCTGTCCAATTTACTTCACAATAACAGTGAGCACTAACAGCCTCACCGTTATTCTTAGTGCAAAATCTGGGCAATGCTTTTTTATATAATATATATAATATATAATATATTTTATGTTTCATTCAAAATATGTAACCAACTGTTAACATTATAGCAGTAAAGAGTGTTATAGATTCTTTGGGATAGGCCATTAAGCTGATTATTTGAATTGGAATTTTTTGTGCTGCTGCAATAGTGCCCTAGAGGAATCTAGCAGTTGATTACACTTCCTCTAGTCACTGTACATGTGGTCTTCATACATATAAATAAAAGGACACAAAGAGAGAATTCTGAGATTAAAAGGAAGAATCCTGAGACTTGTTTAACATAATTTTTATGTGGAAAACACAGTTTGGAGAAATTATTTGTGATTTAAACAGAAAGATCAGTGTTAATCTGGATTCATTGACTAACCTATTAGGGTTATATGAGAGCTGGGTAGTTTGGCTGCTTAATGAAGAGATTCATGTAAACCTGGCAAGCAGCCAATGGTGTGCTCAAATGCAAAATTATTTCTGAGTTGGAGTAAATTAAATCTTTATCCTTGTTTACTTTATGCTTTATGACATTATCTAATAACTAAACATTCAAATTCAGGCTAAATTTTAAATACATGTTATAGCAAGTATTTATTTTCCAGATTTGTTAATTTCCCTGGATCTTTACTTCAACAAGCTATTTTTATATCAATTAACTGTAGGTGCTATTTCTATGCATAAAATAAACACCAACACACCGAGCTCCCAAATCCATTATTTACTTTTTAAGTGTCCTTGCATTAAATCTAAAATTAAAATTAAAATAAAATTAAAAATGTAAAATAGTAAACCATGTACTTGTAAAATATCTATCTGGTTTGCTACACGTGTACATTTCAGGAAAAAAGTAAACTCAGTATTCCTGCTGAGTCATTACTTGTTCTCATAAATGCTATTTCAGTTGGAATCAAAAATCAATATTTTTTGGGGGGCAACAGCAATTCAAATTTTTTTCCCTTTTATAAGAGTAAGTTATCTGAGTGATTGATGGACCTTAGATCTGCTTAGTCTATATCTAACTAATTTTGTCAGTACCCATCTAAGTCTCTGGATAGGAGCCCTCTTTTGGGAGTTGAATCCCAACAGTGCCTTACCCTGTAGTACAGTGCAATCTAAAAGTAAGGCATAAGCAACATGGTTGTCCACATCATGACGGAATCTGAGTCATACATTAACTTATCTTCAACACTAAGAGAAAGCTGCAAAGTGGTCATTCACTATAATAAGGTGGATAATAAAATGAAAAGAGGAAAACTACAGCAATCGTAATGACAAATGGAAGGATATCCCACTAAATTATCAGCTAATCCTAAATGTTATAGAAGGAAATATTATGCCCTCACTGGTCACTTCCCTTTGAAATATTAATATTGTTGAAGAAACATCAAGGTGTGCTGTAGGTAGTCTACAGATACATTGATTAAATGAGAAAGATTAACCTCATTGGAAACAATATAGTACAGGCAGTTAGTAATTAGTAAAGAAAGGACTAAAACAATATGTTCACTCTTAGTTTTAATTAAGATTCTTCAGTGCAAATTGATAATAAAATGAAAGGATGTTTGCACAAAATACCAGTGATTTGCTTATGCTTTGGTAATGTGCATTAGGAAATGATCATTACAGACAGAGCAAAGCCTTACAAAGAATGTTCTGAAGCTGCTACTTAATCCTTTAAATAACTCAGTACAACTACTTGGCGAAGAGCCTAAAGGGTAAGGTTAATGTAAATGAACTTAGTGTTGATCTAATTGTAACATAAATAACATTAGTGGTTGGCAGCCCCTTTCATCACGTATTGAAAGAACTGCTGGCCAAATTTGCATTGCTGAAAATGTTAAGGATGCCATCTTCAACATGAGAAAGTGATTGGAGAGCTGGATTTTTTGTGGGGAGAAAGAAGAGGCAGCAGAGTAGCATATCATTGGAGCTGTATATTGTGACATACAAGTGGTGCTGTATATATTCAGTTCACAATATATTATATTATACAATGAGAATTATTAATAAAATCACACATTTTTAGCATAAGATTAAGTAAGGTCAAACCATTAAATTAGTTCTCACAGTATACAGTTGTGGTTAGAGATTCATATTATTTGAAACTTGGCTTGGAAATCAAGTTGATATTTTAAAACTGATACCAATTACTTTATGCCATAATATGATGACATAATGAAACCAGATTAAGTATCACAGACACTAGCTAAACATCATATAGCCTTTGAGCAAAATTATTTTCCTGTCCCCCACCTCCGCAACCAGAATCTTATAGTAAAATATTGAAAGATGTTGTTATTATTGAACTAGAGATTTTCAAAAAAATTAAATAGGTTTTCTTCATTTCATGGATATTTTATCACTCAACATTTAAATGTAGATATGATATGGTGTATGACTCAAAGGACATGACTTCATAATAAAATCAAATTCTAAAAATAAATTGCTATCATTGGTTGTAGAGGCATAAATTAAATTTTAGAAGCTAATTGGACCAGCCTGAACAAACATGTTAGTAAAACATTCGCTCAAATCAGTCTAAGACTGCTGACAATACTGTTGAAATTAAAATAGAATCATCTGACTCAAAACCATAGTTTTCAAAGATTATGTTGATTATGTAGCAGAGAAAGAAATTATTTACATTATTAAAACAGCATATATTTCAGGATGCCAAAAATGCTTTAGATGCTATTGTAATGTGGATAAATGTGGCAGCCAGTTTGTAGACAGTAAGTTCCCACAAATAGCAAATGAGTTGAATGGCCAGCTAGTCTGGTAAGAGAGTCTGGTTTTATATTGAAGCTGCAGCTGTTTCAGAACAAATAATATACAATGTCATGCTAGGCCCCCACCTGCCAAGAATGAGGCACATTAATTTGGTCATGAAGATTGATTTTAAACTGTTACTGGAGTGAAGAATGGGCTTGTTAAACAGATCAGCTGTGGCTGGAAAAGACATTGGCATATTAACAGACCGTGTTTGGAAGGACAAAGCAGCCATTCCCTGACACATTCAACCCACAATGGACTTTTGATCACCAGCCATTGAAGTTAGGGGAGCTTGCATTCCAGGTTGACTGCTAAGATGGCCAAATACACAGACGGATATGGTCAAACCAGCTAGTCACATGACTAACCGACTGGGCAACCTGAGTTTTTTGAATTTGTACAAACAGTTTGGGCAGAAAGTCTGTTTGCTCCTGGACTGAGAAGATCTCACTCCTGTCTGCTCCTATTTCTTTTTCACAAGCCTCTGAATCCACTGAAGACACATGCACCCTGAGAGAGAAAGGTCTCCTACAGCAAACAAGGTTGAAGAAGAATATCAGTCCCAATGAAAAGCAAGATCTACCTACAATCAAGGACACTACAGTGAGCTTGAAGAACCGTAACAACAACTCTTCAGATATTGCCTCAAACCTTTCCACTTTATTTTTCTTCTGCTCTTTTACATAGAAACATAAACAAAGAAGGGCCATGTGGCCCTTTGAGACTGCTCCGCCATTCATTATGATCATGGCTGATCATTCAACGCAGTAGCCTGTTCCCGCTTTCCCCCCATGTCCTTTGATCCCTTTTGAACTATATCTAACTCCTTCCTGAAAACATACAATATTTTGGCCTCAACTGCTTTCTGTGATAGCGAATTCCACAAGCTCACCACTCTCTGGGTGAAGGAATTTCTCCTCATCTCAGTCCTGAAAGGTTTACCCCATCTCCTTAGACTATGACCCCTGGTTCTGCACTCCCCCAACATTGGTAACATCCTTCCTGCATCTACCACGTCAAGTCCTGTTAGAATTTTATAGGTTTCTATGAGATCCCCCTCACTCTTCTGAACTCCAGCGAATATAATCCGAAGTGACTCAATCGCTCCTTATACGTCAGTTCCACCATCCCAGGAATCAGTTTGGTAAACCGTCACTGCACTCCCTCTACAGCAAGAACATCCTTCCTCAGATAAGGAGACCAAAACTGCACACAATATTCCAGGTGTGGCCTCACCAAGGCCCTGTATAATGGCAGCAAAACATCCCTGCTCCTGTACTCGAATCCTCTCGCTATGAAGGCCAACAAAACATTTGCCCTTTTTACCGCCTGTTGCACCTGCATACTTACATTCAGCGATTGGTGTATGAGAACACCCAGGTCTCGTTGCATATTCCCCACTCTCAGTTTATAGCCATTCAGATAAATAATCTGTCTTCCAGTTTTTGCTACCAAAATGGATAACCTCACATTTAGCCACATTATACTGCATCTGCCATGCATTAGCCCACTCACTCAACTTGTCCAAATCACCCTGAAGCCTCTCTGCATCCTCCTCACAACTCACCCTCCCACCCAGTTTTGTGTCATCTTCAAATTTGGAGATATTACATTTAGTTCCCTCATCTAAATAATTAATGTATATTGTGAATAGCCGCGGTCCTAGCACCGATCCCTGCGGTACCCCACAAGTCACTGCCTGCCATTCCGAAATAGACCCATTTATCCCTTCTCTTTGTTTCCTGCCTGCCAATCAATTTTCTATCCATCGCAATACACTACCCCCAATCCCATTCACTTTAATTTTACACACTCACCTCTTATGTGGGACTTTGTCGAAAGCCTTCTGAAAGGCCAAATAAACCACATCCACTGGCTCCCCCTCATCAACTCTACTAGTTACATCCTCGAAGAATTCTAGTAGATTTATCAAGCATGATTTCCCTTTCATAAATCCATGCTGACTCTGTCTGATTCTACCACTGTTCTCCAAGTGCTCTGCTATAAAATCTTTGATAATGGACTCTAGAATTTTCCCCACTACCGACATCAGGCTGACTGGTCTAAAATTCCCTATTTAATCTCTATCTCCCTTTTTAAATACTGGGGTTCCATTAGCTACCCTCCAATCTGTAGGGACTGTTCCAGAGTCTATAGAATCTTGGAAGATGACCACCAATGCATCCACTATTTCTAGGGCCACTTCCTTAAGTACTCTGGGATGTAGATTATCAGGCCCTGGGGATTTATCGGCCTTCAATCCCATCAATTTCCCCAACACCATTTCTCTATTAATACTGATTTCCTTCAGTTCCTCACTCTCGCTAAACCCTGTGTTCCCCAACATTTCTGGTATGATATTTGTGTCCTACTTTGTGAAGACAGAACCAAAGTATGCATTTAGTTGGTCAGCCATTTCTTTGTTCCCCATAATAAATTCCCCTGTTTCTGACTGTAAGGGGCCTACATTTGTCTTCACCAATCTTTTTCTCTTCACATACTTTTACAGTCAGTTTTTATGTACCCTGCAAGCTTACTCTCGTACTCTATTTTCCCCTTCTTAATCAATCCCTTGGTCCTCCTTTGCTGAATTCTAAACTGCTCCCAATCCTCAGGTCTGTTGTTTTTTCTGGCAAATTTATATGCCTCTTCCTTGGATCTAATGCTATCTCTAATTTCCCTTGTAAACCATGGTTTGGGTCTTTCCCATTTTACTTTTGCGGCAGACAGGAATAAGCAATTGTTGCAGTTCATCCCCGCGCTCTTTGAATGTTTGCCATTGCCTTTTCATTGTCATCCATTGAAGTAACATTTCCCAATCCATCATGGCCAACGTGTGCCTCATACCTTCGAAGTTTCCTTTATTACGATTCAGGACCCTTGTCTCAGAATCAACTAAGTCACTCTCCATCTTGATGAAGAATTCTATCATATTATGGTCGCTCATCCCCAAGGGGTCTCGCACAACTAGATTGTCAATTATTCCTGTCATTACACAATACCTAGTCTAGGATAGCCTGTTCTCCAGTTGGTTCCTCAATGTATTGGTCCAGAAAACAATCCCGTATACACTCCCAGAATTCCTCCTCTATGGTATTGTGACTAATTTGATTTGCCCAATCTCTATGCAGATTAAAGTCATCCATAATTACAGATGTTCCTTTATCGCATGTGTCTGATTTCCTGTTTAATGCCATTCCCAACATCACCACTACAGTTTGGGGGTCTATATACAACCCCTACTAACATTTTTTTGCCCCTTAGTGTTTCTCAGCTCTACTCATACAGATTCCACATCATCAGAGCGACTATCTTTCCTCACTATTGCGTTAATTTCCTCTTTAACCAGCAATGCAACTCCACCTCCTTTTGCTTTTTGTCTGTCCTTCCTAAATACTGAATATCCCTGGATGTGCATTTCCCATCCCTGGTCACCTTGCAGCCATATCTCCATAATCCCGACTACATCACACCCGTTTACATCTATTTGCACGATTAATTCATCCACCTTATTGCGAATGCTCTGCGCGTTATGGCACATAGCCTTATGGCTTGTCTTTTTAACATCACCTGTCCCCTTCCCACTATTTTTCACTGTGTCCCTGTTTGATTCTGGCCCTTGATTTCTCTGCCTATCACTTTTCTTAATCTCCTTATTGTCTTTTGTTCTTGTCCTTGATCTCCCCCCTCCTCTGACTCCTTGCAAAGGTTCCCATCCCCCTGCCATTTTAGTTTGTATCTCTATTTGCATGTGTGTATTGCATATGCATGCTAGCATGGGGCACGGTGTGTATCCATAGGTGTTAACCAAATTAGAGTTTAAGTTTAATAAATTCCAACTTTTCTCCTTTAAACCTAAGAAAGCCTGTTTGTGCTGGTTTCTTTGTCTTATAATTGGAAAGCAGTGAGCAAGGATTCACCAAGGCAGAGCTAAAAACACGGTGTGTTTAAAATTAAACCCTGTTACAGTAAGACCAGGTGAAGGCTGAAAGGGAATCTTAGACCTCTTTCTCACCTGGTCATAGCAGAAATTTGGGTGCTAGCATCCAGAATTGACCCACAGACAAATGAGAGAAATTGGAAGTGGGAACCAAATTGTTCCCAATCAAAACAGACCAAGATTTCAGTACAGGTTTTCTTGTGATTGCGTGTGCTTGAATACTAACATGTCTGCAATTGAAGCTAGCAGCTCTCCAAGCCAGGGTGAAGCAACTTGGGATAAGTTAAGAGCACTGTCTACGGAGGAGTTGAGAAAAATGGTTGAGCAGTGTGGGACCACTGTACGTCGCAAGGCTAGGAAGTCTGAACTCCTAAGGCTAGTGGCCAACCATTTTTCCTTTGCATCTGCAGAAACAGAAACAGGGTTAGAAGCAGACTCCGCCAGGGTATTGTTAGCAAAGATACAATTGGAACAGAGGAACTTGAATTTGAGGAGAGTGAGAGAGAAAGAATATTGTGGAAGGAATGCGAAGGGAGGGAGTTGAAGTGGCTTGAGTTAACTAGGGGGCGACTGAGTAACCCCAGTGAAAGCATGGTCAATATGGAGGAGCGTAATTCAGGGCTGGGTACAAAATTGTTAAAATGGGCTCAATTAATTCCAAAATTCAGTGAGGAGGATGTAGAAGAATTTTTTGTGTCCTTTGAGAAATTGGCAAGGCATCTAAAATTGCCAGTTGAGACTTGGTCTCTTTTACTACACAGCAAGCTAACTGGAAAAGCCCTGTTGCCTGATGAGAGTTCATCAGATTATGAACTGACCAAAAATGCTATCCTTGGGGCATATGAATTAGTACCCGAAGCCTATCGCCAAAAGTTTAGAACCCTCAAGAATCAAGCTAATCAAACTTATCTGTTTGATTAAGTAAGCAGCTGGCTTTTGACCAGTGGCTGAGGACTCTTAAAGTACAGCTCAGTTACGAGAATCTCAGAGAAGTAATTCTGTTAGAGGAATTTAAACACTCTCTCCCACTCTCCATAAAGACCCATGTAGAGAAGCAGCGGGTCCAGAGAGCCCAGCAAGTGGCCGTTCTGGCCAATGGGTTTTCTTTAATTTATAAGTCGGTTTCCCAGGGGAGAACCTTTCCTAGTGACCCCCACAAATCCAAAAGGGACAAAGGGTGGGAAGGTGATAGGAGCCCAAGCAGTCCTGGAAGAGAAAGGAAAGCATGAGACATGGGGGTCCTCCTCTAGCCAAAAAGGAAGGTGCTGTGAGCAAGAGTGAGACCCGGAGACCTGTGTGCTTCCACTGTAATAAAGCAGGGAATTTAAGAGCTGACTGCTGGAAACTAAAGGGAAAACCTGTAGGCTTAATCAGGGGTTAATCATCCGCTCAGTGGAAAAAAGAAACTGATGGAAAGCACAGCAGAATCAGCTGTGGCTTTAACTGCAGTAAGAGTGAGACCCAGGAAGTCTACTGTTGCAAGTGCAGAAAAATTTAATAGGATTCCTGAGGGTTTTGTGTCTGAAGGATAAGTAACCCATACCCCTCGAGTGGGACATGCAAACCCATAGTCATTCTCAGGGACACAGAGGCCACTAGATCCCTTTTACTGGGAAAAGCTCTGACCTTTCCCCCCCAGAGAGTGCAGTGAACACCAAAATGGTGGTGAATGATATTGGAGGGCAGTGTATGCCTGTAACTGTACACTGGGTGCACCTGGAGTGCGACCTAATTTCGGGACCAGTGACTGTAGGGATTGTCCCTAGCTTGCCTGTGGACAGGGTTGACCTGCTCCTAGGTAATGATCTGGCGGGAATGAAGGTGGTAGCCCCCCCCCCCAGTAGTGAAAGAAAGTCTGCAGGAGGGCAAAGAGACAGGGCAGTGGCGGGAGACAGACCCTGCAGTTTCCCTGAATGTGTAATGGATCAGGCCATGATCAAACCAGCTCCCCCAGAGGAGACTGCATTGGCACTGCAGGTAGATGACAATGAGGTCTGCCTGTCGGAGACTTTCTTTGGAAAGTTAGGAGACCCAGGAAATTAATTAAATGGATTTTCCTTAGCTGAGGCTCAGTGAGCCGACTCAGTATTGCAAGAGTTAGCACAGGCTGCTCAGTCTGAAAGTGAAGCAGAGGGAGTCCCTGATTGCTACTATTTAAAGAATGAGGTACTGATGAGGAAATGGAGTTCTCCTCACAGATCTGAAGGCAAGGAGTGGACAGTAGTTCACCAGTTAGTGGTGCCACAAAGGTACTGGAGAGAAATATTAAGAAGGACCCACGAGACTACATGCTGGCTGTACATGCCGGTATACGAAAGACCAAAGCCTGCATAAGACAGCAGTTTGACTGGCCAAAACCACAAAGATGTGGTGGAGTACTGCAGGAGTTGCCACATGTGCCAGGTTGAGGGGAAACCCCAACCTACAGTGAAACCTACACCCCTAACTCCTGTACCGGTGTTAGGAGGACCCTCCAGCAGATGGCTGGTGAACTGTAAGGGACCCCCGCCGAGAACAGAAAGGGACAGGCAGGCACACGGCTGGTAAAAGTTTAGACAGAGAAGGGGAAAAGGTGGCCAAGAGGGCAATTTAAAGGAAGTCTGGGAGGAATCCTGGATGAAAACCCCTACTGTCCGGTCAGTCAACCCCAAAAAATGTGAAACGTTAGACCCCACATCCACCTACCTAAATGCAGACTGGAAGCATCCCACCAGAGTTGCTAACAGCATTTACAGGAACCTGCAGAGATGAAGAAAGACCTCTAGAGGAGGCAGAGAAACTGTGAGGCTGATGCCTCATCTAATTGAAGTGCCACAGGGGAGTGCAGTAGAGTCTGCACAACTACCTGCAGACAGGAGTGTCCTTTGGGACAAAGGGGAGATTAGCAAAGAATCCTCCCCCACAGTCAGAAATAAAGAGAACCACCCATCCCCTGAAGTCAAAAGCCTTTGCCTCAGCAAAGCACTGAGAGAGTGTTCAGGATAGACCCGCCCACTACTGACACTTAAACATTTTTTTTTACCTCAGTAGGAACAAAGGCCCTCGGCAGCCATGGAAATGGGCAAATGGAAGA
The DNA here is from genome assembly GCF_036365525.1 of Heterodontus francisci. Taxonomy (NCBI): domain Eukaryota; kingdom Metazoa; phylum Chordata; class Chondrichthyes; order Heterodontiformes; family Heterodontidae; genus Heterodontus; species Heterodontus francisci. The sequence continues at coordinate 56,797,780 of NC_090390.1, forward strand.
GAAACTTCCCCCCACCCCCCCAAAAAAAAGAACCACATGTTTATTGGGATGCCAAAAAGGGGGCAATTAAAGCAACACTGGCACCAAGAGAAGACAGGCTGTAATATGTTTTAGGATTTATGGATGAATGGGAATGAATGAGAGAAATGCATGTTTTTTTTGTATTTTACATTTTTCTCGACCCTTTTAATGAAATGCACCTTTTCTCAAGTCGCATTTCATTCCGCTGGGTGTGGAGATGTCATACTAGACCCCCACCTGCCCAGAATGAGGCACATTAATTTTGTCATGAACATTGATTTTAAGCTGTTACTGGAGTGAAGAAAGGACTTGTTGAACAGATCAGCCGTGGCTGTAAGGGATGTTTGCATATTGGCAAATGGTGTTTGGAAGGACAAAGCAGCCATTCCCTGACATTCAACTCACAATGGGCTTTTGATGACCAGATGTTGAAGTCAGGGGAGCCCACTAGGCAGTTGCATTCCACAACCGGCTCCATACCGGCGAGTCGGGCTTCTTACACATTTAAAGTTTGAGAATAGATGGCGATCGTTTCGGCCCCAGGTTGACTGCTAAAATGGCCGAATACCAGCTAATCACATGACTAACTTGTTGGGCAACCTGAGGTTTTTGAATTTGTACAAACAGTTTGGGCAGAAATTCTGTTTGCTCCTGAACTGAGAAGATCTCACAAGCCTCTGAATCCACTGAAGACACATGCACCCTGAGAGAAAAAACTCTCCTACAGTGAACAAGGTTGAAGAAGAATACTGGGTCCCAACGAAAAGCAAGATCTGCCTATAATCAAGGACTCTACAGTGAGCTTGAAGAACCGTAACAACAACTCTTCAGATATTGCCTCAAACTTTGCCACTTTATTTTTCTTCCACTCTTTTCTGTCTCTATTTGCATGTGTGTATTGCATAAGCATGCTAGCGTGGGGCGCGGCATGTATCTGCAAACATTAATCAAATTAGAGTTTAAGTTTAATTAATTTCAACTTTTCTTCTTTAAACCTGAGAAAGTCTGTTTGTGCTGGGTTCTTTGCCTTACAATTGGAAAGCAGTGAACAAGGATTCACCAAGGGGGAGTTAAAACACGGTGTGTTTAAAATTAAACTGTTACAGTAAGACCAAGTGAAGGCTGAAAGGGCACCCTCGACTGCTTTCTCACCTGGTCATAACAACAAGCAGTAAGCAATCAAGCTTAATTTAATTGGACGGAACTGTAAAGTAAACAAGACTTCTTTTCATTACTAGATGCCACTCAAAAAGCTGTTTGAATTGTGTCTGTGTATAATTGTTAAATTTAAATTTCCATTAGCTTTGTGTTCTCCTGTAAAATCATTTTGTTTGTTTTGGTTTTTGTAATCTATGCTTTATTGGAGTTTGTACCTTCAGTAATGTACGACACAGAGCTATCAATACACAGTCATCAGAAGCAGTGCTGCTTGAGGGAGAAGGTGCCACTTAAACACTAAGGGAGATTGAATTCAGTTCTGATCAATAGGTCCAAATTGAATTCAATCACCTGTGTAAACTGGGTTAAAAATGCTCATATTAGTTTTAGTTAGAAACATCCTGTTTACTTTTGAAATTCAGATTATCCCCTAGACTAAATGCTGATTATTATAAAAAAAAAATTGATTTAATATTAGGAAATATTATTCTGTTTAGTTTTAATTCACATTAGAAAACATGAGAAATGATCTCAAGTTGATTTTACTAGATTATTATTACATTGTCATTGTAACGTTATGTATTCTGCATATATTTCAGGGGCCTGAGATAGTCACCCAACTATATCATGTGGGTCATCCAAAACCCTGCTGCCCATGCCTTAGCTCACACCAAGTCCAGTTCACCCATCACCCCTGTACTCGCTGACCTACACTGGTTCCCAGATAAGCAATGCCTCAAATTAGAATTCTCATGCTTGTTTTCAAATCCCTCCATGGCTTTGCCTCTCCCTATCTCTGCAATCTCCTCCATTTCCTAACCCTCTGAGATACCTCTGCTCCTCTAATTCTGGCCTCTTGAGCATCCCTGATTTTAAATGCTCTACCACTAGTGGTCACGCATTAAGCTACTTAGGCCCTAAGCTGTGGAATTCCCTCTCTAAACCTTTCCACCTCTCTAACTCTTTCCTCCTTTAAGAAACTCCTTAAAATGTACCTCCTTGACTAAGATTTTGGCCATCTGCCCTAATATTGCCTTATGTAGCTTGGTGTCACATTCTGCTTTATAATGCTCATGTGAAGTGCCTTGGGACATTTTATTATGTTAAAAGTGCTATGGAAATACAAGTTGTTGTTGTTAGTAGTAATCTGGAGAGGTCTCATCCACGTCTTTGGCTTTTGGTCAGCAGCAATAATTGAATCAGAACATAAGAACATAAAAGATAGGAGCAGGAGTAGACCATACAGCCCCTCGAGCCTGCTCCACCATTCAATAAGACCATAACTGATCTGGTCTTGGCCTCAATTGCACTTTTCTGCCTGTTCCCCGTAACCCTAGACTTCCCAGTAGTTCAAGAATTTGTCTATCTCAGCCTTGAATATATTCAATGACGCAGCCTCTCAGCCTCCACTGTTACCTGGGGTAGAGAATTCCAAGATTCACGACCCTTAGAGAAGAAATTCCTCCTCATCTCCATCTTAAATGGAAGACCCATTATTCTGAAACTGTGCCCCCTAGTTCTAGATCCCTTATGAGGGAAACATCCTCTCAGCATTTACCCTGTCAAATTCTCTCAGAATCTTACATGTTTCAATAAGATCACCTCTCATTCTTCTAAACTCTAATGTGTATAGGCCCAACCTGTTCAACCTTTCCTCATAAGACAAAGGCCTCATCCCAGGAATCAACCTAGTGAACCTTCTCTGATCTGCTTCCAATGCAAGTATATACCTCCTTAAATAAGGAGAAGAAAACTGTACGCAGTACTCTAGGTGAGGTCTCACCAATCCCCTGTACAGTTGTAGCAAAACTTCCTATGTTTACACACCATGCCCTTGCAATAAAGACCAACATTCCATTTGCCTTCCTAATTACTTGCTGTATTTGCATGCTAACTTTTTGTGTTTATGTACGAGGAGCATTCTGAAGTCTCTCTCAATTTAAATTATATTTTGCTTTCCTATTCTTCCTAACAAAGTGGATAATTTCACATTTTCCCATATTATACTCTAATGGAATAGTATTTTTCTGGCCCTACACATCCTTTCTTAGATGACATTCATGCCACCACAGTTCAGAATTCCGCTTTATACATGTAGTGGGACTCCACATCAACAAATTGCAATTTAAATGACAGGACTGAAATATTGTTGAACATGAGGATTATTTTGGACACAAACTATTAGTTGCAAAGAAGTTGAGCCACAGATTCACATCATCACAGTGGCCACTACCGAATTTCTAGACTCTTGCTTGCCAAAAATAAAGATCCTTCAAAGACACTCATTCAATTTTTTGAAAGATATTTGTACATTAATACTCAGTGCAAGAACGTACCCAATAAATGAAAATGGTTCAACAACAACTTGAATTTATAATATGGCTTTATATAGTAAAATATCAAAGGTGCTATATAAATACAAATTGTATTCACTTAGAATACAAGTGAAATTACAATGCCCTATATATCACCTTTCCATCAGTTCAATTTTATTGGTTAAAAGATATGGAACAGAATGAAAAGCTGAGAGTGATTACCAAATACAGTCTAGTTGAGTTTTCTGGGTGATATTGCATGCAACAATACCACAATCAGAGTGGTTTAGATAATATAATTACACCAAGATTAGATTACAGATTTTAATTCACACGCAGCCACCTTTTTAAAATCATAATGTATATACACACGACAAATTTTCTGGGTAGATTTTAATTCTATGGGTTTACTGTCATGATGTTCTCCATGTATGGTTGTCAACCATTCCAGATTGTCCAGGAGTCTCCTGGAATGGGGCATGAATCTCCCGGCACTGCTGCTAGAAGCTCAGGAGGATGTTTGTTTTTTAAATCTCCTACCATAGCACCTTCTCCCTCTACCATCCCCCACACTCTATGATGTTACTGGCTGCTGCCACATGGAAGCTATCAGTTTGGTGATATTAACTCCACAGTGCAGAGAGCTAGAGAAAGGGGTGGCCAGAAATGGGATCAGCTAATTGATGGGAGTCAGCAGGAGGGGGGCAGAGTAGTTAGAGACAGAATGGGTAGAGGTGTGAGGTGAGGTTGACAGGGGCTAGAGGGCAGGGGATGGAGCTCGGAAGGGAAGAAAGGTAGGTGACTGGGGGCTGGGGGGTGACTGGAGGATTGGGGATCGGGGTTGGGAATAAAATGACAGCAGGTATAGGGGTAGTGGGAGACTGGGACTGGGGATCATTTGAAGAGAGGGAGACTTGGGAATGGAGGTCAGGAAGAGGGACTTGCCAGAGAAAGATAGACAGCAAAATGGTCTGGGGAAGCGAGGGAAACTGGAAAATGGAAGTCAGGAGATCTGTGCTTGGGTGTGGGGAAGAGAGGACTGAGGAATGGAATTGGCAAAGGACCCAGCAGTACTGAGAGGAACAGCCAGTAAAAGGTAAATAGTGAAAGATAGTTACCACTGTTGGGTGAATGGGAACAAGCGGACCGAGACTAAGGATTGTTATTGAAAGAATAAAGGAGGGAGAAGGTAGGTTTTTGAACTGAGGGCTATTAGATCATGAGATGCTTCACTGCAAGTAGCAATTGAGGCAGAGACTAGAGCATCATTTTAAAGGTGATGGGATAAGTATTTGAAAAGGTAGAACATAAGATTATAGGGGTATGTGGTTACTGGAGAGAGCACAGCCTTCGTCCGTTATAATTTCTATTCTCTATGTAAACTCTTCATTCGTCAGTCTGAGCCCAAGAAGTAGTTCAGAAATTCTGGTGCTGAGCTGAATTCAGGACAATGTACCATGAAAGAAATTCCCCAAACACTGAGCTTGCTGATTTGTGTACAATCTTTCGATTTGGTTCAGATCAAAATGTGCCTGGCATTTTAGATGCATGAAGTCCAAGCACAGATCAACTCTGACTGAAGCTCCAGTTCAAGGCTGACACCTTGGCACAGAACCAGAGTCCAAGGGGAAAGGGAGACAGATGGGCGTCTGTTATATGTAGCATTGACCTTGTGCCGTGCAGGAAGATTCTGGCTGTAGTTACAGGTTATCAGTGGGTTATAGGATTATGAATAGTTACAGGTAGGATATTGGGGCAATGCACTTATTACTACCAGTTACTTACACCAGTGAGTTATTGTATTCCTGTTAGTTATGAGTTGAATCTGAGTGTTACCAGTATAACTAGTTATCAGTACAATTTCCGTGAGTTACTATTAGTCAGCAGTGGAATCAAAGCTCCTTCCATCTCTGGTTTCCTCCTTGTGAATCACTCTCCCACATTCAGTTTCCCCTCACCCTGTCCTCAGTTTCCCTAGTTTATCTGCTCCCGGGTGGTTTTCTGGTTCTTCGAACTTCTCACACAACAGCTGTGGCACTAAACCACAAACAGAGATATTCAACTATAAGGGACCAACCGTTATATGCTAAATACAGTAACATTTACTGATATTATGTGACCAGATGTTACATGGCCAAACCTCCAGGAATATCTTCAAACAGAGTTGGCAACTCTAGCTCCATAGCAATGATATGTAAGGATATTCACATCAAAGGATGGATCATGATACAATACTACAAATCTATTGACAAATGATTTGTAGTTTCTAGGACATTCTAAGTTCAATCTATACTGCATGAAGGATGCTCAGTGCATAATTGTGAAATACTGTTTTTATTACACTAAAGTGAAGTTCACTCCTTTGTAACCCAGGAGAACCCACCCAGTGGGAAATCAGGAAGTAAATATTAAAATGTATGCAAATTACTTATAGAAATACATTTTTAAATCATTGTGACATTTACTAAACAAAATGATATAAGGTAAGAAGTTGCAGCCCTTTAGAAAATAAACCTTGCTACCAGTCTTTAGCTGGCACCATGGCTGTATTTCCAATTTTCTTTAGCTGCCTCAGATTTTACACTGCAATTTGTCTCATTGTGCTCCTCTGTCAAAGCACTAAGGTGCAGAATGTCTCACCTTTTTCATTGGACATCTCGGTTCTTTTGTGAATTGTTTGGCTACAGGCCAATTTTTGGTTGCCAGTCCTGATGTTATCCCAATAGGGATGCAGAATACTATCCAAATTTAGAATTCCAGTGTACTGTTGGACCAAACTAATCCCTTTCGATAAGTAAAGCAATCAGGCAATATAATCAAAGGTAAAATGGCTGGAAAACAAGTCTGTTACAATTGCCATTATGACTAAATTTTAGGGAGTTTTAAAGTAGCAACAATTAATGAAAATAGCACATGGAAAATGTTATTTCTCATCCATTTATCCCCTTTCTTTTATTCTTTTCTTGAAGACATTGGATGGAATTTTCAACATTGGCAGGGGTGTAAAACTGGTGGTATCAGATTGCCCACCCATTGGGTGACGAGATGGAAGTGGTCAGGTATAATGGGTGGGCGATCAGATGCTGCCTGTTTTACGCTCCTGCCAAAGTTGAATGTTCCACCCATTGATTCCTTGTGGAACTATAATACGAGGGTGATAGTCATATATGAGTCGTAACAGTGAGTATAAACAAGCTATTCTATCACAGGACACATCAAGCCCAATGTTATTCTCGCCAAATATCCACATGTGCACTTTCCACTGGGAGTCACTGAATAGCAATCAAGAGTGAGGCACTTGGGCTAGCTGTAATTCTCCTACTCCCACCTAGACATAGAATATAGGAGCAGGAGTAGGCCATTTGGCCCTTCGAGCCTGCTCCAACATTCATTATGATTATGGCTGATCATCCAACTCAGTAGCTTGTTCCCGCTTTCGCCCCATACCCTTTGATCCCTTTAGACCCAAGAGCTATATCTAACTCCTTCTTGAAAACATTCAATGTTGTGGCCTCAACTGCTTTCTGTGCTAGCCAATTCCACAGGCTCACCACGCTCTGGGTGAAGAGATTTCTCCTCATCTCAGTCCTGAAAGGTTTACCCCGTATCCTTAGACTATGACCCCTGGTTCTGGACACCCCACCATCGGGAACATCCTTCCTGCATCTACCCTGTCAAGTCCTGTTAGAATTTTATAGGTTTCTATGAGATCCCCCCTCACTCTTCTGAACTCCAGCGAATATAATCCTAACCGACTCAATCTTTCCTCATATGGTAGTCCCGCCATCCCAGGAATCAGTCTGGTAAACCTTCGCTGCACTCCCGCTATAGCAAGAACATCCTTCCTCAGATAAGGAGACTAAAACTGCACACAATATTCCAGGTGTGGCCTCACCAAGCCCTGTATAATTGCAGCAAGACATCCCTGCTTCTGTACTCAAATCCTCTCGCTATGAAGGCCAACATACCAATTGCCTTTTTTACCGCCTGTTGCACCTGCATGCTTACATTCAGCAACTGGTGTACAAGAACACCCAGGTCTCGCTGCATATTCCCCTCTCTCAGTTTATAGCCGTTCAGATAATAATCTGCCTTCCTTTTTTTTAACTACCAAAGTGGATAACCCCACATTTATCCACATTATACTGCATCTGCCATGCATTAGCCCACTCACTTAACTTGTCCAAATCACCCTGAAGCCTCTCTGCATCCTCCTCACAACTCACCCTCTCACCCAGTTTTGTGTCATCTGCAAATTTGGAGATATTACATTTAGTTCCCTCATCTCAATCATGAATGTATATTTTGAATAGCTGCGGTCCTAGCAACGATCCCTGCGGTATCCCACTAGTCACTGCCGGCCATTCGGAAAAAGACCCATTTATCCCTATGCTTTGTTTCCTGTCCGCCAACCAATTTTCTATCCATCGCAATACATTACCTCCAATCCCATGCGCTTTAATTTTACACACTAACCTCTAATGTGAGACTTTTTCGAAAGCCTTCTGAAAGTCCAAATAAACCACATCCACTGGCTCCCCCTCATCAACTCTATTAGTTACATCCTTGAAGAATTCTAGTAGATTTGTCAAGCATGATTTCCCTTTCGTAAATCCATGCTGACTCTGTCTGATTCTACCACTGTTCTCCAAGTGCTCTGCTATAAAATCTTTGATAATGGACTCTAGAATTTCCCCCACTACCGACATCAGGCTGACTCATCTGTAATTCCCTGCTTTCTCTCTACCTCCCTTTTTAAATCGTGGGGTTACATTAGCTACCCTCCAATCTGTAGGAACTGTTCCAGAGTCTATAGAATCTTGGAAGATGGCCACCAATGCATCCACTATTTCTAGGGTCACTTCCTTAAGTACTCTGGGATGCATACCATCAGGCCCTGGGGATTTATCGGCCTTCAATCCCATCAAATTCCCCAACACCATTTCTCTACTAATACTGATTTCCTTCAGTTCCTCCCTCTCACTAAGCCCTGTGTTCCCCAACATTTCTGGTATGATATTTGTGTCCTCCTTTGTGAAGACAGAACCAAAGTATGCATTTAGTTGGTCAGCCATTTCTTTATTCCCCATAATAAATTCCCCTGTTTCTGACTGTAAGGGACCTACATTTGTCTTCACCAATCTTTTTCTCTTCACATACCTATAGAAACGCTTACAGTCAGTTTTTACGTACCCCGCAAGCTTGCTCTCGTATTCGATTTTCCCCTTCTTAATCGATCCCTTGGTTCTCCTTTGCTGAATTCTAAACTGCTCCAGATCCTCAGGTCTGTTGTTTTTTCTGGTGAATTTGTATGCCTCTTCCTTGGATCTAATGCTATCTCTAATTTCCCTTGTAAGCCATGGTTTGGCTACCCTTCCCATTTTACTTTTGCGCCAGAAAGTGATAAACAATTGTTACAGTTCATCCATGCGCTCTTTAAATGTTGCCATTGCCGATCCATCATCATCCCTTTAAGTAACATTTCCCAATCCATCATGGCCAACGCGCGCCTCATACCTTAGTAGTTTCCTTTATTACGATTCAGGACCCTTGTCCCAGAATCAACTATGTCACTCCCCATCTTGATGAAGAATTCTATCATATTATGGTCGCTCGTCCCCAAGGGGTCTCGCACAACTAGATTGTCAATTATTCCTCTCTCATCACACAATACCCAGTCTAGGTGGCCTGTTCTCTTGTTGGTTCTTCAACGTATTGGTCCAGAAAACCATCCCGTATACACTCCAAGAATTCCTCCTCTACGGTATTGCGACTAATTTGATTTGCCCAATCTATATGCAGATTAACGTCACCCATAATTACAGATGTTCCTTTATCGCATGTGTCTCTGATTTCCTGTTTAATGCCATTCCCAACATCACCACTACGTTTTGGGGGTCTATATGCAACCTCCACTAACGTTTTTTGCCCCTTAGCGTTTCTCAGCTCTACCCATACAGATTCCACATCATCAGAGCTAATATCTTTCCTCACTATTGCATTAATTTCCTCTTTAACTAGCAATGCAACTCCACCTCCTTTTGCTTTTTGTCTGTCCTTCCTAAATACTGAATATCACTGGATGTTCATTTGCCATCCCTGGTCACCTTGCAGCCATGTCTCCATAATCCCCGACTATATCATACCCATTTACATCTATTTGCACGATTAATTCATCCACCTTATTGCGAATGCTCCGTGCATTAAGGCACAAAGCCTGAAAGCTTGTCTTTTTAACATTACTTGTCCTCTTCCCAATATTTTTCACTGTGTCCCTGTCTCATTCTGGCCCTTGATTTCTCTGCCTATCACCTTTCTTATTCCCCTTACTGTCTTTTGTTCTTGTCTTTGATCCCTCCTCCTCTGACATTTTGCAAAGGTTCCCAACCCAACCATTTTAGTTCACTCCCTCCCCAACCACTCTAGCAAATACTCCGCCTAGGACATCAGTGCTGAAGTAAGTCAAATAATTAAACATGGGTCAGGGATTGAATGCAGTCTGCATGGTTCACTTGCTGTGTCAAATCTTTTTTTTTCTGCTGCTTTTAGAAGAATAGCCAGAAGAGACAAATAAGACTTTTACCATGTGCATCATGGCATTGTGTACAGGTTGTCAACAGTACAACTGCATCAGAAAAACATATTGACATGAAAGGTCAGGACTGAGAAGACCACTCAGACGTCAAGCTCATTGTTCTGGTGCAGACTGCAAAACCACAGTTACACTACCCACTAGCCTTTTGATACAAAATGGTTTCAAGTGCAGATTACCATGATAGGGGCAGTATGACTCAGGAATAAATTCCTAAACCAACTTTTGTGGACACTAAAGCCAAGCAGTAACAGACCTCCAACACCAATAAAACTCACCTTGATGTAACACTTTTAATGTAATAAAACAATCCAAGGTGCATCACAGGAGTGTTACCAAAGAGCCATGTATATTAGGGTAGATAACCAAAAGCTTGGTCAAAGAGGTAGGCATCTTAAAGGAGGGAAGCGATATGGAGAGGTTTAGGCCTAGAACTTAGGGCTATGTTAACTGAAGGCATGACCACCAATGGTGAAGTGATTAAAATCAGGGATGTGCAAGAGGCCAGAATTGGAGGAGCACAGCTATCTCAGAGGGTTGTAGGGCTGGAAGAGATTACAGAGATGGGGAGAGGACAAGGCCATGGACAAACTTGAAAACAAGGATGAGAATTTTAAAATCGAGGCATTGCTTAACCAGGACCCAATGTAGATCAGCAAGCACAGATGTGAGATAGGACATGATCAGCAGAGTTTTGGATGACCTCAAATATATGGAGAGAAGAATGTGGGAGGTTGGCCAGGAGTGAGTTGGAATCACTTGGAATAATAAGCCTAGGGGTAACAAGGGCATGGATGAGGGTTTCAGCAACAGATGAGTTGAGGCAGGGACAGAGTCGAGCAATGTTACAAAGGTGAAAATAGGCAGTCTTCGTGATGGCACAGATATGTAGTCAGAAGCTCATCTCGGGGTCAAATATGACAAGGTCATCACACAGCACTTTGTACTCTGTGGAATTAAGATTTAAAAAGTGCTGACATGTTTGCTAAAACTTATATAAACTTGGTACTGAGTCTTAAACTTTGAGAAAAAAAGCTGCTCCTGTCTGCACCATCCCATCATTAAAAATGGGCCCAGGGGAGCAGCACTCTCTTCTGGCAGACAACTGGTAGTATTACAGAGCACTGCAAGTTTAACATGGGTACAAATCAATTTCCGGTTTGCGATGACACTAGTGTAAATTGGGCACTGAAGTCTGAACTGACTGGAGTGAGAGTCTCTTCTTGATATTCAGTTTTTGATTCAAGGATAAATGTTGGTCAGGAACTAACACCCAACTTCTCTCCAACTTGTGCCGAGAGATCTTTAAAGTCACCTGCTCAGGCAGACTGGGCTTCAGTTTAGCGTCTCATTCCAAGGATGGTACTTATGACAATGCAACACTCCTTCCGTATTGCACTGAAGTATCAGCCTGGATTAAACGGTCAAATCCTGGAGTATAGCTTAACAGTCACATAGCAGCTAATGTATAATAGTACATTCAGACTTCATTAGTTTAAACATTGATGCAAAGCCAAAAACGGGTACCAAGGCCTAAAGAAAGCGAGTGAAACTACCGCCTCCAGAGTCAAATGCTGAGCAACAAATTCAGGCTGTATTTACATTGTAACTGTGTCTTCAGTCTCAGAACACTAATGCAGTAAATGGTGCCTAACTCTTAATTACAAACAAAGTGTGCTCCATTCAAATGAGAGTGAGAATTTGATTTGTGCTTGTTTAATAGCCAATATGCTCGCTAATGGGATGAAATGATAAACTGAAAGCAGATTGTCGAAGAGACTAGACGAAACAAATGTTTCTCCATGTAATGCAGAAGCATAAAGCAGAACGATTCGCAATCTTTTTCACAATAAGGCGATCTAGAAGTGTCACATCTCACAGCCAGATCGCTCTGAGCCGGGGATGCTCTATTTAAAGCGAGAAAATCGCTTCACTTTTGCGGAAATTAATCAGGGGAATGGGCTTTGTCGAGCGTGTAGCAAATCTAATCTCTCTTTTGTGTAAATTTGGCTTGCTTGAATTTGCAGTAATTGTGAACACCGTCCCTCTTTTGTTAAGGTGCCACTTAGTCCACGCATAATTAGAGATCGCAGAGGCTGTGTTTTAAAAAAAACGTTTCACATGTTATGTGTGATCTAGATAATGGTATTTTCATCAAAGGTAGCAATTACATTCATTACCGAGATCCGCGTGGCAATCAGGAAATTAAGTGGTAGCGAATGAAAAGCTTCTTATTCTTTTTATCTTTTCCTTTACGCTTTGAAATGCACCATGTTGAGCTGAAATGGGGGAAATAAATACTGAATCTGGAAAATAAAGTCTTCTTAACCTTTCAGTGTAATGAACTAGCAGAAATCCTTGGGACAAAAACTATTATGTACTTTTCAAAATGAATGGTTTTATTCCAAGTAATTTCTTAGGCAAGATTTAAATTAGCCCAACATATGATTCAAGTCTTTAAAAGCTCTAGGGCCCGTAGGATTAGTGCACTGTTCTTTTCACACGTAAATTAATTGTTTTGTGTCCTCTAAGTTGCAAACACCGCATAAATCAACCCGTTTAGAGACGTAATTCCTATTTCCTTCTAATTACCCCTTTAAATTTGAATTAGGATAAGTGAATAACTCTGCGGCTTCCTGAGCAAACAGGTGTAAAGCAGGACTGTTAATATTCAGAGCAGCACAGCCTAGATGATACTATCAAATCTGATCCAATTACTCATTTCAGACATACAGCCACAAGTATGAATCTAGGCGAGATTTACTCAGCATTTGTTTTGTTAGGGTGACAAATTAAATCGATCTGTCCCCGTTGGTACAGTTTCTTTGAAATGTGGAGGACATACAACGGAGAGCAGTAGAGTGCCACGTTTAGTTTGTATCTAAATAAGACCCCAGAACTACGATATGATACCGTTACCAGTAAGCCCGCAAGATATGTCCTTGATTACAAAGGTAGAATATTCTACTGTTCTCTATAGATCACGGAAAACAGCTAAATTACTTCAGTTCATCCAGAGTGAAGACTCCCATTTGTGCGGGTCCTATTCTCCAACTCAATCTCTCCTGTTTGGATAAACTAAAATTAAAACTCTCTTCATTCCTTTTATATTCTTTTATAAACTTCGTGATTTATTGTACCTTTGTTTCTGCCTTTTGACCTGGTGGATCTTTGTCTCCTAGTTATCTTTTTACTCTTAGTGTACCACCCTTGTTTATTTCTCCAGTTTGTTTTCACCTTCTACATAATCACTGGGTGGAGTTTCACATTGGTCCTAATGAATGGTCTAGCTTCCTCAGTCAAAATGTCTTTAATTTAAATCTTCCTCTCATTTCCATATCACTTGCACTGTTTCTTCGCTATTCCTTCTCTTTAATTCTCCTATTTTACCTTCTCTGATATATATACTATTATGTTCTTATTATTTTATCAGTGCTTGTTCTGTATTTTTAATCTTGTTATAATTCCTCTTTTTCTCACACTTTAATTTTCTTGCCTCTTTTAACTTGCTGAATCTGGGTCAAGATGCCTAAATTCGCAAGAATTGTTTCCCTGAACCAAACAACTTCTGACTCCATTGAATTTGTCTCTAAGCCAGACAGTGCCAATAAGTCTGGAGCATCTATGACAAAAAAAAACGTTGTCCAGGAAACAGAGGTTCTAAGTGGACAGAAATACACTTTTTGGTCTCCATACTATAATAGCAACCCTTGGGTGCAGCCAAAATGCCATTTTACACGTCATTATTATTTTTTAAAAAGGTAATTTAAAATCTAACATTATTTGGCAATCTATTGAGTAACGTCATAATACAAGGTTTTTTTTTGCAGCTGTACCACTTCATTGGTCTGAGACCAGTAGATGCTGAGTGTGAAACACGGGCAATAAACTGTCTTATACTGCAGTCTTTGTCTCATACTTTCTCACCACAGGAGAGGTTTGTGTATGCCTCCTCCCCATGCTACCAAGTTATGATAAACCTGTATAAAACACTTGTTCAGCCTCAACTGGAGTATTATGTCCAGTTCTGGGCACCACACTTTTGGAAGGATGTGAAGGCATTAGAGAGGGTGCAGAAAAGATTCATGAGAATGATTCCAGGGATGAGGAACTTCAGTTGTGTGGATAGGTTGGAGAAGCTGGGGCTGTTCCCCTTGGAGTAGAGAAGATTAAAAGGAGATTTGGTAGAGTTGTTCAAAATCATGAGGGATCTTGACAGAGTAAATAGGGAGAAGCTGCTCCCATTCGCCAAAGGATCCAGAACCAGAGGACACTGATTTAAGGTGATTGGTAAAAGAAGCAACAGCGACATGAGGAAAAACCTTTTTACACAGTGAGTGGTTAGGATCTGGAATGCACTGCCTGAAAGTGTGGTGGAGGCAGATTCAATCGAGGCCTTCAAAAAAGAACTGGATAATTATCTGAAAGAGAAAATATTTGCAGGGTTACAGGTGAAAGGCAGGGGAGTGGGACTAGGTGTGTTGCTCTTGCTGAGAGCCGGCACAGACATGATGGGCCAAATGGCCTCCTTCTGTGCTGTAACAATTCTATTAATGTTAGAAGAGATAGCAGCATTTGCTTTCTCATAATATTGAAAAGACTCAAACACTAAGTTTATAATTGTACAAGAGATCCAACAGACTTGTCAGAACATTTTAAACCCAGCTTTACAGTAAACTGGGGCTCTACTTTACTTGTTATGAAGGAGAAATATATACCAGCATATCTCAATCACTTTTTGCTACCCAGATTTTATGCTGTAGCACTGCTGGAAGGAAGTATTGAAAGCAGTGCTATCCCAACCTGCTGCCCCCTATCTTATTATTAGCATGAGACAGCAGTATTGAAAAGTATTGAGGGCCAATTCATTTTTAACAGTTCCTTTATCCATAGGCTGAAGATGGTGGAACAAAACTAATTTTTACCAAAATAGTTTTGTCATGGAGCTATAACTGAAGAAATAAAGAACAATGCATTATCGACCAATTTAGCATCTGAATTATAACGTTGTCCTATTCTATTATTGAAAATGTCTTGGTATTTCCCGACTACAAAATATATAGATCCTTCATTAGGGGAGTTTTTTAAAAAAGCTTTTAACATGTAAGCATTTTAACTCAATCACATACCAGAAAATGAAATATCTGACACCTCAGTTCTACAGAGTGTGAGGAAAGAATAAAAGTGAGAACTCACCCAATTAGCATCCTGATTTGTTACGATGGAAGGGTACACATGGTTGAAGGTTTTTAATTGGTATATAGAAACAATTATCAGCTTGAGTAAATCTTCACTGGAATGAATGATTACTTGTTTCTTCATATATAAAATAATTCACACCCACAGAATAAAAAAGCTATATCTTTAGATATCATGTTTAGATCTTTGCATCATACATGGCTGAGACATTAATCCATTTCTTAGAGAACAAGGGGCAGAAAGTATACAAAATGAGGAAACATACCAGGTGATCTGCAATTAGTCTATACGCAATAGATCAAAAGTATGTTCTGCCTATAGTTACTGCACTTTTATACAATTTGTTGCATTTATCCCTTGCATTTAATATTTTTAACATTTGAAGTTCATCAACCTTTTATAAAACTGACCTAATGATGTGAAATTTTGTACTAAATGATTCGAGCACAGGCACTTGTACTATTTTTTTCGCAGGACACCCATTGGATGTGAAAATGCACAATTTCAGGATCATCTGTATGTTCCCCTTGTTTAGTTGCTAACACTTTGAAGTTAACTATATAAAAGCTGTTTATATCTTGGATAGCAATTTTGAGTTATCACACACTCATGGTACTATAGCCATTGAGATGGTAGAGAGATATAAAGGTGACTGGATAGATGTTGAAGCTGACCCGATGTCTTTGCAAATGGCAACACATAGATGAGGAAGAAGTGGGGTCCCAGGTTAATTCCTCAGGAACTCTGAAGGTAACTGTGTGGGGACAGGTAGAAAAGCCACTGCTGGAGATGCTCTGAGTTTGACCTGATAGGCAAGGGTGAAACCAAATGAGGCCAGTCCCATTGTGCAGGACAACAGAGAGGTGTTGGAAATGACTGGCATGGTCAACCATATCAAAGGCCACAGAAGTTGAGTAGGGCCAGAGAAGTAAAGGGAGCAACTAAGGTCAAGATTTATTAAGAGCCACATTGCCACTATGGTAGTTTGGGCAGGGCAGGTGGTGGAAAGTATAGCCAGGTGAGAAGCTTCAGTAAGGGGCAAGGTGTTGCCACCTGTGAGGCAAGTTTAAGTCAAAGCCATGATGTCCACAATGAGATCATGGTCACGAGTGAATGGATTGAGAGAAACGGGGGGGGGGGGGGGGGGGGGGGAGGAAAAAGTCCAAGGGGGCAGTCGTGTGCGGAAGGAGTGGGACGGGAAAGAGGTTGGTGATATTAGCCCCTAGTCGGCACACTGTAAAGCATGATTGCCAAAAGAGAATGATGGAATAGTTGAGTTTGCTGCTCATAAGAAGTCAGTGTTCTGGGCTTTGAGAATAACAAGGGAATTAGAGTGTAGCTTTGGGTTTAACCAAGAGGGGTTCATAGCTGGAAAGGTGACAGGGGAGTTAGTCTCCAAAGTGATAATTATGAGTTGGGGTGAAATCAATGGCATCATTGTTTGGGTGACAGCAATTGGAGAATACAGAAGAAAAAGACCCGAGAGCGGCCAACAGAAAAGGAAATAGAAACAATAGGCTTGGGTCCGAAGTGGCAGCCACAATGTGCACACAAATGAAGACAGAGTGAATTCAGGTTACATAGGCAAGGCAGCGATTAGGAGAGATGTATCCTGTTCATAACAAGAGTACATTAGAGAATCCAAAGTTAATGTCTAAGATCCAGTGGTTGCACAAGTTGATTTGAAGACAGGGTGGACCCAGCTTAGAGCATTGATAAATCAATCAAGGTCCAGGTTTGAAGACAGTTGTGGAGAGGCAGTAAATTTGGGGGTTAAGGGTCAGAGTATCAGTCGCTACAATGCTGGTGATTATCCACTGGGAAGAGGGCTGAGGAGAAATGAAGATTCAACCTTGAGCCAGCAAGAGTTGATGCAGGGGTTCACAGAAATGCTTGGTAACATCAGGTGTCAGTGGTGTGCACAGATATGTCTGGTATAACAGCAGAGGAGTGAAATCCAAGGATCGATGCAATGAAGTCAAGGGAGCCAGGTACCTCCTTTCTTTTAAAGCATGTATCAAAGCATTTGTTGCAGATGTAGTAATAGAGTATTATCCACCTTTTTGCTCTGCAACTTGAAAAGATGTGAATATAGCGACTGTTATGAAAGTGCTTCCTTTTTTCTTGAGGACTCATGATTTAGAATTGAAGAGCTTCCATGGATGTGTTTTTTTAAAAAGATCAACAGAAGGACTTTCGGACTTGAGGTTTTGTTTGAAAACAAACCTTTACTGGATGTCACATGCCTTAGGCTGAATAAACAACAGGAACCTTGGTGGCCAGGGGAGTTATTTACAGAGAAGTGACATGTCAAGATTTATGGTGGTCAGGTGGTTTTGACTTGCTGTTGGGGTGCGGACTGTTTTGAAGGCAGTTGGAGATCAGCCTGCAAAGAGAGAAGTACCTAACTTATCTTTCTCCACCTCTTTGAGAAACCTTGGACAATCTAGCTAAAACCTCTGATGCTACATTTCTCTTGAGAAACGTCCTGGAAAGCTGCTTGATTAATTCTCAATGCTGCCTGAAAAGACCTGCTCCAGAAAAAAATTCCAGACCCGTCTCCATGTACCTGGACGCCAGACCAAAGGACAACAGATATCCTTCCATATCTTCTCCCTTTCCTTCAAGAATGAACAAGTATTTGGCCAAAGTTTTTTTTTGTTTTTTTTCTTATAAAGTGAATCTTTGCAGAGAAAACTTTTTTTTAATCTAACTGGTGCGTGTGTGTGTTGGGTATCTAGAAGGGAATATCTATTTGCATTCCTACTTCAAACTGTGTGTTAATGCTTTGCATCTTTACTGATAAGTCTTGTTTTATAATAAACTGATAATTTTGTTGTTTATTAAAGAAACCAGGTTGATGTATTTTATTCTGGGATAAAGAGTAGAGTATATGATTGGCCATATCAGTAACTGGGTAAATATTTAAATATATATTGTGACCTGTGAGAGGTGGAACTAGAGAAAGACAATGCACTCCTCCCGCCTCAGTCGTAACAAAACATTAATTGATGTTGTCATGTTATAGGTATCCACATCACATATATACCTAACTATATTTATGCCAGAGTGGTATTTGATTTCCATTGGTTTACTGAACTTAATTCCTGGACAGTAAGCTGAACATGCTAATTAGTGCCACAATTGTACTTTGATTTTGACTGCTGACTTGGTGATAGTCTATGTGAATTGCTGATAGTAACTGGCACAACAGAATGCAGCTACAATTGTTAAGATCTTGGATACTCTATGAAAAATATATTTCCTGTGGTGCAGTTGGAAACCTGAAAATTGTTTTAGTTGGAATTTCCCCTTATCCTCCTTTAAGGTTCTTTGTTTAAAGGAAGGGAAAACTCATAGCAGAGATCTACATGGCATTGTGGTTTTGATACTGTTTAACACAGCCCCATGATTGTTTTGGGAAAAATACACCACTCACAAATTATACTGATTTGGCGCTGAAGTCAGATTGTACATTTCTGCAGCAACTCCCAGGGTTCCAAACATAGACCAATTAATATATTTTTTGCTTGTTGGATCAGGTGGCTCACATATTTACTATATTTCTCCCATTGAATAAATGTATCACTAGTTAGAAATTGTATCCTTCCTAGGGCATGAATTTTGCAATTGTAGAACTAGAGTATAACTTAAGGAAGAGAATGGAGTTCAAATCACAAAATATCCGTGATTACAAATGGTGGCGGGGGTGGGGGGTCAAGGAATGTACCCATACAACCCTATGAGTCCTGTTGCTTTTAATGAAAGATGGTTCATCTTAGAAATTAACTTCTTTCTAACAAGGTTCCACTTTCATTGCCCATCTCAATCAATGACCATCTGAGAATAACTGTGGCCAACATGATCAAGTGAAACTCAAAATCCTGACAATACTGCATATAAAGAAATTAGTTTTACCATGCTATCAGGTTGGTATTCATTTGCTGCCTTGTTTAGCTTTGCTAAAGCACAGCAAACAGTGCCACCTAGTGCTCAAATGTAGCCAGAGACTTAACTTACAATATGAACTCAGTTACTTATTGATCAGTCAACCAACTACTATGTACATAGAGCAGCAAATTGAACATGCTATTTACTGCCCTTTGTCATGATACCCCTAATTTCATAGCACAATCACATCATATTGCACTATTAAAATCAAATGAACTAACCTGTTCTGTCCAGAAAACGAATCCTAAAGGTAAAATTCCTGTTGAATCTCTGAAGAATTAGCTTTCAGCTATGGACATTTAAATAAGATACTTTGTTCCTAAAGAATTCATAATTTTGAACTTCTATATTAGATTTAGTTACTATCTTGATTAGATATGCAAAACAGTTCATTCCAAGAACTGAAAACTCTTTCACGATATAGGTAAGAGTGGAATGCAAGAAGTTTGAAGAGCTTAGTTCCATATTGAACTGCAAAATCGCAAGAGTAGTAATCTCAGAAATATTCCCAGTGCCATGTTGTACTGGTTGGGCAGCAGCACCTTAGATAGGTTAACAGTGAAGGAGATATAGAGGACTGGTTTTTAAATCCTCGGGCATTGGAATACTGTTCAGGCAAGTCCGGAGCTAGCTGTTAACAATTTCCTCTCCACTGGTACTATCTTCTCATTCAAATATGCTGTCACCACATCCACTCTCAAAAACCCAACTTCGACTCTTGCAAACTACCGCCCATTTCCAACCTCCCTTTTCTCTTCAGTCATTGAATGTCACCTTCTAATACCGTGGCCATCTCTCCCGCTATCAAACTTCTGCCACTGCTACAGCACTGATATGGTCCTTATCAAAGTCACGTATGACATCCTATGTGACGGTGACTATGGTACACTATCCTTCCTCATCCTTCTCAACCTGTCAGCAGCCTTTGACATGATTCACCACACCATCCTCCATTGTTCAGCTGAGTGGAGCTGCCCTCACCTGGTTGCATGCTGGTCTATCTAGTCATAACCTGAGAATCTCCTGCAATGGCATTTCTTCCCACTCCCACACTGCTACCTCTGAAGTCCCCCGAGGATCTATCCTTGGCCCCACCCTACTTTTCATCTACGCTGTCCTACATCATCCAAAAACAAGTTAGATTTCACATCTGGCACAGACATGGGCTGAATGGTTACAGCACAGAAGGCAGCCATTCTATGTCTACTGATGAAACCCAACTGTACCTCACCATTTCCTCCCATGACCCCTTCACTGCATCTGATTTGTTATGCTGCTTGTCCACCATCCTGTATTGGATGAGCAGAAATTTCTTCCAATATTGGGAAGATCAAAGTCATTGAATTTGGCCCTCACCACAAATTCTATTTCCTAGTCTCCAATTCAATGCCCTTCTCAGGCCATTGTGAGGCTGTACCAGACTGTTTGCAACCGCAGCGTCCTATTTGACTCAGAATTGAGCTTCGGACTCCATAATCCTCTCCAAGAATACCTACTTCCTACTCTCTTTAATATTGCTTATTTCTGCCCCTGTCTCAGCCCATCTGCTGTTGAAATCTTTATCCATGCTTTTGTTACCTCCAGCCTCAAGTATTCCAATTGTTTCCTGGCTGGCCTCCCATCTTCCATTCTCCATAAACTTCGCTTCATCCAAAACATTTGCCCGTGTCCTAATTCGTATGAAGTCCCATTCACTCATCACTTCTGTGCTTGTTCGACCAACATTAGTTTTTAGTCTGGAAACACCTCGAATTTAAAATTCTCGTTCCTATATCCAAATTCCTCCAATCTCTCCTCCAGTCTACAACCCTTTGAGAAATCTGTATTCCTCCAAATTTGGGCTTTTGTGCATCCCTGATTTCCTTTGCCCCCACTATTGGCAGTTATGCCTTCAGCTGTCAACGCCCAAGTTCTGAAATTTCTGCCCTAGAATTTTCTTTCAGATGCTCCTTACAAACCTCTGTTTCACCAAGCTTTAGGTTGCGTGTCCTAAAATTTCCTTATGAGGCTGGGTGTCAAATTCGGTTGCATAGCACTCCTGTGAAACACCTTGGGATGTTTCTCACTAAAAAGGTGCTAAATAAATGTAAGTTGTTTTTGTTGTCTGACTTTACCCAAACCAGGTTGAAACCCAATGATTAAACAGGGAAGTGGAGTACGATTTTAACTGGAATAGCAGGGAGGTGGGGTGGGGGTGAGAAATAAAACAGATCAAAAAGAAAATTAATAAAAGGTAAACTAAGAAAGAGAATGTTAAGGATAAGCTTAACCTAAGTGCATATATATGAATGCTAGAAACAGTGGCAACAAGATGACTGAACTCAAACTGAATTGTACCAATTGAAAAGTACAAAGTAATAGGGATCTCAGAATATGTTTAATCTTAAGTGATGAAAACAACCACATGAGGTTATAAGGGAATGTTCAGGAATGACAGACTAAAAATAGAAAAGCAGGTGGAATAACTCTAAACATTGTTACGACTGCGGCAGAAGCAACCCACTGTCAATTCAGTCCCATCACTCCACAGGTCGCAGCATATTATTAAGCTGTCACATCCAATCGGAAAACCGCCAAATTAAACACTCTAGTAACCCCAGAATGAAACAGACCAAACCAGGTATCTTTAGACAACAACAAATTAACTATTTATTAAAATCTTAAACACTATTAAGATAAAACCTATGTTTAAAGACCTTATAACTTCTTAATTTAATCTAACTCCCCCATTCTCTCTCTCACTCAAAAACTAACAATAGTTAATTTTTTTTTTGAAAGTGGAGCTTTTAAAATTAGCTGTCTCTTAAGAATAAATAAGAAAGTCTTTTCAGGTTATATTCCTGATGGATGAGTTCTTCTACTGTGAAAATGGTCAAAGGTCACTCGAAGTCTTCATCCAGATTTGATGAAAATAGTCCTTCAAAAGATAGGCATTCAATTCTTCGGCTGTCGCAAGCATTAAGCAGTTCTTTGAATGATGAGCACAGCAATATAAATAATTTCTTGAAAAAGAAAAGCTTTTCTTCTTTACTCAGGGAATTAACTTGGCTTGTAGCACCTTGTAGAATTTTGCTGCGAGAATAAAACTGCTCCTTTTCTTCAGTTTGCCTCGCTGGAAAATCTCTCAAAACTAACTGGTCTCCGCTAGTTCTACACTGTCAAATGGAAGCATTACCATGTGACCTTTCTCTCTTGCTGTTGCCCAGGGTAACAAAAAATGCAGCTGGTAAATTGTCTCCCGAAATTACAGAACTTTCTCCCTTAAAGGTGCATTGTTTTTAACATGTCAAAGGCACACACACTGTTTTTAATTCAAGGAGAAAAAATTACTTCTGTGACAACATTAATGACCCCTTAGAGGTAAAGGAAGTATAACCATTGGTACATGATATATTTTCCAATTAGATAATCCAGCTAGAAGAACGCAGTGCAAAGGGAGCACTCTTTAGATTCTCTTTAGACCATGGAGTCAAAACACAAACGGGTTACTCTGAAGAAGTATGAAGAAATGTACAAACACCAGGATCATTCTAATCGAGGTTTTAGCCAATCAAAAATAAACTGGAAATGACCAAGTGGTTTAGAATGTGAGCTGGCAAATATAATGCATGGCTGCTTTTTGACCCATTGCATTGAGATGCCATGAGAGATTATTTGACTCTTGACCTGGTAAAGGCGTGTGATTCAGATACTACAGTGGCAATAGAGGAAATGGCACCAAAGGCAACAGTGACCATGACATGATCAAATTTGATGATCTGGAATAAACCAATGCTCAGGTACACTACTTTAAAGGGGCTAACTTCAAGTCAATGTATTAAGTGCTTACAAAAATCAACCGGGGAGGAGTACTGATGAAACTCAGTTGAGGACAAATAGAATACCTTAAAGGACATAGTATTAAGTATATAAGACAAGTGAAGTGCAGATCAAAGCAACAGAACCCTAAACGATAAGTGGACATTTGGCATAGAGTTATACAGCACAGAAACAGGCCCTTCGGCCCATCGCATCCGCGCCAGCCATCAAGCACATATCTATTCTAATCCCATTTTCCAGTACTTGGCCCATAGCCTTGTATGCTATGGCATTTCAAGTGCTCACCTATATACTTCTTAAATGTTGTGAGGGTTCCTCCCTCTACCACCCTGTCAGGCAGTGTGTTCCAGATTCCAACCACCCTCTGGATGAAAATTTTTTCCTCAAATCCCATCTAAACCTCCTGCCCCCTGGTTATTGATAGCTCCGTTAAGTGAAAAAGTTCCTTCCTATCTACGCCCCTCATAATTTTGTATAGCTCAATCAGGTCCCCCCTCAGCCTTCTCTGTTCTAAGGAAAACAACCCTAGCCTATCCAGTCTCTCATCATAGCTGAAGTGCTCCAGCCCAGGCAACATCCTGGTGAATCTCCTCTGCACCCACTCCAGTGCAATCACATCCTTCCTATAGTGTGGCGACCAGAACTCTACACAGTATTCCAGCTGTGGCCTAACTAGCATTTTATACAGCTTCATCATTTGTGAAGTGAAATTAATAAAAAAAACTAAACTTTCAAAGCCTTTAGGACAAAAGTTATGGGAAACCAAAGAACATAGGAATATCTTAGAAATGTAAAAACAAAATGGCCAGAAGGAAAAACAGGGAATTAGAAATGCATATAGTTTGAGAAGCAATATTTTTCCTGTGTTGAAACAGAGATTTCAAGGAAAAACAGATCCCTTAAGAAGTTAAATGTGGTTGAAATTGAGGATGAACTAGAATTGTAATCTTTAACCTTACTCAAGACATACAACATTTGTATGTGTGTCCTTTAGTCCCAGAGGCCCTCTGGTATCTCACAAATTGTCCATTCTTGATGGGAGAGTCTAAACAGGAAGTGTTGGCAGGCTGTTCGATTGTCCTCACCCGAGTTCTACACTACACTTTACAGCCAGAGTCACAGAACAGCTAGTTTCCCTCGCTCAGGAGCTGAGGCCAAAAGCAGCATCGTGTTACTGTCATGGCCAAAGCCAATTAATTCAGCACCAATCAAGGATGAACTTAAACTTCATGGCCTGTATGGCTTAATACCTCAATTTGTGTGCACCTACCTTTTGAACCACCAGGGAGCTGCAGGACAATACTTATGCATCATTTTACTTAAATAGTTAGAATTATAGAATCTTACAGCACAGAAGAAGCCCTTCTGCCCATGCCGACTCTTGAAAGAGTTGTCCAATTTGGTCCCAAATCTCATCTTTCTCCCCCATAACCCTGCAAATTAGTACATATCAAATTGCCATTTTGAAAGTTCCTATGGAATCTGACTTCACCACCCTTTCAGGTAGTGCGTTCCAGATCTTCAACAACTGTGTTGAAAAAATTCTCATTGCCAAATCTATGACCACTGGTTACTGACTAACACTTATTCAAACACAAAAATGTTTTTATTGTATCACTCTACCATGTAAAATACTAACAAGCTTTTATACAGATAGAAAACCACAAAGTGGAGACTACTTAGTCACTTTCAACTTGCCAAAGAGATGACAAAATCAAACATACCAATAACCTCAAAAGTGATTTTGAGAATAGTTAATGCAGACTACAAAAAGGTTAATGCTTTTTTCAATTTTATTACTACTTGCTATTTTTTTTTATAAGTACAGGTACAACCATAAATCATTTATTACATATATAATGGAGATATTTAGTAAAATAATTAATTAACTTTGCCATTCCTGCAAGAATGGAGATAATGTCAAAACTCAATGTACAACCATTCAAAGGTATCGAAAGAGCTGCTTAATGAATTTATGTTAAAATAACTCAACCAAAATGGCATTTGATTTTACTTGTGATGCTTTATTGTAATGAATGGAAAACAATCCATGCAGGAGGGAAAATAATTCTCTGAAGCTGGATTCTGCTTCCTTGTTGATTTGCAGTAAACTAATGCATCTGTACTCCATTAAGAAAGTATCAATGGGGCTGTTGATGACATACAGCAACATTAGAACCCTTGATCTATCAATTTTGCAATTGTATTCAGCTGAATGTTTGAGGTTCCTTCATATATTGAACCTGGAAAAGGACAATAGGGTCACAGTTCATAAGATAAAATTCAAAAGCACAGACTAGATTAACAGAAAAGATAGCTCTGGTGGTTGCTATGTGTCATTTTAGCTTAATGTAGCATTGCACTGACAAGACAACTGCTTGTGATGACTGAATTGAAGCTAGACAAGGCTAACATCAATCTCAAAAAGTAAAATACAATTACAGATATTCTAACCCATTACTATCAAACTGTTTTAATCAACCAATTAATCATTTACAAGGTGAATCTTTTACTGAAGGTGAATTATCACTTGAGCAAGTCAGGGATTTGCCTATTAGGTTTCATCTGCTGCCCCTTCCCTCCTCCCCATGCCACTGTCTTTAAAAAAAAAAGTAAAATACTACTCCATTTATGAAATTTCATGCAGCAGTTAGTAAAAACTCAAAATTCTTTACCACTTTGACTGTCAATATTCAATCTCCAGTCTTGAATGTACATTATCTCTATATTTGTGCAATTCATAAACAAGTTTTTTTTTTACCTATTTTACAATCTCGATAATATTTTTCTATGGGATAATCTTTGGTAAAGCCAACTCCTCCCATCCACTCAATACATTTGGCAGAAGTCAAGGCTGCTATCTGTAAGAAGTAATTTTAAATAAGGAAGTAGGTCTCATTACTTTTAGAAAATGTCAGATCATACAAACAGTATATGTAACTCTTCACTTATGCATTCAACATAACTAAGTTGTTTAACACACTTTGCTTTATCTCATTAAGTTCAGCAAGCACCTATTGTCAGGCCCTCTAAATTAACCACTACAGAATGGTTGTCAAATCTAATGTGCCCTGTGATTTTTATTCTCCGCTCCCCCACCTGTGCCTTTTTTCAGCATCACTCAAGACCTAAATTAGAAGCTAGAGAAATTGTGGATACAAACTTCTGTTCTACTGTGGATAAGAATATTGGAGCTCTATTGGTTTCATCACAGTGTTGCCTTTGCTTCGCATATTTAGAACTACCGAAAGGAAACAGTTACATTAAATGTCTTCTTCTTCTTCGGCCTCCTTGTCTCGAGAGACAATGGGTAAGCACCTGGAGGTGGTCAGTGGTTTGTGAAGCAACGCCTGGAGTGGCTATAAAGGCCAATTCTAGAGTGACAGACTCTTCCACAGGTGCTGCAGATAAAATTGGTTGTCGGGGCTGTTACACAGTTGGCTCTCCCCTTGCGCTTCTGTCTTTTTTCCTGCCAACTGCCAAGTCTCTTCGACTCGCCACACTTTAGCCCCGCCTTTATGGCTGCCCGCCAGCTCTGGCGATCACTGGCAACTGACTCCCACGACTTGTGATCAATGTCACAGGATTTCATGTCGCGTTTGCAGACGTCTTTAAAGCGGAGACATGGACGGCTGGTGGGTCTGATACCAGTGACGAGCTTGCTGCACAATGTGTCCTTGGGGATCCTGCCATCTTCCATGTGGCTCACATGGCCAAGCCATCTCAAGTGCCGCTGGCTCAGTAGGGTGTATATGCTCAAGATGTTGGCCGCCTCGAGGACTTCTGTGTTGGAGATACAGTCCTGCCACCTGATGCCAAGGATTCTCTGGAGGCAGCAAAGATGGAATGAATTCAGACGTCGCTCTTGGCTGACATACGTTGTCCAGGCCTCGCTGCCGTAGAGCAAGGTACTGAGGACACAGGCTTGATACATTCGGACTTTTGTGTTCTGTGTCAGTGCGTCATTTTCCCACACTCTCTTGGCCAGTCTGGACACAGCAGTGGAAGTCTTTCCCATGCGCTTGTTGATTTCTGCATCGAGAGACAGGTTACTGGCGATAGTTGAGCCTAGGTAGTGAACTCTTGAACCACTTCCAGAGCGTGGTCGCCGATATTGATGGATGGAGCATTTCTGACATCCTGTCCCATGATGTTCGTTTTCTTGAGGCTGATGGTTAGGCCAAATTCATTGCAGGCAGCCACAAACCTGTCGATGTGTCTCTGCAGACACTCTTCAGTGTGAGATGTTAATGCAGCATCATCAGCAAAGAGGAGTTCCCTGATGAGGACTTTCCGTACTTTGGTCTTCGCTCTTAGACGGGCAAGGTTGAACAACCTGCCACCTGATCTTGTGTGGAGGAAAATTCCTTCTTCAGAAGACTTGAACGCATGTGAGAGCAGCAGTGAGAATAAGATCCCAAACAGCGTAGGTGCGAGAACACAGCCCTGTTTCACGCCACTCAGGATAGGAAAGGGATCTGATGAGGTGCCGCTATGCTGAATTGTGCCTTTCATATTGTCATGGAATGAGGTGATGATACTTAGTAGCTTTGGCGGACATCCGATCTTTTCTAGTAGTCTGAAGAGACCATGACTTTAATGCCAGGGTTGGGGCCGACCATGACTTTAATGCCAGGGTTGGGGCCGACCATGACTCATAGCTCTCCTGCCTTGGGCGCTATGGCATTGGAAGGATGAATGAGAATGGACAGAGGCTGCTTGAGTTGTGTACCTATCATAACCTCTGCATCACCAACTCGTTCTTTCATACTAAACCCTGTCACATTAAATGTACTAAAATAAACATATATCTCTCAATCTTACATAGCCTGAATGCTATTCATCAATTCACCCAGTTCTATATTCAGTTTCTTACCTCAGAAGTGTAATATTTTGCCATGCAGGCTTCCTTAATAAAGGTTTTCCTTGCTTCTTTCAGTCGAGCAGCATTGTAAGTAAGCAGTCGTGCAGCTTCCAACTGGGTTGCAATCTGAGAAATCTGGTGTTGCATACCCTGTATAATGAGACTGAAATTTTTTAAGCATTCTAAGCAACAGATCTCTTTTGCTATTTCCAACACTACAGCATGTATACTCAACATCTAATTTTAAGATTAGATGCAATTATTTTTACAAAAATATTGAAAATCACAATTTCCACCATTATAATCTGTGCCCATTAATAACCCAGTGCATTAAATATCTTGTTGCAAAACGTATCTTTTTAAAAAAATGAATGGGTCAGATTTTGTGGTCAGTAGCGAACAAACAGCACAAGCCATTTATTACACTGACACATACCCAGACTTTCTATGGGCTTTTGTATTGGCAATTGCTGTGATTAGAAATCCAAAACATTGTTTCTAGAGGAAATCTGGGACCTGTGAACAGGGCAAGCAACTGTGTGAACTCTTTAGCAATCAGACTAAAGAATCCTTACTGACACATGGAGTCCTAACCAGGAAGTGTAAGCTAGAACAGCTAATTCAATGCCAATTCGTGTACAGAAAGAAAAATAGAGAGGGAATAAAGGATAGGATTAAGAGAGAGATAAAAGATGAAGTAACAATCATTTTTATTTGAATGTAAAAAAATCTTCAACCATAATTTAAATTTGCAGGAATAAGAATTTACACTTGTAAAAGTTAATCTTCAGTGCCAGAGAGGTTGCTTGCCAGTATTTAAGACATTGTTAAAAATTCTCTTACACTTAAATGGGCAAGCCCCAACTTTTTCTGCCATGTTTAATGTTTGATGAAGCTCTGCTTCAAGGATGCTTGCAAGCATGATATGAAGGACCTAAATGTCGACTATTGCACCTGTGAGTCACTAACTGGCAAAAGAAGGAAATGCCGATACATCCTGTGGAGTGGTGTGCACTACCACAACCACCAGTTGCTATATGAACTTGGCAACAGGTGCCAACGTCAAAAACAACTCACAGCATCACTTGACAGCTTCACGTGGAGCATTTATGGCAGAACCTGCCTCTCAAGGATTGACCTTCACAGCCATCAACAAAGATGCACCAAGGGAAGACACCCAACCTAAAATGGATTGTTTTGTGTCCATATCTTTTCGTAGATGGAAGGATGCCAACCATTTGATGAAGCTCTGCTTCAAGGATGCTTGCAAGCATGATATGAAGGACCTAAATGTCGACTATTGTATTCGACTGGGGTATTTATCACACAAGTATCCCAACTTCATGTCCTTCCATGTATTTGAATGCCGAATCACTTGTCACGATATCTGTATAGTGCAGCTTCTAGAGGAGCAGGGCAACTCTCCAACAGCAACTTCCTGATTTCCACATTTAACTGTGCATGCGTGGTCACGAGAAGTTGCTGTTCAATGTACTCTTTAATAATGTTAGTCTCACTGTTATTTTTAAACCACAAAATCCAAGCCAATGATTATCACAACTTGCTAAAGAGCTAAGCAACAAATCTGTAAAGCATTAAATGGTTGGACATCACTGCAAGATTTAAATAGGAAGATGGAAATTCTTCATTTTTGGTGTTCCTCTGGTCAGTTAACCAAAGAATATTATTCTTGTGGTCCAAACAGAGAGTTACTATTACAAATTTCAGTATATAAAATAGTAATGCAGAAATACTGGATGTAGTTACTGCCAATATCATCACCCTGTATAAGAACAAGGGTGACAGCGGTGACTGCAACAACTACCGTGGAATCTCCCTGCTCAGCATAGTGGGGAAAGTCTTCGCTTGTGTCGCCTTAAACAGGCTCCAGCAGCTGGCTGAGCGTGTCTATCCTGAGGCACAGTGTGGCTTTCGAGCAGAGAGATCAATCATTGACATGCTGTTCTCCCTTCGCCAGCGACAGGAGAAATGCCGCGAACAACAGATGCCCCTCTACGTTGCTTTCATAGGTCTCAGCAAACCCTTTGACCTCGTCAGCAGACGTGGTCGCTTCAGACTACTAGCAAAGATCGGATGTCCACCAAAGCTACTAAGTATCATCACCTCATTCCATGACAATATTAAAGGCACAGTTCAGCATAGCGGCACCTCATCAGATCCCTTTCCAATCCTGAGTGGCGTGAAACAGGGCTGTGTTCTCGCACCTACACTGTTTGGGATCTTCTTCTCCCTGCTGCACTCACATGCATTCAAGTCTTCAGAAGAAAGAATTTTCCTCCACACAAGATCAGGTGGCAGGTTGTTCAACCTTGTCCGTCTAAGAGCGAAGACCAAAGTACGGAAAGTCCTCAGCAGGGAACTCCTCTTTGCTGATGATGCTGCATTAACATCTCACACTGAAGAGTGTCTGCAGAGACACATCGACAGGTTTGTGGCTGCCTGCAATGAATTTGGCCTAACCATCAGCCTCAAGAAAACGAACATCATGGGACAGGACATCAGAAATGCTCCATCCATCAATATCGGCGACCACGCTCTGGAAGTGGTTCAAGAGTTCACCTACCAGGGCTCAATTATCACCAGTATCCTGTCTCTCGATGCAAAATTAAACAAGCGCATGGGAAAGGCTTCCTCTGCTATGTCCAGACTGGCCAAGAGAGTGTGGGAAAATGGCGCACTGACACAGAACACAAAAGTCCAAGTGTATCAAGCCTGTGTCAGTACCTTGCTCTACGGCAGCGAGGCCTGGACAACGTACGTCAGCCAAGAGCGACATCTCAATTCATTCCATCTTCGCTGCCTCTGGAGAATCCTTGGCATCAGGTGGCAGGACCGTATCTCCAACACAGAAGTCCTCGAGGCGGCCAACATCCCCAGGATATACACCCTCCTGAGCCAGTGGCGCCTGAGATGGCTTGGCCATGTGAGCAGCATGGAAGATGGCAGGATCCCCAAGGACACATTGTACAGCGAGCTCGTCACTGGTACCAGACCCACCGGCCGTCCATGTCTCCACTTTAAAGACGTCTGCAAACGCAACATGCAGTCCTGTGACATTGATCACAAGTCGTGGGAGTCAGTTGCCAGCGATCGCCAGAGCTGGCGGGCAACCATAAACGCGGGGCTAAAGCGTGGCGAGTCGAAGAGACTTAGCAGTTGGCAGGAAAAAAGACAAAAGCGCAAGGAGAGAGCCAACTGTGTATCAGCCCCGACAACCAATTTTATCTGCAGCACCTGTAGAAAAGTCTGTCACTCTAGAATTGGCTTTTATAGCCACTCCAGGCGCTGCTTCACAAACCACTGACCACCTTCAGGCACTTACACATTGTCTCTCGAGACAAGGAGGCCAAAGAAGAAGAAGAAGAAAAAAAGTTACTGTCTTAAAAATTATTTTTGGCATTGTAATATTTAATAGTTAGAACCAATTTTTACCTATTACACTACAGCATCAACAGGACATCATACAGAAAAGCTGAGTTGTTCAGTGAATTAGCATTCTGTTCCTTTGCTTCTGCACCCAGGGCTTTAATACAGTCCAGACAGAGAGGATGACTCTTTACTTTCTCTATTGGTGGAAAAGTTCCTACATGAAATGACTCCTGAAGCAGGATTTATGTTCACATAAAAGATTTTAATTATCCTCTGCTGGATTTGAAATGTTCATCTTCTGTAACATATTTTGCTTATTTTAATAAAAGTTTTATTTTCTCTTCTTTTTCATTGTTTTCTAGTACAACAAACCATATCCAGGCAGGAACAAAGGCTAGCGTTCTATCGTGAAGCCCTGGTCACTACTGTTCTCATCAGGAGATACCTTCTCTCACTTTCTGCCAGTGTAGGAAAATAGATGGTTTCCAACAGTGCCTCCCTGCAACTGAGATCACAAGTTCACCATATAGGCAACAATATGAACAACTGAACAGTGACTGATAGGAAAGGACACTCTCTGGTCCATCTATTCTATCCCACACAATTGAGATACGTTGTGTATCACAGTATATACATTCTCCAGTAACCCAAAACCAAGTGATTTTCTGGTAGAGGAAGAAAATACACAGACTAATTTGGGGAAAAATAATAAAGTCCTCTCTGATCAACCTATGCAATCAAACGAATCCAGGAGATCACTCTGGGCCTAAATTTTATGCAGGAGCTTTCGTAACAAGATCTCCACCCAAGCCAGAAATGAGTCCAGATCACACTTGAAAGAATTCAGAGGGTTGGCGCCCACTGCATAAGCTGACAGCCTGTTCCAACGATCCACCATTTGGTGGGAGATGAACCACCCCCTGGTGAATAACCTACATCTGGCTTTATAGAATTTAAAGCTGATCCCTGGTCCCCCCCAAACTGATGAATTGGAACAAACTTTCAACTTGAACGCTATCTATTCCCTCCATTATCCTATAAACCTTGATCAGATAACCCCTATAGATGCAGATCTCTGTGTCGCTTAACACAATTATTAGTGAGTGCAATTCACAGTATCAAATTAGCCATTTTCAATACCAAATCGTATCTCTTTCAAAAAGTCTACAAAGATGACAATCACGGAAGCTAAAATGACACATTAGCTCAATTGTGGTCTTTTATGCAGATCAACTTTCTACCCTGCTAGGGCAGTGTTCTAGATCCTGACTCATGACATCATTCATCTTGATGAAGGCAGAAAAGTTAGAAATTACTTTCAAAAAGGGCAGTGAGGAACGAAAGCTGAAGGAGTTTTTACTGGGGACATATCACAGAATCACAGATTATTACAGCAAGAAGGAGGTCATTCGGCTCATCATGTCTGCACTGGCTCGACAAATAAGCAATTCACTAAGTGCCATTATCCCTGACTTCTCCTCATAACCCTGCACACTCTCCCTTTTTGGATAACAGTCTAATTCCCTTTTGACTGCCTTGATTGAACCTGCATGCACTACACTCTCAGGCAGTACATTCCAGACCTTAATCACTCTGAAAAATTCTTTCCTCATGTCGCTTTTGCTTCTTTTGTCAAATACTTTCAATCTGTGCCCTCTTGTTCTCAATCCTTTCTTGAGTGGGAACAGTTTCTCCCTAACTACTCTGTCCAGACCCCTCATGTGTTTGAATAGCTTTATCAAATCTCCTTGAAGCCTTCACTTCTCCAAAGAAAACAGTCCCAACTTTTCCAATCTGTCTTCATAACTGAAGTACCTCATCTCTGGAACCATTCTCATGAATCTTTCTGCACTCTTCCAATGCTTTCACATCTTTCCTAAAGTACAACACCTAGAATTGGATGCAACACTCCAGCTGAGGCTGAAACAAATTCAACATAACCTCCTTGCTCTTAAAAGAAAATAAATCCCAGAATGATAGAAAAGCAGGCTTGACTGATGTACCTGGAAATCATAAATCCTTTTCCCAAATTGAACTCGCTGCTTCAAGTAAGGAATAGTGTTATCAAAGCATCCCTGTGCCAAGCCAAGCATCTGTAGAAAACAGAATTTGAAACAATTATCTCCTAAAAAGAGAAAGGACAATTTAGATTAACTGCTTTTCATTCAAAGCATTCCCCTAATTCATACTTCAAAAAAGAAACACATACAAAGTCTGGGTTCTACAACAGGAATGATCAATTTTCTAGGGTGGTTAGACCAATTGACATCTCAACTGAGATCACATAACACAACACAACCTAGAATTAATCCTGGAACTATCCTGGTTGACTCGGCTAGTCTATTCATTAACTAGCAGAGCATATACATTTGGTTTGAGCATATTTTTAAAAAAAATCATACGTTATAGAGTTCTGAATAAGTACTCGCAACTCAGCTCCCATTGTGGTCTGATGTTGCAGTCCCAGAGTCACTCTAGGAATGCTTCCATCAGTGACATCAGGTGCCTGATAAATGTTTACACAGTTGCAAAAATTCTTGATGTTATGATTTCCACAAACCTGTGCAGCAATCCCAATCCTGCCTTCATTTAGCATTCCAATGGCATATTTGTACCCTTGACCCAGCTGTCCCAAAATGTTACTCTCTGGAACCTGCAACACAGAAGTAAAATGTGATCCAATTCAGAAGAAAAAAAATCATAACTAACCAAGTACAGAAACAGTAAATCACATACAATAACTATTATTGACAGTCTTGCTATAACATTGCTCATAGACAGTTAAGCTGTTCTAAGTGGGAATGCTTTGATAACAAGAGTGGTGCATAATGAAGAATGCGAAAGGTGCATTCACAGACCATAATCATATGGCAGTATCATTCTTTTGTATAATACATTTGTGAAGGAGATGGGGGCCTAGTGGCAATGTGTTCAACTACCGATCAAGTTTACTAAAAATTCAGGGCACTCTACACAAACCTGGGTCTGCACACCAGGAATAAAAACCAAACCAGAGTAAGATTCTTCAGAATGGCGAGTGTGACTGAGGATGGAGAGGAATCAGTCTCCTGAAGAATTTTTTTAAATTGCTTTAATAAATAATCTGCCCATGTGACTGAGGATGGAGAGGAATTAGTCTCCGGAACAGGTTTTTAAAAATTGCTTTAATAAATAATCTGTCCATGAAATTGAACTGGCAGGGGTGGTGGCAGTGAAATAAGAGATAAGAATGTAGGCCAGAAAACAGAGTCATTGAGGTTCCACCCTAAAATTAATACTTGGCATATTTGTGGCAGACCCATAATATACCTTTCTGCAAATGGATGGAAACAAGGATAATACATCAGATGACATATTTTCCTCAGTTGCACACCTAGCAATTCAGGATGCCTATGCAGCCAGTTATGTGGAGGGGCAGGGAACGAAGAGAAATTCAAAATTTGAGAGTCTGGTCTTGCAATAAAACGGCTGCAAATTGGATTCCCTAGACTGGACAACCGTGCTTTAAAAAAAAATCTAGAAAGTTCATGAGCCCTGTTGACACTATGGCAAACTGCTGCAATAAAGCTCCTCCACTTCTGAGGGGGTCCTGGTCACTCGCATTGGGTGGGCAGGTTCCATTTTCTTCCCACCCTGGAATTTCAGGGCTAAACTGTATAAAGAAAGCCTTTACACAATTATTATTTTTTATTTTATCCATCAAAAAACTACCTCACAAAGGATTTGTGCTTCACATTTTGATGTTTGAAAGGAAACACATTTTTAAGTCATATCACAAAAGATAATTTCTGAAATCCGAAGTAAATAGCATAAACCATTTTGTTGGTGTTATCAGGTTTCAATAGAAAAAAAACTTGTCTCTTGCATGACCATGTTTTTCCACTTGACAGCAAGGGTTGGGGGGGGAAGAGAGCCTATGAACAGTAAGTTTGCCATTAATGTCCAGTTTTGATGTTAGACATCAAAAAACTGAAAACGTACCTCAAAAAATATGTACCTCCGAAATTCACAGTTTATACCAGAAACAGAAAAATGAGTTAATAGAAAATAAATACTGAGCGTTTCCTTCATTTAATGCAGCTGTGATTGTGTAAATCTATTTTTTTTAGCCTATATTTGGGAAACTGGGGAAAATATAGGAGGAAAAGTTTTCAAAAGGTTTTGAAAGATTTGATTGGTTCACCTTCTCTATCAGCTGTATAGATATGTCTTAATAAATTTAAATCACAATTAATACAATTGCAAATCAATCTAGAAGAAAATTAAATTGGAGTTGGAAGAAAATGTGGATACAAAGAATTTACATAATTAATCTGTGCCAACTCTGATGCCAAGTACAATACTGGAAGTGTGATGCCTCAAGTATGACTGACAGGTGTCATATAATTGTGCAAATACATGCACATTTTGTACACAAGCCTTACTTTTAGTCATTACAATTTTAGTCACATGTTTGTGCCAGTAGTCTGTCATGTAATGTTGATGAATCATTTGAAATGCTTTTAGAAAATTTTGGCCACTGTTTTTATCCCGAGTAACTGAAAATTATAATGTCCAAAATAAGGTTAACAACATTTTTAAAAAGTTACATCTTTTGCTATAATATTACATTTACTCATTGAATTATCTTTTAATGTCTTCCTTAAGGTTTTTACTTCAAGGCCTTGGCCCATCTCAAAACCCTGGACATCAACTGGAGATTCTTTCATTAGAAAAGCTACACAGAGTTTCTAACCACATTTGTTCTTTCTGAACATTCAGAAGATTACTGTGTGCAAAAACAGTACACACAGGAATTGAAGAATAGAGGAACGTGTCCACTCATTCTGTAAGGATTTGGGAGTTTGTGCATTTACCAAAATACTTTTAAAAAACTGCAGTGTCTAAATGGGGTAGAGGAGCAAAGGGCACAAGTGGGTACAGAAAACTAAATCAGTAGTAGCAGCACAGGTTAAGGTGTCAGTCATGGCTCAGTTGGTAGCACTCTCGCCCAAGTCAGAAGGTTGTGGGTTCAAGTCCCACTCCATAACTTGAGCAGAAAAATACAGGCTGACATTCCAGTGCAGTATTGATTGTGCTGCACAGGTGAAGGTGCTGTCTTTCAGATGAGGCATTCAATCAAAGCCTTGTCGACTTGACATAACATCCCATGGCATTTTTGCGAAGAGCAGGGGAGTTATTCTTGGTGGCCTGGCCAATATTTGCTGTGTGCAAACTGGCTGCTGCATTTCCTACATTACAGCAGTTACTAGGTTTCATAAGTACTTCATTGGCTGTAAAACACTTTGGGACATCCTGAGGTCATGAAAGTTGTCATACAAATGCAAGAGTTTCTTTCTTTCATTAGAGAGGTAAACTAAGCACTGGGGTTCATATCCCCGGAAGGATAGCTTAGAAAAGCAGAGAAGTTACGTAACACTTATGTAGAACCTTAGTTCGACCAAGCTCGGAATATTGTGCACAATTTTGGCCTCCATATTATAGAAAGGATGTAGAGGCACTAGAGGGGGTGCAAACATGATTTACAAGGATGATACCATAACTGACAGGTTATACTCATCAGGAAAGATTGAACAGGTGGGGCCTTTTGTCTGTAGAAAAAAGGAACTTCAAGGTGTGACCTGATAGAGGTTTTATTATGAAACAGTTTGATAGAGTCTATATAAAAAAAGGTTTCTTTTTCCACTTGTTTAGGGGACCAAAATCAGGAGCCATAAATATACTACAGTCACTAATAAATACAATAAAGAATTCAGGAGAAACTTTTACCCAGAGAGTGATTAGAATGTGGAACTTGCTACCATAAGTAGTTGCAGTTGAGGCGAATAACATAGATATATTTGAGGGAAGGAGGTAACCACACGAGGTGGTTAATGCTGATAGCATCAGCTGAAGGATACAGGGAGAGTCATGTGGAACATAAGCACCACCATGGATCGGTTGGGGCGAATGGCTTGTTTGTAATTCGATGCAAGATTGAATTCTCAGATTTATTTTGGGCAGGTCTCATTTAAAATAAACAACTTTCTATTATGAAGTGGTCAGTTAGACAAGAGCTCTGATTAATACAACTGTGATTATAAGAAGCTTGATTTAAAAAAATTTTTTTTGAACGATCAAAAAGGTTTTTTCATCAAGAATGGATCCTCTTTTCTCAATCAAAACGCTGAAAATTTGGTGTTACAAAAACTCTCTTCTGAACCATTTATGGGATCAAGAGAATTTTCCTTTATCGAAAAACTGAGAACTGTATAAAAGTAATAAACTTTAAAACATTGAGCGTAATTTGTTTCTGGAAAATGATTTAAATATATAGGCAAGCAAATTCAGTAATAGAGCATTAATTGCTTCAAGATAAAACAGACAGAAATCAGTTGTCAACAGGGAAAGCAATAAGAGGGGACAAAATGTGGCCAATGTGCAAAAGGATCAGACAGGAGGTCAACAGGTGGGACTGCGGTTGTGAGATTGGGGCCTGATGATCTGTTCAGTCCCATAGGCTGCTAGATGTTGCCTCTCTAGTTACTGCCAGTTCATAAGTGGCTACAAATTACCTGGATTTGCCTATTCAGAGCAGTGGCCTTAA
Source organism: Heterodontus francisci (assembly GCF_036365525.1). Classification (NCBI taxonomy): domain Eukaryota; kingdom Metazoa; phylum Chordata; class Chondrichthyes; order Heterodontiformes; family Heterodontidae; genus Heterodontus; species Heterodontus francisci. The sequence goes on from NC_090390.1 coordinate 56,835,675, forward strand.
GGCACAGGCCAGGTTAGTAATTGTGCACTAGACATGAGTTTACTTGTAACAAAACCACAGGAGATCAAAGTTATAATTAAAGTATCATTTAATATAACGTTTAATCAACACACATTAGACTACAAGGGCTAGTAAATAATAACCATATACATTACTTGATCGTATTGTAGCTTGTAAATAGCCAAGTTCTCCCAATAGCGCAGTTGATAAGCTGAGCAGCAGTCCCATACTCGATCAATGACCTGCCTTCAATCAGAAGGTCAGAAGTGGGGATGTTCGCTGATGATTGCACAATGTTCAGCACCAGTCGCGACTCCTCAGATACTGAAGCAGCCCGTGTAGAAATGCAGCAAGACCTGAACAATATCCAGGCTTGGGCTGGTAAGTGGCAAGTAACATTCACGCCACACAAGTGCTAAGCAATGACCATCTCCAACAAGATTCATAGATTCATAGAGTTATACAGCACAGAAACAGGCCCTTCGGCCCATCGTGTCTGTGCCGGCCACACCACACCCAACTATTCTAATCCCATATTCCTGCACTTGGCCTTAGCCCTGTATGCTATGGCATAAACCATCTCCCCATGTCATTCAATGGCATTACGATTGCCGAATCCCCCACGATCAACATCCTAGGAGTTACCATTGACCAGAAACTGAACTGGAATAGCCATATAAAAATACAGGGGCTACAAGAGCAGGTCAGTGGCTAGGAATGCAGCGGTGAGTAACTCACCTCCTGACTCCCCAAAGCCTGTCCACCATTTACAAGGCATAAGTCAGGAGTGTGATGGAATACTCCCCACTTGCCTGGATGGGTGCAGCTCCAACAACACTCAAGGAACTCGATACCATCCAGGAAAAAGCAGCCTGCTTGATTGGCACCCTATCCACAAACATTCGCTTCCTCCATCACCGACGCACAGTGGCAGCAATGCGTACCATCTACACGATGCACTGCAGCAACGCACCAAAGTTCCTCAGACAGCACGTTCCAAACCTGCAACCTCTACCAACTAGAAGGACAAGCGCAGCAAATGCATGGGAACACCACCACCTGCAAGTTCCCCTCCAAGTCACACACCATCCTGACTTGGAACTATATCACTGTTCCTTCACTGTCACTGGGTCAAAATTATGGAACTCCCTTCCTAACAGCACTGTAGGTGTACCTACCTCACATGGACTGCAGCAGTTCAAGAAGGCATCTCACCACCACCTTCTCAAGGGCAATTAGGAATGAGCAATAAATGCTGGCCTAGCCAGCAACACCCACATCCCATGAATCAATTTAAAAAAAATGCAAACCAGAAGGTCCCAGGATCGATTTCTGGTCTATACTGGCTAACAGTGCTGCTACAACAGGCATGTAATTGACTTGTTGAGGTGGATGGTGAAATTACCCAGATTCATGCTCACAATTGTTATCTAGTATCCTCTGTTGAAAAAGTGAATGCATCAAAGTCACGTAAAAATAGATTAGGTTTGGCTGTGGTAACCCATGGTCAATCAGCTTGCCGTCAGTGAGCGTGTAGGCTCGCATTTAAAGAATCATCACTTGGGTTGTCATCACACAGCAGCGTGAGCAAGAGTCCATCCCTCTACCAAAGGAGTACAGAAATTAGCAGAAACAATATTTACAGTCGAGTTTTTTACACATATAACATTACGACATGCGTCAAATACACATTTAAAATATACCTTGACATTATCAAAATTGACTGCACAAGTAGATGATGCACGGATTCCAAGTTTATCCTCTTTTTTGCCCACTTGCAGGCCTTCGGCGTCTTTATCTACTATGAAGCACGTGATCCCCCTATAGCCCTGGAAATATAAGACAATAACCGATCAAACCAATTTTAGGAATAGCTGCAAGAAGCACGAGGTGGACAAGGGGAAATAGCAGAGAAAACTGAACTGATGGTCTCAATCCCGGTGACAAAAGAATTCCAGAAGTTCCTCTCACATTGTTGATGAAGGCGGAGGGGCAGGATAGAGGACTTTAAGGAGAAAGTTGATAGTGGAGATGGGGTTAGCTTTGCAGTCAAAGTGATGCTCATAAGATTTTAAAAAAACATTTCAGGCAATGGGAGCTAAATAGTTAAAAATAGTTAAAAAGCAAAACAAAAATCACTGCATATTTAGTACAAAATCTCCCACATACATTCTCTAAGCTCACTCTGTCCACGAGATCCATCATCTGCTCTCAACCCCATTTCCACCAAGCCGCTGGCCACCCAACATCCCTTGCTAGCAAATTTTATAAATGGTTCCCTCTCCTCAGGTATTGCACTCCTCCCTTTCAAAACTGTAGTTATCATCCACCTTAAAAATAAGTAACCCTCAATCCCTCTATCGTTGCGAACTAGCACCCGATCTCCAACCTCCTCATCCTCGACAATAGGATTGTCCAACATATGGCCCGCAGGCTAGGATCCAGCCCAACAAAGGTTTCCATCCAGCCACGGATGTAAACTGTACCCGGCCATTCCTCATCCTCGCCAGTGATAAAATATTTTGAGATCCGTGACTGGTATTTTCAGGGTTGAGAAATTTCCCATTGGCTTCTTCTTCCCAACCAGACTGGTGTTTCACAGCTGAATTGGAATTTCCAAGCTCAGACCTTTATCTAATGCTCATTAACACTCCTTTCCATATTCACAGTTGGCAGGTGCCGAGTGCAGGAACAGCGGCTTCTGAACTTCAGTTAGATGGCTGTTTTCCCCAAATCTGAATGAAGTCTGACATGATGGGGGGAGGAGAGAGAATGCGGTGGAGGAGAGAGCGCGAGAGGGGGGAGCGCGAGGGAAGAGAGAGCTAGAGGGGGGAGCGCGAGGGAAGAGAGAGCGAGAGGGGGGAGCGCGAGGGAAGAGAGAGCGAGAGGGGGGAGCGCGAGCGGGTGAGGAAGAGGGAGAGGGGAGGGAGGGCAGAGGCGCGAGGGCAGGGGCGCGAGGGCAGGGGCGCGAGGGCAGGGGCGCGAGGGCAGGGGCGCGAGGGCAGGGGCGCGAGGGCAGGGGCGCGAGGGCAGGGGCGCGAGGGAGCGAGGGCAGAGGGAGCGAGGGCAGAGGGAGCGAGGGCAGAGGGAGCGAGGGCAGAGGGAGCGAGGGCAGAGGGAGCGAGGGCAGAGGGAGCGAGGGCAGAGGGAAGGAAGAAAGAGAGAGGGGGAAGGAAGAAAGAGAGAGGGGGAAGGAAGAAAGAGAGAGGGGGAAGGAAGAAAGAGAGAGGGGGAAGGAAGAAAGAGAGAGAGGGAAGGAAGAAAGAGAGAGAGGGAAGGAAGAAAGAGAGAGAGGGAAGGAAGAGAGAGAGATAGCGAAGAGAGAAAAAAGAGAGAGGGAAGAAAGAGAGAGATAGCGGCGAGAGGGGAAAGAGAGCGCGGGAGAGAGAGAGGGGGAAGAGAGAGAGAGGGGGGGGGGAAGAGAGAGAGAGGGGGGGGGAAGAGAGAGAGAGGGGGGGGGGAAGAGAGAGAGAGGGGGGGGGAAGAGAGAGAGAGGGGGGGGGAAGAGAGAGAGAGGGGGGGGGAAGAGAGAGAGAGGGGGGGGGAAGAGAGAGAGAGGGGGGGGGAAGAGAGAGAGAGGGGGGGGGAAGAGAGAGAGAGGGGGGGGGGGAAGAGAGAGAGAGGGGGGGGGGAAGAGAGAGAGAGGGGGGGGGGAAGAGAGAGAGAGGGGGGGGGAGAGAGAGAGGGGGGGGGAGAGAGAGAGAGGGGGGGGGAGAGAGAGAGCGGGGGGGAGAGAGAGAGCGGGGGGGAGAGAGAGAGCGGGGGGGAGAGAGAGAGCGGGGGGGAGAGAGAGAGCGGGGGGGAGAGAGAGAGCGGGGGGAAGAGAGAGAGCGGGGGGAAGAGAGAGAGCGGGGGGAAGAGAGAGAGCGGGGGGAAGAGAGAGAGCGGGGGGAAGAGAGAGAGCGGGGGGAAGAGAGAGAGCGGGGGGAAGAGAGAGAGGGGGGCAGAGAGAGAGGGGGGGAAGAGAGAGAGGGGGGGAAGAGAGAGAGGGGGGGAAGAGAGAGAGGGGGGGAAGAGAGAGAGGGGGGGAAGAGAGAGAGGGGGGGGAAGAGAGAGAGGGGGGGGAAGAGAGAGAGGGGGGGGAAGTGAGAGAGGGAGGAGAGAGAGAGAGGGAGGAGAGAGAGAGAGAGAGGGAGGAGAGAGAGAGAGAGAGGGAGGAGAGAGAGAGAGGGAGGAGAGAGAGAGAGAGAGGGAGGAGAGAGAGAGAGAGAGGGAGAAGAGAGAGAGAGAGGGAGAAGAGAGAGAGAGTGAGGGAGAAGAGAGAGAGAGTGAGGGAGAAGAGAGAGAGAGTGAGGGAGAAGAGAGAGAGAGTGAGGGAGAAGAGAGAGAGAGTGAGGGAGAAGAGAGAGAGAGTGAGGGAGAAGAGAGAGAGAGTGAGGGAGAAGAGAGAGAGAGTGAGGGAGAAGAGAGAGAGAGTGAGGGAGAAGAGAGAGAGAGTGAGGGAGAAGAGAGAGAGAGTGAGGGAGAAGAGAGAGAGAGTGAGGGAGAAGAGAGAGAGAGTGAGGGAGAGAGAGAGAGAGTGAGGGAGAGAGAGAGAGAGAGAGAGGGAGAGAGAGAGAGAGAGTGAGGGAGAGAGAGAGAGAGGTGGGGGAGAAGAGAGAGAGAGAGGTGGGGGAGAAGAGAGAGAGAGAGAGAGAGAGAGATCACCCCAGACAGATAAAAATCTATCAGGAATACTCAAGTGTGCGGGCATACGTTGTGTACTAATGAAAGTAAAAACAATGCCAGGTATGTCACTAAATCAGTTTGCTCATTTACAGCTTCTTCACAAAAATGTATGTCTATTGTTTTGAATGCAAGATAACTTTTTAATGCCTTCACCTTTCTGAAATGTTTATACCGGTCCCTAGGTGGGACCAAAATTCTAATGTCATCCCCCACGCGTATGGTTTGGACACCCCTGCTCTGCAAAGTCCCTGTATGCGTTGTCGCATCCCCCAAATCTGTGCCCATCTTTCCATTGTTCCAACCAGTTTTCTGCCCTTACCACAGCACTAAAACAGTTGTAATTAAAGTCATTATGCCACTCTGGTGACAGATTGTGGTGCATCTTCCTTTCATCATCCTTTCTGTAGCCTATCAATATGGTTGACATATCATCCTCCTTCGACAACTCTCTTGTATTATCCAGTTCAGTGGGACTGCCCTCCTTTGATTTCCTTTTTACCTGTCTAATCATAGTAACAGCATCTTCAGCAGAGGCTCCTCTTGCCACTTCCACTTCTTGTTACCTGCAGAGTTCCCCAAGGATATATTTTTGACCCTTTCCTCTTCCTGATTTACATGCTGCCCCTTTGCAAAACCATTGAAAGACACTGGGCCAGCTTCCACATGTATGCTGAAGACACTCAACTCTAGGTCACTACCATCTCTCAACCCCCTCCACTGCTCCGTGCTATCAGACAGTTTAACTGGAATACAGCTGCAATTTGCTCTGGTTAAATATTGGAAAGACCTGAGCCATCATCAGCCCAGCACAAATTCTGTATCCTTGTCCCAGCTCGAACCAGATTATTTGCAAGCCTGGGTGTCCTACCAGACCCTGAGCTGAGCTTCCAACCCTCTATCTCTTCCATCACAAAAACTACTTACTTCTATCTCTAAAACATCTGCTGCTGAAAGTCACATCCATGCATGTTGCTATTTTCCAGAAAGCCAGTTGAAGGATAGAACTGGGGCCAGACTTAACACACTTTTATAAGCATTTATTTACAGTTACACACTCCAAGCATGTACCTTCTAACTCAACAGTTTCAGTCTGCATCTATTAATAGGGCATAAGTGAACCCCCTGTTAATGCCCACCACCAGCATACAATTAATATGCAATTGACACCAGTCACCTCCAGACTCGACTATTCGACTACTCTCCTGGTCAACCACTCATTACTTATGCTTAACAATTTGAGCTTTTACAAAACTATGCCATATATATTGTCATGCTAGGCCCCCAAGAATGAGGCACTTTAATTTTGTCATGAACATTGATTTTAAAATGTTACTGGATGGAGGGGTGGACTTGTTGAACAGATCGCCCGTCACTGTAAGGAACGTTTGCATAATGGTAGACAGTGTTTGGAAGGACAAAGCAGCCATTCCCTGACATTCAACCCACAATGGACCTTTGATCACCAGACGTTGAAGGTGGCGGAGCTTGCATTCCAGGTTGACTGCTAAGATACACAAATGGACATGGTCAAACCAGCTAGTCACATGACTAACCTGCTGGACAACCTGAGTTGTTTGAATTTGTACAAACAGTTTAGGCAGAAAGTCTGTTTGCTCCTGTACTGAGAAGATCGCTCTCCTGTCTGCTCCCATCTCTTTCTCACAAGCCTCTGAATCCATTGAAGGCACATGAAGCCCAAGAAAGTCTCCTACACTGAACAAGGTTTAAGATGACTACTGACGAAAAGCAAGATCTACCTCCAATCAAGGACTCTACATTGAGCTCGAAAAACGTTTCCACTTTATTTTTTCTTCTGCTCTTTTCTGTCTCTATTTGCATGTATCGCGTATGCATACAAGCATGGGGCGTGGCGTGTATCCGTAGGCATTACCCGAATTAGAGTTTAAGTTTATGTTTAATAAATTTCAACTTTTCTTCTTTAAACCTAAGAAAGCCTGTTTGTGCTGGTTTCTTTGCCTTATAATTGGAAAGCAGTGAACAAGGATTCACCAAGGGGGAGCTAAAAACAGTGTGTTTAAAATTAAACCCTATTACAGTAAGGCTGAAGGCTGAACAGGAACCCTAGACCTCTTTCTCACATGGTCGTAACAAAACTTTGGGTGTTACCGTCCTGGATTTTACCCACAAACAAGAGACTGAGTGAGACCAGCACAGTTTAAAAGAGTAGCGGCAGCGAGAAGGGGCGAGACCAGCACAGGGAGCAGAGAGCGGTTCAGGCGCGCCGGAGTTTTGAACAAAAAAAAAATTCAACAGTGACATCACAGGAAAGCTGCAAGGTGATTGGTTGGTGAGTAACAGCTGTTAGAGAATAACTCTAAATAGCTCGTTAAGTAACTAAACAGAAAGGTCTACAGTCCTTTTTTAATATAGTAGGTAATTTTTTTTTAGGGAATCAAGGTACCTAGTGTAAATAATCTAATTTTTGGGCCATTTAAGGGAGTAAAAACAGAGTGAAAAAAAACAAAGAGTGACATCACAGGAAACCCGTAAGTTCATTGGTTGGTCAGTAACTGCTAATTTGAATTATCTATTCCAAGTTGATTTCAGATTAAAGGTAAATAGGAGAAATATTTTACAGATTAAAAAACTAGAGACAAGTCGGAAATTTAATAAACAAATTAAAATCTAATTAAATAAAATAAAGATGCAGGACCAGGCGATGTGTTGTATCTGCATGATATGGGAGCTGGTGGACCACATCTGTAGCAAGCGTTGGCTGCTCGAGGAACTCCGGCTCAGAGTTGATGAGCTGGAGTCTGAGCTTCGGACACTGCGACACATCAGGGAGGGGGACACTGTGTTTCAGGAGACAGTCACACCCCGTATATTAACTTCCTTGAATTCGGCCAGTGGTCAGGGACAGGAGGGTGTGACTATGAGTAAGGCATGTAAAGGGATCCAGGAGGTAGTGTTGCAGGAGCCTCAGCCCTTGTCCAACAGGTTCGAGATTCTTGCTCCCTGTGTGGACGAGAGCAGAGACTCTAGGGAGGATGAACAAACTGACCATAGCACCATGGTACAGGGAGCCATTCAAGTGGGGGGAGAAAAGAGAAATGTAGTCGTAATCGGGAATAGTATAGTTAGGGGCATAGACACTGTTCTCTGTGGTCAGGATTGAGAGTCTTGAAGGCTGTGTTGCCTACCCGGTGCCAGGGTTCAGGATATCTCATCTGGGCTGCAGAGGAACTTGGAGTGGGAGGGGCAAGATCCAGTTGTCGTGGTCCATGTAGGTACCAACGATATAGGTAGAACGTGGATAGACGTTCTGCTGAGGGAATATGAGCAGCTAGGGGGTAAATTAAAAAGCAGAACCAAAAAGGTAATATTCTCCAGACTACTACCTGAGCCACGGGCTAATTGGCGCAGGGTCAATAAGATTAAAGAGGTAAATGCGTGGCTCAAAGATTGGCGTGGGAAGAATGGGTTTGAATTCATGGGACATTGGCACCAGTACTGGGGAAGAAGGGAGCTGTTCCGATGGGATGGGCTCCACCTGAATCATGCTGGGACCAGAGTCCTGGCGAATTGCATAACTAGGGCTGCATGTAGACATGTAGATAGGGCTTTAAATTAAATAGTTGGGGGGGGGGGGGGCGGAAAATTCAGTTGCATGGAAAATTAGGAAGTCAAAGCTAAAAGAGAAGGTAGGAGTGCAGGTTAGTGATGAGGCTGATTGTTACCAGAATATAAACAGTAGGGACAGAATGTGTGAACGTCATATTGCACCAAAGAATCGTACAAGAGTTGGGAAATTTGATAATAGAACAAACTTAAAGGCTTTGTATCTGAATGCACAAAGCATGTGGAATAAAATTAAGAGTTAACAGCGCAAATAGAGACAAACAGGTATGATTTAGTGGCAATTACTGAGACGTGGTTGCAGGGAAACCAGGTTTAGGAATTGAATATCCAAGGGTACTCAGTATTTCGGAAGGCTAGGCAGGAAGGAAAAAGGAGGTGGTGTAGCTTTGTTAGTAAAAGAAGAGATCGGTGCTGTAGTGAGAAATGATATAGGCACTGGAGATCAAGACGTAGAATCAGTCTGGGTCGAGATAAGAAATAGCAAGGGAAAGACGACCCTGGAGGGAGTAATCTATAGGTCCCCAAACAGTAGTTCTGCAGTGGGGCACAGTATAAACCAGGAAATACTGGGGGCTTGTAAAGAAAGGTACGGCAATAATGATGGGTGATTTTAATATGCATATAGATTGGATTAATCACATTGGCAAGGAAAGCCTCGAGGGAGAGTTCATTGAATGTATTAGAGATTGTTTTTTGGAGCAATATATTGTGGAACCAACCAGGGAGCAGGCTATTCTAGATTTGGTATTGTGTAATGAGATTGGATTAATTAATGATCTCATCGTTAAGGATCCTCTAGGGAAGAGTGATTAGGACAGTGGATGAGCAGTGGCAGATGTTTGAGATATGCAAATCCTCCCAACAAAAATATATTACAGAGAGGAAGAAAGATTGTCAGAGGGGGAGAAAACATCCATGACTAAGCAAGGAAGTTAAGGGTAACAGAAAGACAAAAACTAAGGCATACCATATTGCAAAGGCCATTAGGCAGGCTGGAAGATTGGGAAACTTTAAAAGATCAACAAAGGGTTACTAAAAAAGTAATAAAAAGAGCAAAGGTAAATTATGAAAGAAAACTAGCACAAAACATAAAAACGGATAGCAAAAGCTTCTCTAAGTATATAAAAGGGAAAAGAATAGCTAAAGTATTGGACCCTTGGAGGATGAGACTGGGGAGTTAATGGTGAGGAACACAGAAATGGCGGAGTCACTAATACGGTATTTTGCCTCTGTTTTCACGGTGGAGGACACCAGTACCATCCCAATAGTAACAAGTAATGCAGAGGTTATTGGAAGGGAGGAACTTAGAACAATCATCATCATTAGGGAAAAAGTACTGAGCAAACTATTGGGATTGAAGGCAGACAAGTCCCCAGGGCCTGATGGCCTACAGTGGCAGCGGAGATAGTGGATCCATTGGCTATAATATTCCAAAATTCCTTGGATGCGGGAAAGATTCCAGTGGATTGGAAAAATGCTAATATAACTCCCTTATTCAAAAAAGGAGGGAGACAGAAAGTTGTAAACGATAGACCAGTTAGTTTCACATCTGTTGTTGGGAAATTGTTAGAATCCATTATTAAGGAAGTAATAACAGGACATTTAGAAAATCAAAACGCAATCCATCAGAGTCAGCACGGTTTTATGAAGGGTAAATCATGTTTGACTAATTTGCTAGAGTTCCTCGAAGATGTAACAAGTAAAGTGAATAATGGGGATCCTGTAGATGTAGTATATCTGGACTTCCAGAAGGCAATTGATAAGGTGCCGCACAAAAGGTTAATGCACAAGGTAAGATCACATGGGGTCAGGGGCAATTTATTAGCTTGGATTCTTCTTTTGGGCCTCCTTATCTCGAGAGACAATGGATACGCGCCTGGAGGTGGTCAGTGGTTTGTGAAGCAGCGCCTGGAGTGGCTATAAAGGCCAATTCTGGAGTGACAGGCTCTTCCACAGGTGCTGCAGAGAAATTTGTTTGTTGGGGCTGTTGCACAGTTGGCTCTCCCCTTGCGCCTCTGTCTTTTTTCCTGCCAACTACTAAGTCTCTTCGACTCGCCACAATTTAGCCCTGTCTTTATGGCTGCCCGCCAGCTCTGGCGAATGCTGGCAACTGACTCCCACGACTTGTGATCAATGTCACACGATTTCATGTCGCGTTTGCAGACGTCTTTATAACGGAGACATGGACGGCCGGTGGATCTGATACCAGTGGCGAGCTCGCTGTACAATGTGTCTTTGGGGATCCTGCCATCTTCCATGCGGCTCACATGGCCAAGCCATCTCAAGCGCCGCTGACTCAGTAGTGTGTATAAGCTGGGGATGTTGGCCGCTTCAAGGACTTCTGTGTTGGAGATATAGTCCTGCCACCTGATGCCAAGTATTCTCCGAAGGCAGCGAAGATGGAATGAATTGAGACGTCGCTCTTGGCTGGCATACGTTGTCCAGGCCTCGCTGCCGTAGAGCAAGGTACTGAGGACACAGGCCTGATACACTCGGACTTTTGTGTTCCGTGTCAGTGCGCCATTTTCCCACACTCTCTTGGCCAGTCTGAACATAGCAGTGGAAGCCTTACCCATGCGCTTGTTGATTTCTGCATCTAGAGACAGGTTACTGGTGATAGTTGAGCCTAGGTAGGTGAACTCTTGAACCACTTCCAGAGCGTGGTCGCCAATATTGATGGATGGAGCATTTCTGACATCCTGCCCCATGATGTTCGTTTTCTTGAGGCTGATGGTTAGGCCAAATTCATTGCAGGCAGACGCAAACCTGTCGATGAGACTCTGCAGGCATTCTTCAGTGTGAGATGTTAAAGCAGCATCGTCAGCAAAGAGGAGTTCTCTGATGAGGACTTTCCGTACTTTGGACTTCGCTCTTAGACGGGCAAGGTTGAACAACCTGCCCCCTGATCTTGTGTGGAGGAAAATTCCTTCTTCAGAGGATTTGAACGCATGTGAAAGCAGCAGGGAGAAGAAAATCCCAAAAAGTGTGGGTGCGAGAACACAGCCCTGTTTCACACCACTCAGGATAGGAAAGGGCTTTGATGAGGAGCCACCATGTTGAATTGTGCCTTTCATATTGTCATGGAATGAGGTGATGATACTTAGTAGCTTTGGTGGACATCCGATCTTTTCTAGTAGTCTGAAGAGACCACGTCTGCTGACGAGGTCAAAGGCTTTGGTGAGATCAATGAAAGCAATGTAGAGGGGCATCTGTTGTTCACGGCATTTCTCCTGTATCTGACGAAGGGAGAACAGCATGTCAATAGTCGATCTCTCTGCACGAAAGCCACACTGTGCCTCAGGGTAGACGCGCTCGGCCAGCTTCTGGAGCCTGTTCAGAGCGACTCGAGCAAAGACTTTCCCCACTATGCTGAGCAGGGAGATTCCACGGTAGTTGTTGCAGTCACCGCGGTCACCTTTGTTTTTATAGAGGGTGATGATGTTGGCATCGCGCATGTCCTGGGGTACTGCTCCCTCGTCCCAGCACAGGCATAGCAGTTCATGTAGTGCTGAGAGTATAGCAGGCTTGGCACTCTTGATTATTTCAGGGGTAATGCTGTCCTTCCCAGGGGCTTTTCCGCTGGCTAGGGAATCAATGGCATCACTGAGTTCCGATTTGGTTGGCTGTATGTCCAGCTCATCCATGACTGGTAGAGGCTGGGCTGCATTGAGGGCAGTCTCAGTGACAGCATTCTCCCTGGAGTACAGTTCTAGGTAGTGCTCAACCCAGCGGTCCATCTGTTTGCGTTGGTCAGTGATTATGTCCCCCGATTTAGATTTGAGGGGGGTGATCTTCTTGATGGTTGGCCCAAGAGCTCTCTTCATGCCATCATACATTCCTCTGATGTTTCCGGTGTCTGAGGCCAGCTGAATATGACTGCATAGGTGTTGCCAGTAGTCGTTTGCGCAACGCCTAGCTGTTCTTTGTGCAGTACTTCTGGCTGCTTTAAGTGCTGCGGATGTTAAATCGCTGGGGGCTTTCTTGTAGTTCAAAAGTGCAATGCGCTTAGCGGCTATGACAGGTTCCAGCTCTTCATTATGAGATTGAAACCAGTCTGCATTTCTCTTCGCACTTTTGCCGTAGGTGGTCAAAGCTGACTCATAGATGGCGTCTCTGATGTGGGCCCACTTGGTCTCAGCATCCCCTGTGGGAGTGTTTTGAAGGGCTGTTACAAGTGAATTTAGAAATTTTTGTAACAGCTGTGGGTGAGAAATTCTGCTCGTGTTGATGCGCGGGTGGCCCTTCTGCTTGGAATGATGCAACTTCTTTGGTCTGAGTCTAACCTTGCTGCACACCAGGGAGTGGTCGGTGTCGCAGTCCGCACTGTGGAAGCTGCGTGTGATTTGAACACTGTTTAAGGCGGCTCGCCTTGTGACAATGAGGTCTAGCTGGTGCCAACGACGTGATCTTGGGTGCCTCCATGAAACCTGGTGACAGGGTTTAGTGTGAAAGAACGAGTTGGTGATGCAGAGGTTATGATAGGTACACAACTCAAGCAGTCTCTGCCCGTTCTCATTCATCCTTCCAACGCCATAGCGCCCAAGGCAGGAGGGCCATGAGTCATGGTCGGCCCCAACCCTGGCATTAAAGTCCCCCAGCAGGAATAGGTGTTCGGTGTTGGGGATGCTGCTAATGATGTTATGGAGTTGTTCATAGAACTGGTCTTTAGCTTCAGGTGCGGAACAGAGTGTTGGAGCATAGATGCTGAGTAGGTGTACTGGACCAGAGGTGGTGAGCAGTCGGATGGACAGTATGCGTTCCGAGCCATTTGAGGGAGGCTCTATCATGCTGAGCAAGGAGTTTCTGATGGCGAAGCCCACTCCATGCTGTCTTGGTTCTTCAGGATCCCTGCCCTGCCAGAAGAAGGTGTAGTCTTGCTCTGCTAGAGAGCCACTCGCGGGGAGGCGAGTCTCCTGAAGTGCTGCAATGTCCACATTGAGTCTACTGAGCTCGTTGTTAATGATGGCGGTCTTCCGAGAATCGTTGATTTGTGTAAGGTCTTCCGACAGGCCAGGACACATAGTTCTGACGTTCCAGCTTGCAAAGCGAAGGGCTGGTACCTTCTTTCCTTTTTTCATGTTGTTTGGTGCGGTGTATCAGTCCACCTTTCGGGCAATGACCCTGAGCTCCAAGCACCCATTGAAGCAGGCAGACTGTGGCGGGACAGAACCTTATTGAACGGGGGCTGCCCGGTTTGAGGCGGGCGGTAGCTGTCCAGTGAGGTGCAATGACCTCTCCCACCGACAAAGGCAACCCGTGGCGCCCAGTTTCTACGCCAATTTATCTGGACTTATAACCCGTAACTGCTGCCTTCCGTGTTGTTTCAGTCGCTGTGAGGCAACTATGGAGTGACCTCTCCATGGCGCATGCCTGGGCAAATTTATGGAGGTTGAGAGTTGCCCAGTCGTCAAAACCCCCCTCTCGGCCTTTCTGGTGGGGTCCAAAGGAGTGCAGGACACGACGTTTGGCACCAGTATGGCTGCAGGAACTGCCGGAAACATGCCAAAGGTGACACATGACCGCCTACGGGGTTCCGCTCCGGATTTTCTGTTAGGGTTTACTCCCTTAGCCTTGGTCTCTCCCGAGACGCCCACAAGGCAGTGGGGTTGTTGGGGCCCCTACACAGGTGTAGGATGGTGCCGGTGGGAGGAGGGGATGCAAGGGGGAGGGGTAGAGGGAGGGGGTGGGGGGGGGTGCAGGGGAAGGGGGTGCGGGGTGAAGATGGTGCGAGGGGGGGGCGGGCTGGGACGGGGTTGTGAGGGGGTGAGCTGAGAGGGTGGAGCAGGGAAGGGGACGGGGGTGGGGGGGGGGGGTGGAATCTGGTGCAGGTAATAAGCCATTTCCTCAGTGCCCACCATCGACGTCCGGAAAGCTCATCCACGTCCTTCGGGAGGTGAAGCTTGGATAGAGGATTGGCTAACCAACAGAAAACAAAGTTGGGATAAATGGGTCCTTTTCTGGTTGGCAAGATGTAACTAGTGGGGTGCCACAGAGTTCGGTCCTCAGGCCCCAACTATTTACAATCCATATTAATGACTTGGATGCAGGGATAGAAGGTACTATAGCCAAATTTGCAGATGACACTAAAATAGGTGGGATAATAAGTTGCAAGAAATAAGACATTTACAACTGGCTATGGATAGGTTAGGTGAATGGGTCAAAATTTGGCAGATTGAGTTTAATGTGGATAAGTGTGAGGTTATCCATTTTGGTCAGAAGAATGGAAAGGCAAATTATTATCTAAATGGAGAGAAACTTCACAGTGCTTCACGGGCAGGAAAGTGGAGTTGAAGCAGAGATGAGATCAGTTATGATCGTATTGAATGGCAGAGCAGGCTCAAGGGGCTGAATTGCCTACTCCTGCTCCTAATTCTTATGTTCTTAGAAATTGGAAGTAGGAAGCCAAATTGTTCCCAATCAAAAGAGAGCAAGATTTCAATACAGGCTTTCTTGTGGTTGCATGTGCTTGAAGACTAACATGTCTGCAACTGAAGCTAGTAGCTCTCCAAATCAGGGTGAAGTAACTTGGAATAAGTTATAAGCACTGTCTACGGAGGAGTTCAGGAAAATGGCTGAGCAGTGTGGGATCACTGTACATGGCAAGGCTAGGAAGTATGAAATGGCCAATGTCAGGCAAACCCCCCCCACCCCCCAACCTGCCAAGATTGAGATACACATGATTTCACCATATGAACATTAAAACTTAAAATTGCAAGACCCTGACCTGAAGGACATTTGCATAGAACTAGTAGTGTTGGAAAAGGGACCCAGTAGTTACTTTCCCAATACACAGAAGTGGTCAGACCAGTTTTGGTCACATAACTAACTGGCTGTTGCAGAGAATTTGAACTTCCAAAGGATTTTGAAGAGAATGTTCCATATAAGGTGCTAGTCACATAACTAACCTGCTGGGCAACCTGGGAGTGTTTTTAAAAATTTGAACTCCCAACAAAGGAATTGGAGGAGAACACAGTGTCCTCATGGACTGAAAACATCGCCTCTCCTGTCTGCCTGCCTTCATCTCTTCCCACGGAACTGAATCTTGTGAAAACACGTGAAACTCAAAAAGAGAAAGGTTTCCTACGTGAACAAGGTTTTAAGACGACTACTGGGCCCCAATGAAAAGCAAGACCACATCTTCAATCAAGGACTACAGAGAGCTCGAGAAACAGTAACAAGATATTGCCTCAAACTGTTCTACTTATCTTTTCTTCTGCTCTTCTCTGTCCCTATCTGCATGCTTATATCGTGTGTGCATGCTAGCGTGGGCACGTCGTATATCTGTTGGCGTGAACTATATTATAGTTTAAGTTTAAGGTTTAATAAATTTCATCTTTCTTCTTTAAACCAAAGAAGTCTGTTTGTGCTCATTTCTTTGCCTTATAATTGGAAAGTTGTGAACAAGGATTCACAAAGGGGGAGCTCAAAACATAGTGTCATAGTGTGTTTAAAATTAAACCCTGTTACAATAAGACCAGGTAAAGATAGCAAAAGCAGCTGGCTTTTGACCAGTGGTTGAGGGCTTTAAAAATACATCTCAGCTATGAGACTCTCAGAGAAGTAATCCTGTTAGAGGAATTTAAAAACTCCCTCGCATTCTCAATGAAAACTCAAGTCGAGGAGCAGCGGGTTCAGGGAGCCCAGCAATTGGCCTTTCTGGCCGATGAGTTTGCTTTAATTTACAAGTCTGTTCCCCAGGGGAGAACCTTTCCTGATCACCCTCACAAATCCAGAAAGGACAAAGGGTGAGAAGGTGATAACTGCCCAGGCAGTTCTGGAAGAGAAAGGAAAGCAGGAGACAAAGGGGGCACTCCTTCAGTCAAAAAGGAAGGTGCTGTGAGCAACAGCGAGACCCGGAGATCTGTGTGCTTCTATTGTAATAAGGCAGGGCATTTAAAAGCTAACTGCTGGAAACTACAGAGAAAACCGGTAGGGTTAATCAGGGCACACCTGCTCAGTGAAGGCGAGGGCCTGATGGAAAATACGGAACGGGTTGTAGCTTTGACTGCAGTAAGGGTACAACCCAGGAAGCTTACTAAGGCCAGTGCAGAAGTTAGTAGGATTCCTGAAGGCTATCAGGGTTTTGTACTTGAAGGGAAAGTAATCCCATATCCTCGAGTGGGGCAAGCAAGCCCATAGTGATTCTCAGGGACACAGGGGCCACTAGATCTCTTTCACTGGGAAAAGGCCTGACCTTGAGTGCAGTGAACACCAAAATGGTGGTGAATGGTATTGGAGGGCAGTGCATGCCTGTACCTGTACACCGGGTGCATCTGGAGTGTGACCTCGTTTCAGGACCGGTGACCGTAGGGATTGTCCCTAGTTTGCCTGCGGACAGGGTTGACCTGCTCCTAGGTAATGATCTGGCGGTGGGGGGGGGGGTGAAGGTGCTAACCCCCTGTAGCGAGAGAAAGACCACAGGAGGTCAGAGCCAGGGCAGTGGCGGGAGACGGACCCCTGCAGTTTCCCTAAATGTGTAGTGGATCAGACCATAATCAAACCAGCTCGCCCAGAAGAGTCATAGAATTATACAGGACAAAAAACAAGCCCTTCAGTCCATTGTGTCCATGCCGGCCATCAAGTACATATCTATTCTAATCCCATTTTCCAGCACTTAGCCTGCCTTGTATGCTATGGCATTTCAAGTGCTCATCGAAATACTTCATACATATTGTGAGGGTTCCTGCCTCTACCACCCCTTCAGACAGAGTGTTCCAGATTCAAACCCCCTCTAAACCTCCTGACCTTTACCTTAAATCTATGCCCCCTGGTTATTGACACCTCCGCTAAGTGAAAAAGTTTCTCCCTATCTACCCTATCGATGCCTACCTCAATCAGGTACCCCATCAGCCTTCTCTACTCTAAGGAAAACAATCCTAGCCTATCCAGTCTCCCTTCATAGATGAAATTCTCCAGCCCAGGCAACATCCTAGTGAATCTCCTCTACGCTCTCTCCAGTGAAATCACATCCTTCCTATAGTGTGGCGACCAGAACTGTAGACAGTACTCCAGCTGTGGTCGAACCAGCTCCATCATAACCTCCCTGCTCTTATATTCTATGCCTTGGCTAATAAAGGCAAGTATCCCATATGCCTTCCTAACCACCTTATCTACCTGTGCTGCTGCCTTTGGTGATCTATGGACAAGTACACCAAGGTCCCTCTAACCCACTGTACTTCCTGGGGTCCTACCACCCATTGTATATTCCCTTGCCTTGTTAGTCCTCCCAAAATGCATCACCTCACACTTCTCAATATTAAATTCCATTTGCCACTGCTCTGCCCATCTTACCTGCCCATCTTATCAGCCCAGCTATATCGTCCTGTAATCTAAGGCTTTCCTCCTCACTATTTACGATACCAATTTTCATGTCATCTGCAAACTTACTGATCATGTCTACTATATTCACGTCTAAATCATCAACGTACACTACAAACAGCAAGGGTCCCAGCACCAATCCCTGTGGTACACCACTGGTCATAGGCTTCCAATCGCAAAAACAACCCTTGACCATTACCCTCTGCCTACTGCCACTAAGCCAGGAGACTGCATTGGCACTGCAGGCAGATGACCAAGAGGTCTGTCTGAGACTTTCTTTAAAAAGTTAGGAGACCCAGGGAATGAATTACATGGATTTTCCCTAGCTGAGGCTCAACGAGCTGACCCAGTATTGCGATAGTTAGCACAGGCTGCCCAGTCTGAAAGCAAGGTGGAGGGAGTCTCTGATTGCTACTATTTAAAGAATGAGGTACTGATGAGGAAATGGAGTTCTCCTCACAGACCCGAGAGCAAGGAGTGGACAATAATTCACCAGTTAGTGGTGCCACAGAGGTACCAGCGAGAAATATTAAGAAGGGCCCTCGAGACTACAGTGACTGTACGTGCTGGTATACAAAAGATCAATGTCCGCATAACAGCAGTTTGACTGGCCAAAACTCCACAAAGATGTGGCGTACTGCAGGAATTGCCACATGTACCAGGTTGAGGGGAAACCCCAACCTACAGTGAAACCTGCACCCCTATGTCCTGTATCGGTGTTAAGCGGAGTCTCTAGCAGAGGGCTGGTGAACTATAAGGGACCCACGCCGAGAACAAAAGGGGACAGGCAGGCACATGGCTGGCAAAAGTTTAGACAGAGAAGAGGAAAAAGTGGCCAAGAGGGCAGGTTAAAGGAAGTCCAGGAGGAATCCCGGATGAAAACCCCTACTGTCCAGTCAGCAAACCCCAGAAAATGTTAAAAACTAGACCCCACATCCACCTATGTAAATGCAGACACTACAAGTATCCCACTAGAGTTGCTAACAGCATTTACAGGAACCTGCAGAGATAAAGAAAGACCTCTAGCGGGGGCAGAGAAACCGTAAGGGTGATGCTTCACCTAGTCCAAGTACCACAGGGGAGTGCAGTAGAGTCTGCACAACTACCCGCAAGCAGGAGTGTCCTCTGGGACAAAAGGGAGATTAGCAAAGAATCCTCCCCCACAGTCAGAAATAAAGAGAACCACCCATCCCCTGAAGTCAAAAGCCTTTGCATGACTCAGCAAAGCACTGAGTGTGTTTTCAGGATAGACCCGCCCACTACTGACACTTTAAAAAAAAATCTCAGTAGGAACAAAGACCCTAGGCAGCCATGGAAACGGGCAAACGGAAGAGAAACTTCCACCCCCCCCCCCCAACCAAAAAAAAACCATATGTTTATTGGGATGCCAAAAAGGGGGCAATTAATGCAGCACTGGCACCAAGAGATTCAGTGCTGTATCTCTAAATAAATAAATGAGCGAAATGCATGTTTTTTTTTTGTATTTTACATTTTTCTCTACCCTTTTAATGAAATGCGCCTTTTCTCAAGTGGCACTTCATTCCACTGGGTGTGGAGCAGTCATACTAGGCCCCCACCTGCCAAGAATGAGGCACATTAATTTTGTCATGAACACTGATTTTAAACTGTTACTGGAGTGAAAAAAGGACTTGTTGAACAGATCAGCCGTGGCTGTAAGGGATGTTTGCATATTGGCAAACGGTGTTTGGAAGGACAAAGCAGCCATTCCCTGACATTAGACTCACAATGGGCTTTTGATGACCAGACGTTGAAGGCAGGGGAGCCCACTAGGCACTCGCATTTCACACCTGGCTCCATGCCGGCGAGTCAGGCCTCTTACACATTTAAAGTTTGAGAATAGGTGGAGATCGTTTCGGCCCCAGGTTGACTGCTAAGATGGCTGAGTACACAAATGGACATGGTCAAACCAGCTAATCGCATGACTAACTTGCTGGGCAATCTGAGTTTTTTGAATTTGTATAAACAGTTTGGGTAGAAAGTCTGTTTGCTCCTGGACTGAAGATATCTCTCCTGTCTGCTCCCATCTCTTTCTCACAAGCCTCTGAATCCACTGAAGACACATGAACCCCAAGAGAGAAAAGTCTCTTACAGCGAACAAGGTTGAAGAATAATACTGGGCCCCAATGAAAAGCAAGATCTACTTACAATCAAGGACTCTACAGTGAGCTCGAAGAACCGTAACAAATCTTCAGATATTACCTCAAACCTTTCCTCTTTATTTTTTCTTCTGCTCTTTTCCGACTCTATTTGCATGTGCGTATCGCGTATGCATGCTAGCATGGGCTGCGTCGTATATCCGTAGGCGTTAACCATATTAGAGTTTAAGTTTAAGATTTAATAAATTTCACTTTTCTTCTTTAAACCTAAGAAAGCCTGTTTGTGCTGGTTTCTTTGCCTTATAATTGGAAAGCGGTGAACAAGGATTCACCAAGGGGAAGCTAAAAACATGGTGTGTTTAAAATTAAACCCTGTTACAGTAAGACCAGGTGAAGGCTGAAAGGGAACCCTAGACCTCTTTCTCAATGGGTCATAACAATATCCTGTTCGGCAGCAAGTTGTACTCACTCATCACTCCAGTTCTTGCTGATGTACATTGGCTACCAGACTCCAGATGCCTCCAATTTAAAATTCGCACTCACATTTACATTCCTCTTTGGCCTTGTCCTTTCGTGTCTCTAACGTTCTCTGGCCCTATTAGCTCCCGGAACTCTCCGTTTCTCCACCTCTGGCCTTGTGCTTTCCCCTTTCCTTTGCCACACGTTGGCGACTGAAACTACCTCTGAGTAAGCTTTTGTTCAGTCTTCTTAATTAGCTTCTATGTTGACTTGGTGTCCATTTTTGTCTCGAGTCTCTGAAGTACCATGGGGCATTTTTTTTTACTTTAAAGGCACAATATAAACAGTAGCTGTGGTTCTTAAGGTTAAAGGTAATCACTAGATCATTGCAAGTTGAAGTGGTTGCTAATGGGAGGACTTTTACAAGTGACTGCACATGGTATTATGGATTAGTTCTGAATTCTGTGAACTTTAGCTGGAAGAAAGGAAATAACAAACAATTTAAAATTCATTCTAGTACAGAAAAACACCTAGCTGATGTGAAATGAATTTGGGGGTTCAGTCAAAGTTATTTAATGTGTTGGAGGTGTTGAACAATGCTGTTATTAGTGTATCTGCCAACATCATGGTAGAGATCTAATGAGGTGGTCAATCAGTAGTATTCCTTTGATGGGAAGTTCCTGTATTGTGACAAAATCAACAATGCAAGCAGTGTGTGTGTGTGAATTGGAATGATTCTTTTCGAAATAAAATACTGGGTGTGCGCCTGCAAATCTGATATGAACTCCCAAATTCAGTATTAGGATAGCAGGTAAAGACCAGGGGAGTGAGTTCTTTTCTTTTGGAGCTTTCCCTGCTCTGCTGCTGCAAGGCAGAAGTCTCATTCAGATGTGTAAACAGGTTTCTGTTGAACTTCTGCCCAAGTTGTACTGACAAGAGTGGCTGAAGCTCTGAGGAAATTCACCCTCAAACGACTTCCCACTGGGATGCAAGTTTTAGAAAAAGCTATGTTTTTTCAAGGATGGGCTTTTATTTGTTATCCTAAGACTATATTAGAGGCAAAAATATATTGGCCTAGATTTTGCAGTCAAAATAATGGTGAGGCTAATGGCTCACTGTTATTTAATGTAAATGGTACAGGTGAAGGTCACAACAACGTGATAACTTAATTATTGCCAATCAAACTCTCTGGCACTGAAAATTAACTATTAAAAGTATGGAGTCTCATTCCTTCAGGTAGATGCCATTAGGTGCCCTGCTATAGCAACATCTGGGCCATTATACTTGCACATCTGGGCAGATTTAACTTTAAAATATGATATATTTTATTTTTTTTATTTATTTTATTTTTATTTTATTTAGAGATACAGCACTGAAACAGGCCCTTCAGCCCACCGAGTCTGTGCCGACCATCAACCACCCATTTATACTAAACCTACACTAATTCCATATTCCTACCACATCCCCACCTGTCCCTATACTTCCCTACCACCTATCTATACTAGGGGCAATTTATAATGGCCAATTTACCTATCAACCTGCAAGTCTTTGGCATGTGGGAGGAAACCGGAGCACCCGGAGGAAACCCACGCAGTCACAGGGAGAACTTGCAAACTCCACACAGGCAGTACCCAGAATTGAACCCGGGTCACTGGAGCTGTGAGGCTGCGGTGCTAACCACTGCGCCGCATATTCTTGTGTTTGTTAGCCATTTATTGAAACAAGTGATTTTATATATTTGAACTGTTTATTTTCTAAATTACTCGGTCTCATGACAAATATCAAAAACTTACGAAAATTAAATTGACAAAACTTAAAGGTACATTGTAACTGCTGTGTGTATGTTGCACCTAAAATTTAACACTCAAATGGTTGGCTAATGGAAAGCAATTACAAGGCAGCTAATGGTTATTTTGAGAAAGATTTCTGGTTATGGACTTAAGTCCCAATCTGATGTATTTTTCAAGATAATTTAGATTTCTTTTCATCTGGCACCTTTCATCTTTTCTACTATATCTGTATGGGTTTCTCTAGCTTTTTGATTTTGTTGCCCGATTCCTTGCCTCTGATCCTAGAGCCAATTGGTCTTGCATCAGCTCAATATACACACTGCTATCACCATAATGCACAACAGCTGCTTCTGCTTCCATCACTATACAGTTGTTTAACAGAGTTTATATTAATGATATTTTAGATTTTATTTTTAGATTTAGATTTTTAGATTTTAGATTTAGAGTTACAGCACTGAAACAGGCCCTTCGGCCCACTGAGTCTGTGCTGACCAACAACCAACCATGTCTACTAATCCTACATTAACCCCATATTCTCTACCACATCCCCACCATTCTCCTACCACCTACCTACACTAGGGGTGATTTACAATGGCCAATTTACCTATCAACCTGTAAGTCTTTGGCTGTGGGAGGAAACCGGAGCACCCGGCAAAAACCCACGCAGACACAGGGAGAACTTGCAAACTCCGCACAGGCAGCACCCAGAACTGAACCCTGGTCACTGGAGCTGTGAGGCTGCAGTGCTAACCACTGTGCCGCCCATATTATATGATTCACTGACAATTGCTGGAAATTAATGGCAAAGTATTATGCTTCAGCTAAATGGACAGAAGTCTTATATTAAATAAAATTCAAAATTATGTAAATATGACATACAAACACACATACAAATATATAAGTAAACTTAAGATTGCTTTCTTCCAGAAAACCAATGTGTGGTTCTGCATTTATTACTAATTCAGGTTTACAAAATTTTTTTAATTTACTTTGATACTTACGGCTGAGAAGTTTGCATTTGCCATCACGAGAAATATTCCAGCACATTCAGCATTACTAATCCACATCTTGGAGCCATTAATGACGTAATAATCTTTATGTTTTTCTGCACAAGTTTTCAAAGAGAATGCATCACTTCCAGACTCAACTTCTGAAAGACAGAAACTGCCAACCTAAAAAGAGATTTTACAATAGTTAAGGTGTTTGTAACAAACTGACTAGTTAGAATATCAATGTTGGAGATTTGTAATTTGCTATTAAAATGATCTTAAAAGAAAAATGAATGCCAAATTAGGCAAAAGTCTAAAATCCTTCCCCATACTTTTCTCTTTCACCTTCCTCTTGACCCCTCACATGACAACCTGTGCAAAGATCCAAGATTTCGGACAAAATTTTTGATCTACACTCGGGCCTCTGCTGAGGATGGTCGACATCTCGGAATGAGTGTCTTCAGTTTATATATTTTCAAAAAGCATTCCTGGCTCCTGGAGACTTGTACCATCATTGAATTTGTGTTTTTCTACCATTAGATCCTGCTTTTGTTGAGCTACTGGCACTTAAACTCTGTAGTTGTATCGTAATTAAAAAGTGTTTTTTTGCAATAATAGTACTAGGTCTTTCTCTTTGCTCAGTGGTACCACTCATGTCTCGGAGCCAGGTGATTGTCAGTTCAAGCTGGAGGACATAATTTAGGTTGATACTTCAGTTTAGTACTGTCAGAGGTACCTTTTACTGGATAAGTGGTTAAACTTAAGTCCCATCTGCCTTCGTC
Source organism: Heterodontus francisci (assembly GCF_036365525.1). NCBI lineage: Eukaryota > Metazoa > Chordata > Chondrichthyes > Heterodontiformes > Heterodontidae > Heterodontus > Heterodontus francisci. The sequence goes on from NC_090390.1 coordinate 56,859,401, forward strand.
CATGGACATAAAAGATCTCATGGCATATTCAAAGAGCAGGTGAGTTCCTGGGTAAACATTTATCCCTCAGTCAACACCATTAGAAAGAAATTATCTGATCATTTACCTCAGTTCTGTTTGTGGGACATTGCTGTGTGCAAACTGGCTGCACCTTGGCCTACATTACAACAGTGATTACACTTCAAAAGTACTTCATTGGTTGTGAATTTGTTTTGCAGTGAAACCCTTCTGGGTGTTGTGAGGTGAAAGTGCACGCAAATTTTTTATGTATTCTTTTGTTTTGGATAGCTGATATGATCTTTCTGAAGTTAGGAAAAGTGTGTGTAAACCAATATTTGCAGAAGGATCCACACAGAAAAGTTTAAAAAGTGCATGAAAGGAAATACATGAAAGATGTGCTGATTCTCTTCACAAATTTGCCCTGCCTGTGGAAAGGACTTTGCCTCAGCACAGCAGCCAGACCCAGATTTATGGCTGAAATTTAAAACTTACCATCTGAAGAATCAAACTTTAAAATAATGTTCAGGCACTCCAAAGAGCATCATGCCACACACAGCAAGTATTATTTATGTTTTGTTTTTAAGTTGAAATGTTCAACCTGTAAAACATTGTGGAAATGCAGGCTGCAAAATAGGGCACCATAGCACCTGTAGTTTTGGCTCAATGGGTGCGGTTTTGGTACCAAAATGGTATTGTGCTGTACATGAACACTTATGACATGACGTGCTGGATGCCATCTTGGTAAGGCTGTTAGTGTTGGCTTAGGAGCATGAGCCATAAGCATGCAGAGTAGGCAGATTGTGACAGAGCGTGTTACAGTGAATTGATATCAGCGCTGCCATTTTTGAGCTTGCCGCTCAAGCTAATGCCCTCAAACACGCACAGCTGAACATATGTTCAGCAACATGAAGGAACTCCCACCAGCGCTACTAAAACAGATCAGCGACCACTCTCAGGTTAGTTGCTCATTTATCTCTACTGGCTTTGTATGAGTTTGTGGTCACTTGAAGATTTGATTAAAGTAGGTAAAGTCAATAGGGACTGGTGCTGTGCATAGAGAAAGCCCTGGTTGTGACCAAGGGTTCTAGTCGGGCACTTGCTCCCAATCATGGGTGCTATTGTTACTAGCACCTTTGGACTGCGGCATGAGGGGGGATATGGAACAGAGGGTCCAAAGACAATGACAAGCTTCTCGCAGAGGGAGCCAGAAGAGGGAGAGAAGGGCTCACGGCAGGAGGCCTTCTCTATCTAGGGTCTTCCAGAAGCACTTCTCTTACCTCCACCTAAGCCAGGAGCACATGCACATTATCAAGGAGGTACTTACAGACCTCTGCCACCTCCCATAACCAGACCAACAGCCTCAAAGCAGGTCAAGGATGGTGCTGCCAGTGGCTGTGAAGGTCATGACCCTAAGTTTCTACACATGGTATTCTTCTAGGCTGGATCAGGCAACATCCGGAACATCTTGCAGCTCACTGTCCAATACTGCAGAGAGGTGACAGAAACTCTATTCAGTGGAGTCTGAACAGAGAGAAGCAGGTGAAGTGTGCATGTACCAGGATAGCAGGCTTCCCCATGGTGCAGGGTGCCATTGATTGCACACTTATGGCTTTGTGGACACTGCATTTAAAGGCAGAGATGCACCGCAACTGCAAAATGTACCACTTGCAGAACATACAGTTGGTATCATTAAGATCATGTGGAGTAACGTGGGTGGTTCCCACTGTTAACTCCCCACCTATCTGCAGCAAGTGTATCTGTATTAAGAATTTAGCCCCTTTGTGTTTTATTTTTCAAATAAACGGACAGCAAGAGGTTTTCTTGTCAGTTTTTCAAAACAGAAAGTCTATTGTTTATTGATCACTATACCTTATGCTGAAATTGTCACAACCACACACACACACACACACACACACACACACACACACACACACACACACACACACACACACACACACACACACACACACACACACACAAAGAAACTGAGGAAGGAAAGAGGTAGATGGGTTTTTGTGGGGGAGAGGAGTTCCAACAAAGCTGTTGAATTCTCTTGAGATTCAAAGTCCAGATAGTTGCAGACCTGTGGTGATTGTAGATTTCACGTTTGATTGAAGGTTCTGTTGAAGGTGGTGGGTCACTTCTAGCTTTCTCTATCTGCTATATGATGTAGATGTCAGATTTTTTCCAGCAGGGCATGTGCTTTCTGGAAGGCCAGCAGGTACAAGTCGCTTCACTTTCTGGGTCAGTCTCTCTTTCTGGCTGTCTTTTTTTTAAAAAAAAAGCAAAACTGTCACTTCTCACCGCCTGTTAAGAGACATTCTGGTTTCTTTACCATGGTGATCGCACAACGACCCAGGATATGGCTACTTCGCACCTCCTTTGTTTTAGAAGACGACATTCAATTCTGGAATGTTTTGAATGATAGGTTAGAGATTGGCTTCATCATCACCTTTTGGCTTTGAAGATTTGTCATTTGTCCTTTGTCAGATTATTTGAATACAATATGGATTTGCTTTGGGGGCCATTTTGGATCATTGTTCACTTTTTTAAAAAAAATAAAGATTCATTTCTTAAAGACAAAGTCCGTTTTCTCATAACACTTCAGAGTTAGTCCGGTGAATGTTGTAACATTGCACTTCCAATGTGTATGACACTCCCCCAAAAGCGAAAAAATGAAATTCCTTGGATTTCATTATATGTTGCTTTTTGAGATTCGAAGGAGGGAAAAAGAAACAGTAAGACAGTTTAGGGTCACACCACTTTACACATTCATTCACTCCTCTCAGGCTTCCAGCCTAAGTTTTTTTTGCATCATCCTTCCTTTGGGATGAAGTACCAGCAAAAAATTGCATTATGTTTGGTTACCTGTTGTCAAATGGGTTGTAGTTTCTCTCATACCAGTTTGTACTACTTTAGGAATGTTAATCTCCAGGACTACATGAGTGTTGGTGAAGCCTGTAATATGAAAATTTGTTAATGCTTGTAGCATGATTCTCTGTTTGTACAAGCTTTAACCCCTTGCCTGCTGCTTCCGCAATGCCTGGCGTTAACCATTCAGGTTCTGGCATATTGATAGTTCTTATTTCTAGGGCGATACTGAGTGATACATCGATTTTTAGCCCCTGCGATGCGTCTGGGATTTCTTCCTGTTGCTTGTGCTGGCTGGGTTCTGACTCAATTGTTGGGTTTGATTAGTTTTGGATTTGGAACCAGAGTGTGTGATTCTTCAGTGGGTAGATACATGCTGACCTCACTTTTGGTTCTCTTGTGATTCTCACAAGTGTCGTTCACTTTAGGGTATGTTACCTTCCCTTTTCCTTTTACTACAGAGATAGGCGTTGTCCTAATCTGCCCCATGTCCTCTGGGACATTACAGCTCGCAGGTGGTTGTCCAACTTCCACTGCACTCCCCTGTGGCACTTCAACTAAGTGAGGCATCTCCCTCACTCGGCTTTCCTGTTTGGGAACTTCCTCCTCCCTATTTAAATCTTGAAAAAGGTTTCGGCTAACCATATCTCAGTTGCTTTTCTTTCAGATTTTTCAGCTCTTATTGTAGCTTCTTTAAATGTTTTTAACTCTATATGGGCCCTTTTAAATTCTTCTGGCTCTGACACCCCCTGTAGGATTTTTGGGACTTCCTCAGGCTTCTGCAGTTGTATAGAGTTTTGTTTTCTCCCCTCAGTTTCTCCAGTCTCTGGACAGCTCTGAACCCTCTGGGTACAATGCTGTGCTTCTTGCCAAGTCATTACCCAACAATAAGTCTAGCCCCTGCAGGGATAAGCTCGGAACGATTCTGACCGTCACTACCCCAGTCACCAACTTATTCTGCAGGTAAGTTTTAACTAATGGAACCTTCAAGCATTTGCCAGTAAGCCCTTTTACTAATACTGTGGTATTTATTCTGCTTTCCAGTTGCATTTTTGTCAGTTTGGTTGTTAGTAGGGTTTGAAAACATCCGGTATCCCGGAGGATGGTTATTTCCTTGTCTGGTAAGTGGGATACAAAAGTAGTCATTTTCCCTTTGTGCAAAAAGTTCTGGTAAGTGTTTTGCTCTTGCATTGTATTAGAACATAAGTTTTATAACGTTCAAAGCCACAGACACAAGCTTGACTGTAGCACCTCCTGACGGTTTTTTGGCATACCAAGAATTGCCCTAGATATGCCCATATCTGCCACACTGGAAGCATGTCAGGTGGCCCCTACTGCTGTATCCCCTGGGTTCCTTCTTTTAAAAGTTCGAGACTTGTCGCGTTTTCCTTCCCTTCTCTCCTTTTCTCTTGAGCCCATTTCTGCTTCCTCTGCATTCTTGCTATCTCTCCCTAGCTTATACGCATTACTAGACACAAGTTTACTCAGAGTTAGGGATTTATGTATTAATTCATAGTTGTCAGCCATTGTTGCAGCTTCCTTTACTCTTGTGACTCCTTATTCTTCGTTGTGGGTTCTTATGCTACTTGGGATGCTACTTTTAAACTCTTCTAGCAACACCACCTCTCAAATTTTCAAATGAGGGCTCTAGCTTGTAAGATCGTATCCAGTGATCAAAAGCCATACGTTTGATTCTTTCGAATTCAAATCTGTGCGGGTCTTTTCCAGGCGTTGGAATTTCCATCAAGATGCTTCCAGTACCAGCTCACATGCATTCAGAATTGCAGTTTTAATTTGTTCATAATCAGATGAACTTGCTTCCAATAACAGGGAAAAAGCTTCACAAGCCCTACCCACGAACTTGCCTTGTAAGAGAAGAGTCCAGAATTCTTTTGGCCATTTTAGCCTGCTAGCTATTTTCTCAAATGAGATAAAGTATGACTCAACCTCCTCCTCATTAAATTTTGCCACTAGCCTTGAGTGTCTCAGCACATCAAAATTTTGCTCTGAATTGGGGATAAAGTCTGAACGACTAGCAGCATTTTCATTTTGGGTTTGCAGCCTCTGTAACGCAAACCTTCTTGCTGCTTCCTCTCTTTCCTCTTTTTTTCTTTTTGAAGCTGAAATTCTCTCTCTTCCTTTTTCATCTGTAACAGGATTCTAGCCAGAATTCCTTTTACAGGCTCTGATCCTATGTTTTCTTCTTCTAGTTTGAAACAAGTTTAAAATGGTTGGCTAGACTTTTCACCAGTTCAGGTATCTTTTCTTTTTGTCTGAAAATGATTCCCACCTCTATAGCCAAGCTTTTTAATATTCAACACTAAATTTAAGTTATCATAGGCTATCCCTCTCCGCTCTACAAACTCCTTAGCATTAAATACAGCCAGCTCTTTTGTTTCTAGCACCGTAGAAAAAAAAATAAAAGAAAACCTAATTGTTTATTTTTCCACAATCTTAGAGGTCAAATTTCCACCCATTTTCCTAATCTCTCGTTTGTCTGGTGGTTTAGATCCTGACTTCAAGCCCCCAATCTGTTACAGTGTGATGTGGATATTTCCCACCTGACTACAGCAAGTGTATTAAGAGTTTAGTGCCTTTGTGGTTTATTTTTCAAATAAACAGACAGCGACAGGTTTTCTTGTAGGTTTTAAAAAAAAAACAAACACACACACACTCACTCCTGTGTGTGTGTGTGTGTGTGTGTGTGTGTGTGTGTGTGTGTGTGTGTGTGTGTGTGTGTGTGTGTGTGTGTGTGAGTGAGTGAGTGAGTGAGTGAGTGAGTGAGTGAGTGAGTGTGAGTGAGTGAGTGAGTGAGTGAGTGAGTGTATAAGAGGTAGGTGGGTTTTAGTGAAGGGAGAATGGTTACAATAAACCTGTTGAATTCTCGAGAGTCAGAGTCCAGATAGTTGCATTGGTTTTTTCCTAACTCTTCAGAGTTAGTCCATGAATGTTACATCATCGCATGTCCAATATTTATCACAGTATCCAACCACGTTCTGCACATCATGTCGGCTATCCTGGCAGCAGTCATGATGCTTTTGTTCTGCACTTGTCTGCTGTTCTCTCAGTATTTCAGCCACCATGTCAAACCAGAGGGTGGCTGCAGGGCATAAAGGGCTATCTGCTTTATTCCTGGCGCATGACCATACTCTGCAACACAATCACACATGGCCAGTGTGCATAGCACGAGAGCCATGCTACCACATGAAACATCATACAGCAGACCATTCGGGTGCTGAAGCAATGGTTCTGCTGCCTGGACTGATCTGGAGGAGCCCTCCAGTATCCGCCAGAGAATGTATCCCAATTCAAATTAGTCTGTGTATGCTCCAGAAACTGGCCATCATGAGAGTACAGCCCTTGCCAACAGGGATATAGAAGAAAGAAAGAGGAAAAAGGAGGAGGAAGAGAGTGGCACATCCCCTTTCCAGCTAGGCTATCCATGATCGCCTCATTCGAATACAACCCAAAATTCCCAGCGTACAACACACACCTTACCATTCTTCTGTTACAGGCAACAAAGTGACTCCTGACAACACAGCAGCCTGATGTCATCAGGAGCGCTCCAAGCTGCGCACATGCACAAACGGTCTCCTGCGCTCAGACGCTGCGCATGCGCAGCCTACGTCTTGTCTTGCCAGGACTAAATGGTGCATGCACAGGAAAACGCACTCAGTCCCTCACTCCCCACTCTTCCCCCACACCCCCGGCCGCTCGCTCCCCGTTTTCCCCCCACCCTGCTGTCCAGCTGCTCGCTCCCCGCTTCCCCCCCACACCCCTCCAGGTGCTAGCTCTAGGCTGCTTCCCTCCTCTCGGCCACTCGTTCCGCCTGAAAAACCAAAGCGGGCTGCGAGGAGTGATGAAGTGATGTAGGAGCAAGTGGCTGAAAGGAGGGAAGCGGCGTGGCCCGCGGCCTCGAGCTAGCGTCTGGAGGGATGGGCTGGAGGGGGTAGCGGGGACTAAGCAGCGGGGAGTGAGCAGCCGGAGAATCAGAGGTGGGGGGTGGGGGGGGGGTGGGGGCAGGTGTGCGAATAAGCGGATGGGGGGGAAATGGAAGTGAACGGCCAGAGCATGTGATGGCACTGAAACCTCACAGAATTACAGATGGTGTACAGCTGTCCTTCTGATGAGATTTTAATAGCGCAATGTTCTCCGAGTAACAAACATGTCCATTGTGTGCAGCCATGGATTTAAGTTGTCAGCAAACACAGCCTACAGGCAATTACAGCATCCCCAGGCAACAATGCTGAAATAAAAACCGCCAAAAAAAAAATTCCATAGCAATTTTATCCAACACTTCCTATACTCCTACAGATCACCCTTGTGCATTCTCTGTCTGTGCCTGTCTTGCAGATGCATTTACCTGCCCTCGTGTTCCTGCGCAGTGCTACCTCAGTGGCTGCAGTATGGCTGGCAGAAGATTGTGGAGACTGCAGTTGACCTTGCAGGGACACCCTCGAGCAGCTCTAGGTCTAGAAGGCCTGGTTTTGGACTGCACCACCTCAGCACTGGCAGCAGCAGTGGGGACTGGCAGGCAACAGCAGGGGCACTGACAACATGGCAGTGGTGGGAACACAAATGCGGTCATCCTGAGAAAGGACAACAGGTTAGTGCTAGACCGAACCACTGCCTCCCCGAATCAGCGCCTCAGCAATCTTAGTAATCTGTAGGAGGACAGACTGCTGGGAGACCCTGCATGCCCCTTTGAGCACTGTTATCTGCAGCCATAATGGCAGCAGTCTGAGCCTGCATGGCAACCAGCAGAGATTTCATGACTCAGTTCGAGCTTCCATTGCAGCACAGACATCGGATGACTTCTGCTGGTGCGACAATGGAAGCTAAGACATCTGCCATCATGGTTAGGTTCAAAAGTGCTTTCATGGAGTTGGTCACCATTTTCATGCTGGAAAGAAATGAATTCCAAGCTCTTCAGTGAGAGCAGGCTCTCTGGCAGGCCTGTCATGCACCAAGCATTTCATTATACATGCCCATCAGCCTTTTTCTATACGCTGCCCCATCAAATTCCTCATGAATCCACTACAACAGAAATCATGTGACTCTGTCCTCCAAGGAGCTGACACCCACACTATCCTTTCACCCTGCCCTAGCTGCAGCACCTTGTGCCTGGTGACGCATCACATCCAGATCCTGCCTCTATGCTATCCTCTGAAGTTTGCGCAGTGCAATTACTTGAGCTGATGGTTGTGATCTCAAGATTAAGATTATGTTATGGCGCTACTTCTTCATCAGTCTCTTATTCCCAAGGAATTCACACTTCCACACCAATGCCTGACCATATAACAGCTCTTGGGTATCTGAAAGGATAAAGGCAGAAGGGTAAGGTCGTGATGAGGGAAGTGGGGAAAGCAACAGATGCATGCTTACAGCATTTGCAGCTTGTGAATCAGAACAGATTATGGATAAGGAATCAGTGGGATGTGTAAAGGTGGATTAGGTAGAAACATACTGTCATCCTCTCTGATTTCAGGCTTGCCTTTGCCCAGTCGTGGTCGCACCAATGACTGCCAGCAAGAGAGAGAGGGATGGTGGTGGGGGGAGGTGGGGGCCGGTCACTAAGTGTAGTGTAATGTGTTTGTGTGAAGCACCCATCACTGTTGAATAGCTAGCAGTGTCAGTGTGATGTGAGGGTGTGGTTTTCAGCTTTACTAAGTGTAAGAGTGTGAGGCGCGGCTCTGAACGTTGGGTCCAAGTCGTGGCTGATAGAGATTGTTGGTAGATGAGTGAAGGAGGTGTGGTGAACGGAACAGCGTGTGAAACTAGTGGTCCATTTATAAGAAAATGGCATGTGAAAAAACATTCACGGATCTTAACTATTTGTGTGAGGTTATCGGCACTGCATCTAGGTCCTTAGAGCTAGAGTCCTGATATTAACTACGACGGCTATCTGATCCTACTGCCTTCTTAATATCATTCTGGAGGGCCTCCTGGCCCTCTGAGAAAGAGGGCTGTTCTCCTCCTGTGCAGCTCCTGCACCAAAGCCTTCTATACTGCACTGAAAAACCTCGGCAGTGTGCTCTCTGGACTGTTGTGCTATTTTTCAAGGTTCTTACTACTCAAAACTCCTCTTTCACCAGTTTCAGCCCCTGCTGCAGCCTTTAAAGGAGGTGCTGGCTAACTTTAAGTAGTGCTAGCCTTGCACAATCTGGGGCCCCCTGATGAGGGATGCAGCTACTCAGCAATGTACTTAATGCACACCATTTATCATTTAAATTACCAGGCAAGAAATTTGCCTGCTGCCTGCATAGCTATGATTGGGCCTGGATTACCAGCCTTATTGAATTCTTCTGCCAAAATATTTATATCTATCAGCTCGAAACTTGAATTTAGCAAACTTAGAAAACACACCAAATGAACGCAGGGAAAATAGGGACAGAAACCTCAAATGGTGGTCAGATTTTCAACAGAAAGCTATTGCAGGCTTTTACCACTCAAAGTTACAGCCAATGAAGTACTTTTTGAAGTGTAGTCACTGCTGTAATGCAAGAAAAAGCCAATTTGCACAAACGATGATGTTTGGGCAATACTGGATGAGGGATATATATTAGCAAGGACACCAGAGAGAACTCCCCTGCTCGTCTTCAAAATAATGGCATGAAATTTGTTTTTACATCCATCAGAGCGAGCAGATGGAGCTTCGAAAGAAGTCACCTCTGACAGTGCAGCCTTCCCTCAAGTGTCAGCCTAGATTTTGTGTTCAAGTCTCTGAAATGGTCTTGAACCCACAACCTTCTGACGCAAGAGTCAAAAGTGATACCAATGAGCCACAACTGAACACTTAAGTCACAAAGATAATCACTGATATAAAAAAGTGCATCAGATTTTTATGACTACATACAGTCAAATTATACTAATTAAATTAAGGGAGTGTTCATAACTGTTGCTTTGTACATCCACTTGCTGACTAGAGAAATAAAACAGCTTAATGTTTCATTCTAGCCTTATCTTATCCTGCAATTTCTCAGTTCATCTTCAGAGTGGAGCGGCACATGTGGGAACGTGTGAAAAGACAATGGGGTAGAGTTTCTGCTTTGAGCCCAATCACTGATGCAAGCACAAATTGCACTAGTTTTCCGAATTGATTTTATGGTTCAATTTTCTGCTCAAAATCATTTGCATAATCACAAACATAAAATCGCCGATGAGTGCAATTGGGCAACATCTTAGAACTACTTTTTGCATTAAGAAATATTTTGCAGTATTTTTCAGTGGTAACTTGACGCAGTTTGATTAATACAGCTGAAAAAAAAAAACAAGTATTTCTAATAGCAGTGTCTAGACCACTCAATTTTAAATAACTGAAAACCATTAAAACAAAAACTATACAGAACCATTTATTAGTTTAATTTGTGTACAATAGTCAGTTTATTTCTAAATTAATTATTTAAAAGCTTGTAAAAGTCAATTAGTGCCCTTGTGCCTAAAATAAAAACCTTAAATCTAAGAGCCTGCTCAATGGCCCACAATTAGCAGAAACTCACCAGGGTGATGAATTGGGACGATATGGGGCTGTGGCCAACTTTGAGGGCAGGACTGACTTTCAGTGCAATGCTTTTTAAACCAGTGCAAAAGACTGTGGATACCCAATTTGTGCTGAACGTAACTTGCGATGGAAATTCCAATCTTTTGAGCTGATTTGGCCAATTTTCACAGGAAATGCCAATGCAACTTAATGGAAACTCTACTCCCCTATATCTAGTTTAGATCACCACAGGACCCTATTGTTATATCCCTGGTTACACTATCATATAGTTGGATACTGCGCAGTACAGGCACACACATATAAAAAGTAAGGAAGTTATCAGCATCTCTATGCCCAAGAGAATATCTAAGGCAAGACCCAAGACCTGTCGTACTGCAAAGAACAGAATGCGTTAGAAATCATGGGTAAACACAACCAACTTAGTATTTTGCAGGTAACTGATCTTGGAAATCTGTCAAGTTAAACATATAAATCTGAAGGTCAGACAATGAGTACTAAGGGAAAAATTGAAAAAAAAAAGCTGCTCTGCAAGTTTGTTTTTGCTACCTCTTGTAAGGAAGCACACATTGCAAGGGGAAACTACTGCTTCAATTACATTACAAAAAGGGCTAGAATGTTGAGTGTTTCTGAGAATTTGGCACATGGACAACCATGATTATGCAACCTATTCATTCTTCTGGCAAAAATGGAAAAAGCAGAGCTCCACAAGTGTGCAATTAAATGCATGTATAGACCTCTGCTCACCAACCTTTGATTGCAATGAAACATCTAATCTTGAAAAAGGACTGTTGGAATAATCAACTATTTGAATTTAATGGCAGACTGCCAGAGTCTTTTTTAAATGCTATGATTCAGGTTTAAATAGTTGCCTCCACATGCAACTAATAAGCAATTTGTACTTAGCATTCAGGCCACCTCACAATGAATATCAAAATGGCCAATTTTTCATAAATCAGTGTTATACTCCACATTTAGCACCATTAAGAGCATGCTGCATTAATACCAAATGTGCAGTATAACTGCTGCATATCTCAGCAAGTTAGCTTTATAAAGATAACAACATGGGTAGTTAGTGGATTCTAGCGAAAACTAAATAGTCTTTTGGCCTTTCAGCCGTCCTTATAAGAAACGGGTCATAAAAGTTAACTGAACAGGGAAAAAAAAAGCAGACTGTGTAAAATTACCAACATGTCATATAACTAAAATAAAAGCAAAAGACTGCAGATGCTGGAAATCTGAAACAAAAACATAAAGTGCTGGAAATACTCAGCATGTCTGGCAGCATCTGTGGAGAGATCTCTCTCTACAGATGCTGCCAGACCTGCAGAGTATTTCCAGCACTTTGTTTTTATGTCATTTAACTCATTCGTTTACAACATCCTAGCCTACATCACTTAGGCCCAATGATCTTACTTATTCCAAACATTTTAGATAATTGTAAGCTATTCAGTAATGCTAGGACTTTAATGTCAAGATAACATTTTAACCTTGTTATTTCTACAAGTACAGAAATATGTTACACTTCAACATATTTGAAACTTTCATTCACAGCTCACCATGTCTTTGGCAAGTCGAGGTAGATATTTTCTTTTTTGATCCTCTGTCCCACATTTCCTCAACAATGTGTTGATCAGAGTGTTCTGTACGTCACATAGGACTGCTACTGATGGGTCCACTTTAGCCAACTCTTCTATGACAAGGATAGAGGAAAAGAAGTTCGATTCTGGTCCACCATACTGTTCTTCAATCTCAATTCCCATCAACTAGAAATGAAAGAGTGTCAAAAGTAAGAAACACACAGAGCTCAAATAATGCAAGTTTGGACCTGCAACTATGAAGAGCATTCCTACACTCTTACAGTCTGCACTTCTACAGAAGGTATAATACTGGGATGGTGGATGGGAGGGGGAGGGGGCGGGGAGATAAATAAATTTATGCATATATATCCAGCAGTTATCATTGAACCAGACTGTATGGAGTTTTGAAATGATATTATGGATGTCTAGTGAGAGTGAAAAACTGCTCAAAAGTTTGTAATGCTAGAAATAAAATCAATTAATGAAACATGAAACAAAATAAATAACGGTGCAGAAAGAGGCTGCAATTAAAACAAGAGCATCCATATATTAAACAGTGTGAAAAGAGGATGGCATGTGATACAGTAAATAAAACAAAGCATCAAGGGTCTGTGTGGTTTGGAAACCTGTGCACAGAGTAGACATTTATGAGAGAATGGAAAACATTTAATAAATTATTTTGGAGTTTCAAAGCAATTAAAACAGTTCAGGATAAATGAAAGTATGATCAAACGGCACAGCATGTATGGGGATTTGATGTATATTTTACATTACTCACAGAGTGCAGCATTAACAGATAGAAATAAAATTATTAAAAAAGCACTGCAGTAGTTATTGAAGAATGTAAAAAATGCCAGGCTTTCTTTGATGACCACTTGTAAGTTATCCAGCTGGTGCTTGCTCAAAGTAAAAGCAAGAGGTCTGGACAGTGGCAAGGGACAGCAACCTGGAGAGAGGAAGGGAGAAAGCAGCCAGACAAGACTGAAGAAAATAGTGTCAGTTGTACTGAAGATGAAGCTTAGAAACTCAAGTCAAAAGGAAAGATGAGGAACAGGTAAATTTAATTGTCTGTTTTTCTATCTCAATCATGACAGAAAAAGTGTCTCAGGAACATATTTACAGAAGTTACTGTGATACTTAAGGTGCACACTATGGGCTGGATTTTGTGGATGAGGCGGGGCTCCTGGCGCCGGGCCAAAAAGATGGGTGGGAGCCCTGCCTCAGTCTTTTTCTGCCACTCGGAGCGATCCCCCGTTGTTTTCAAGCCAATGTGTCCCACCTCAGGATCCCCGTCCCTTTAAAGACAGGGACCCCGCCTCCAAGAGCTGGTGGCTAATCACAGGGCCGGCAGCTCAGCAGTATTGGTAGTGCCACCAGGAGTGGTGGCCACTGGCGGTACTGCAGAGACCTTGGAACCAGGGCCAGCGCTGGAGGCCGGGACCTTAGGTAAGTGGAGCAGGGTCACTGGGACCAAACTGGAAGGCCCTGGCGGGTGGGTGGGGGAGGGGTGGAGTGGAAGGGTAAGCGTTAAGTGCAGAGGGAGGGGGGTCCAGGAAGGTGGAGCTTTTTTCTAGCAAGTGTCCTCCAGTGAGCCACAGATTACCCATGGAGGAGGGACTCCCCTCCCAAGCCCACAGGGAGGACACCACGTATTACTGGGCAAACTCCCTGTGTGGCAGAGGTACCCCCTGCCACTGGTTAAATCCCAGTGGCAGAGTAAAAAGAGACCCTTAAGTGGCCATTAATAATCCACTTTAGGGCTTTAAATGGCCTCTTAAATGGGCTGTGTTCTCGCACCTACACTGTTTGGGATCTTCTTCTCCCTGCTGCTCTCACATGCGTTCAAGTCTTCAGAAGAAGGAATTTTCCTCCACACAAGATCAGGTGGCAGGTTGTTCAACCTTGCCCGTCTAAAAGCGAAGACCAAAGTACAGAAAGTCCTCATCAGGGAACTCCTCTTTGCTGACGATGCTGCATTAACAGCTCACACAGAAGAGTGTCTGCAGAGACTCATCGACAGGAATGCAATGAATGCCTGCAATGAATTTGGCCTAACCATCAGCCTCAAGAAAACGAACATCATGGGACAGGAAGCCAGAAATGCTCCATCCATCAATATCGGCAACCACGCTCTGGAAGTGGTTCAAGAGTTCACCTACCTAGGCTCAACTATCATCAGTAACCTGTCTCTCAATGCAGAAATCAACAAGCGCATGGGAAAGGCTTCCACTGCTATGTCCAGACTGGCCAAGAGAGTGTGGGAAAATAACGCACTGACACAGAACACAAAAGTCCGAGCGTATCAAGCCTGTGTCCTCAGTACCTTGCTCTACGGCAGCGAGGCCTGGACAACGTACGTCAGCCAAGAGCGACGTCTCAATTCATTCCATCTTCGCTGTCTCCGGAGAATCCTTGGCATCAGGTGGCAGGACCGTATCTCCAACACAGAAGTGCTCGAGGCGGCCAACATCCCCAGCATTTACACCCTACTGAGCCAGCGGCGCTTGAGATGGCTTGGCCATGGGAGCCGCATGGAAGATGGCAGGATCCCCAAGGACACACTGTACAGCGAGCTCTTCACTGGTATCAGACCCACCGGCTATCCATGTCTCCGCTTTAAAGACGTCTGCAAATGCGACATGAATTCCTGTGACATTGATCACAAGTCGTGGGTGTCCATTGCCAGAGCTGGCGGGCAGCCATAAAGGCGGGGCTAAAGTGTGGCGAATCGAAGAGATTTAGCAGTTGGCAGGAAAAAAGACAGAAGCGCAAGGGGAGAGCCAACTGTGTAACAGCCCCGACAACCAATTTAATCTGTAGCACCTGTGGAAGAGTCTGTCACTCTAGAATTGGCCTTTATAGCCACTCCAGGTGCTGCTTCACAATCCACTGACTACCTCCAGGAGCTTACCCATTGTCTCTCGAGACAAGGAGGCCAAAGAAGGGCAGGAAGGCAGTCATTGGCCTATCCCACCCATGGCAAAATCACTTGGCGACAGGGCCCTCCGCGCCCACCCATCGCGATCCTATAGTCCCCTCCCGACCCCCACCTCCAACCCCACCTCGGGAGGGCTCATAAAATCTAGCCCTATATGTTTTTGATACATTACTAGTCAGTCAATTTCCCATGGTGAGGGAGAGGACTGCAGGCAAGATGTACCTGTTGTGGTGATTTTTCTCAATTATAATACTGTACAACATGGGTAAAAATATCTTAAATGTAGAAAAATCAGGATTCCACAGTTCCCAAGGTGACTGATCGTTTCGAACACCTGCTGGTAATTTAAAATACCTTGAAGACATCAAGGTTTCCAACAGTATGGTCCAGAGCACCAATTGTATTTTTAAAAATGGGAATATTGTTATAATGGGTAGAAATTTAATTGATGTCCATATAATTAACATTAAAGTGTCAACAATACAGTAAATGCAAGTTTCCATTATGGTTAACATACTAGAGAAAGAATTTGCACTCAAATTCCTCATGGTCTCAGGACATATCAAAGCCTTTCACATTGGCGAATTATTTTTGAAGTGACGTCACTGTTGTTATGTAGGTGAATGCAGCAGCCAATTTGGACACAAGAAGATTCCACAAACAGCAAAAGAGCTGAATGAGTATTCATCTGTTTCGGGGGCACCATATGAACTCCATTCTCTTCCTGAAATAATGTCCATCCAAATAGGCAGGTAGGGTCTTGATTTCAAATCTCATCCAAAAGATGACAATGCAGCAGTCCATTAGTATTGCACCAAAGTGTCAATGTAAATTACAGGTTCCAAGTCTTGGAGTGTAACTCAAACCCACAATTTTATTTTGCTATAAGGAGATCACCAACTGAGCCAAACTGACTTGCCAGATTTATATACCAAATTACAATTTTCCTTCTTCACTGAAATTCTGTATTTACTCAAGGTAAAGTGGTCAATAATGCTCTTCTTTATATCTCGGTATAATGGCCCGAATTTTGTGCTAACAACAACAGTGAGGCTAACTAAGCTATGCTGTTATTATGGGGTAGATTGAACAGCAACTTCTCGTATCCACACATGCGTATTTAAATACGGAAATCTGAAAGTTGCTGTCAGAGGTACACTGCTCCTCCACAGGCTGTGCAGCAGCATTCATCACAGAGACTTAGCGATGAAAGAAATGCAGTGGTATGAACTTGGGTTACTTACCCACTAGTTCCTCATCACAGGTGCCAACAAAAGAAGTGAGGTTAAGGCTGGTGCATTCAGCAGCAAGTGAATTTTTAGCAGGGTGATAATTAATAATTACTGCCAAACAACCTATCTTGCCCTGAAAATTTAATCTTTTCAAGCGTGGAGCCTCATTCCTTCAGAAGTTAAATCAGTGTTGGAGATTTTATATAAAAAAAAACTTTAACAAAACCATTTCTGTCTATCTCATATCTCTCTTAATCCTTATCTGCCTTTCTCAATCTTTATTTTGTTTTCTGTACAAAATTTAAATCTAATTTATACTTTCTGCTTTAGACTGTGCAATTCGGCAAGAATCTTCAATCTGATTGAAGAGTGTTGCTGTTTCTGACCCTGCTGAGAAGTCAAAGGACCCCTGCATAAGACACCAGCTGGATAAGACACTGGATTGGAGCAAATCTGAGCTAAAGCCTGCGAAAACTGTGTGTGTAACTAACCGTCAGTGAGGTCAACGACGAGCGCCGGTCCTTCACTGCTGATTGCAAAATCCCAGCCAATACGTGCCAAGTTCAGCAAAATTTCAGACCATTAACATCACTGAGGTTTTCAGGTTGGTCTAGACTGGACCTGAATCTCAGTAGAATCTACTAGTCTTCTGTATTCACATCTCTTGTAGGTTGCTTATGTGACCAAATCATACCAATTAGCATCAACGTTTTTGCACAAATACAAAGTTTTAGATGAAGTTCTTTCACGTTCTACATTTTTGTTAATACTTTTTTTTTAAAAAAGCCATTAACTAACTCTTCTCTCTCTCCCTGATTTTGGTTCCTTGAAAGCATCCCTCAGAAGAAAGAGAGATGACACTTTGTTTTCAAGCCTCTGCAATACCATCTGTAACCAGTTACACGAAGTGCACAGTAGAATATCAAGCTGCTGCTCCATACAAAATATTTTATTTTCTGTAACTACCTAAATTACCCAATTCTACTTGGTAGTATTTAGCAGAAATAAACTGCACAAGATCAGAACAGCAATTATAAAGATTGTGAAAATTGTAACGATGTTAAAGGACAGCTTATATTTCACGTCACTTGAGTTCACTGGACAATTAGGCAGTTTTAGTGCATTTTCTTCCACTAAAATGTCGAGCCTCTCAAACATTTTATTGTAGTTCAGCCAGACAGAATTAAGAATTTCTTGTCAGACAAAATCGCATTGGATGTCGTCTAGAGCTCCCAATTGCACTACAGCAATATGCCTCAACCCTATATCATGACCAACACTGTAACCAGTGTTATGTCCAATTCCAACCCATCATGACTTCTTGAAACAAAACTACACAATTAGTGCAGAAATGCTATCAGTGTTGTACTGTGGATTGATTTTTTTTTAATTACAGGGTGCATTGCTCATTTTTCTCAGGATCCTTAGTGGCCAGAGTTAAATAATGCATGTTTAATTGATATTAAATTAATAAGGGAGTTTTGTTTGGTGTTCACAGAAATTTTTTTTTTA
This sequence comes from Heterodontus francisci, assembly GCF_036365525.1. Classification (NCBI taxonomy): domain Eukaryota; kingdom Metazoa; phylum Chordata; class Chondrichthyes; order Heterodontiformes; family Heterodontidae; genus Heterodontus; species Heterodontus francisci. Next base: position 56,877,032 of record NC_090390.1, read on the forward strand.
GTGAAATTCTCATCTTTTATTTGTGGTTAAGCCCCTCTCCCAGAAAACTAAATTATTTGGGTAGTATCCACAATAAAGGAAAACAGTAAATTGTCCATACAGGAAATAAGTTTTGCCTGATCCATACTTAAGTTATTAACTTTCATAGTGGATATGTACATTTCTTTTGTCTAGGCTGGATTAAGCCAATATCCCAGAGGTGAGCCTTCTAAATTACTGCTCTACCTAGTCTTTAACTGAAGACAATAAATAACTATTTACAAAATTACGTGCAAAAACTTTGACATTGAAAACTGTCCTAAACATGATCAGTTAATGGATACAAAGGTTAATCTCCGTGATTACGTAACAAAATACAAGATTCCTGAAACAAAACATTACTAACCCCTTGTTCAAACAATCCTGCAATAACAGATTCATCCATGTGAGACTCTTCATCCATTTTGCGGACCAGTGGTGCAATTCGCTCCTGAGCAAACTTGGCAACTAAAAAAAAAATCCAAAAATGGTCAGTAAGAAAAAAAAATGATTAAAGTTTAATTTCCTAACAGTAAAAAAAAGGTATGTTGAAACAACAGGCAAAACCCATCATAGATACACACCCATATAATTTTTCCACATGAATATAGCCAGTGTTCACGGTATAAGTTAGAGTTATAGAATCAGAGACATACAACACAGAAACAGGCCCTTCGACCCATCGTGTCTGTGCCGGCCATCAAGCACCTACCTAATCTAATCCCATGTTCCAGCACTTGGCCCGTAGCCATGTACGCTATGGCGTTTCAAGTGCTCATCTAAATACTTCTTAAATGTTGTGATGGTTCCTGCCTCTACCACCTCTTCAGGCAGTGCAATCCATTTTCTAACCACCCTCTGGGCGAAATTTATTTTCCTCAAATCCACTCTAAACCTCCTGCCCCTTACCTTAAATCTATGCCCCCTGGTTATTGACCCCTCCGCTAAGGAAAAATGTTTCTTCCTATCTAATCTATCAATGCCCCTCTTAATTTTGTATACCTCAATCAGGTTCCCCCCATCAGCCTTCTCTGCTCTAAGGAAAACAACCCTAGCTTTTTCAGTCTGAAATGCTCCAGCCCAGGCAACATCCCGATGAATCTCCTCTGCACCTTCTCCAGTGCAATCACATCCTTCCTATAGTGTGGTGCCCAGAACTGTACACAGTACTTCAGCTGTGGCCTAATTAGCATTTTATACAGCTCCAACATAACCTCCCTGCTCTTGTATTCTAATCCTCGGCTAACAAAGGCAAGTATCTGATATGCCTTCCTGACCACCTTATCTACCTGTGCTTCTGCCTTCAGTGATCTATGGACAAGTACACCAAGGTCCCTCTGACCTTCTGTACTTCCTAGGGTCCTACCATCCATTGTATATTCCCTTGCCTTGCTGGTCCTCCCAAAATGCATCACCTCACACTTCTCAGGATTAAATTCCATTTGCCACTGCTCTGCCCATCTTACCAGCCCATCTATATCATCCTGTAATCTAAGGTTTTCCTCCTCACTATTTACGACACCACCAATTTTCGTGTCATTTGCAAACTTACTGATCATACCTCCTATATTCACGTCTAAATCATTAATGTACAATGCAAACAGCAAGGGTCGCAGCACTGATCCCTATGTCACAGGTCACAGGCTTCCACTCGCAGAAACAACCCTCGACCATCACCCTCTGCCTCCTGCTACAAAACTAATTTTGGATCCAATTTGTCAAATTGCCCTGGATCCCATGGGCTCTTACCTTCTTAACCAATCTCCCATGCGGGACCTTATCAAAAACCTTACTGAAGTCCATGCAGACTACATCAACCCCTTTAGCCTCATCTACACATCTAGTCACTGCCTCAAAAAATTCAGTCAAGTTAGTCAGACATGATCTCCCCCTGACAAAGCCATGCTGACTATCCCCGATTAATCCCTGCCTCTCCAAGTGGAGATTAATCCTGTCCCTCAGAATTTTTTCCAATAGCTTCCCAACCACTGATGTTCGACTCACCGGCCTGTAATTACCTGGTTTATCCTTGCTACCCTTCTTGAATAATGGTACCACATTCGCTGTCCTCCAGTCCTCTGGTACCTCTCCTCTGGCCAGAGAGGATTTGAAAATGTGTGTCAGAGCCCCTGCTATCTCCTCCCTTGCCTCACATTACAGCTTGGGATACATCTCATCTGGGCCTCGGGATTTATCCACTTTTAAGCCCGCTAAAACAGTTAATACTTCCTCCCTTTCAATACTAATATGTTCAAGTTGGGTAATACACTTCAGCTTACCTACCCAAAGAAGGAAATTTCACTTTGCTGATTTCATAGAGGCTGGTTCCAGTAGATTATCGTTGTCCCACCCTTCCTCAAGACTCCACTTATATCATTTTCACCTTAAAATGTAATGGATGTTTATTGAATTGAATGAGATTGCCTCACTAATTTAGCTGAGAACCATTCACAGCCATCACAAAAAGGAGTAATTAGGAGATGGAGAGCAATCTCAAATAATTCCACTTTCAAGAGACCTACACAAAATGTCTAGATTCTCTTCACAATAGTAAATATCATATAATCTGTTGTGTAACTCTAAACAGCTTACAGTAATGTGTTAGAAACATTGTGCTTACAGTAAATAAGAAATTTGTAATACAACAAAATTATTTAGAAGCAAAATACTGCAGATTCTGGAAATCTGAAATAAAAACATGCTGGAAAACTCAGCAGGTCAGGCAGCATCTGTGGAGATAGAAAAGAATTAACGCTTCAGGTCGATGACCTTTCGTCAGAACTGGGAAAAGTTAGATATGCAACAAGTCTTAAGCAAGTACAGAAGCAGGGGGCACAGGGAGAGGGGGCAGCAAAGGGGAGGAGGGGGAAGGAACAAAAGGGAAGGTCTTTGATAGGGTGAAAGGCAGGAGAGATTAGACGCAAAAAGGGATGATGGTGCAAAGCCAAGGAAAATGTAAATAGGACATGTAATGAAATAAAAAGATGGCTAAAAAAAAAGCAATAGAATTATTTAACTTATATCAATTGCCAACTAGAACACAAGAACACAAGAAATAGGAGCAGAAGTAGACCATATGGTCCATCGAGCCTGCTCCGCCATTCAATACGATCATGGCTGATCTTGAGCTTCAATTCCACTTTCCTGCCCGCTTCCCATATCCCTTGATTCCCTGCAACACCAAAAATCTATCTATCCCGTTCTTTAATGTATTCAATGATGGAGCATCCACAACCCTCTGGGGTAGAGCATTAAAACATGGCACCTCCAGGCAGCGGAGCACTCTCTCAGTACTGCACTGGAATGTCTGCCTGAATACGTGCTCAAATGTCTGGAATAGGACTTGGAGGCAAAAATGCTACCCACTGAGTCACAGCTGACAACTCTATGCCATCCCAATGAATATGACACAAAGCTTTCATTTGTAATCATTATTTAGTTAGAACTTTGGCTCCTGTAACATAATGGCCTGGATTTTGCAGTAGGGGCAATGGTGAGGCTATCATATCATGTAAATTGGACAGCAACTTCCAGCATCCACAGTTAAATGCAGAAATTATAATGCTGCTGTCTGGTCTTCCCTCCCACCCGCCCAACAAGATTCACTGCATCGGTACCTCGCCAAGAGATTCATCATTCAAATACATGGCAGGCGTGAAGTTACAGTACTTATCCACTAAATAACCTATAAACATACCAGAAAAAGTTAGCGGCTGTCTATGTGCATATAAAATTATTTTTTAATGGCATTGTAAGTCTTAACTTACAAACAACCTCTCTGGCACTGAAAATTTACAAATGTAGCATCTCATTCCTTCATAGAATGGTTACAGCACAGAAAATGGTAATTTGGCCTGTTGTATTTGTGTTGGCTCTCTGAAAGAGCAATTTACCTACTGTCACTCTCCTGCATATTCTTCCTTTCCAGATAATAATCAAATTCCCTCTTGAATGCCTCAATTGCACTTGCCTTCACCATATTCTCAGGCAGTGCATTCCAGATCCTAACTACTCGCTGCACGAAAAAGTTATTCTTCACATCACCATTGCTTCTTTTCCCAATTACCTTAAATCTGTGCCCTCTGGTTCTCAATCCTTCCACCAATGGGAACAGTTTCTCCCTATCTATTCTGTCCAGACCCATAATTTTGAATATCTCTACTTAATCTTCTCTTCACCAAGGAAGCAGTCCCAACCTCTCCAATCTACATAACTGAGGTTCCTCATCCCTGGAACCATCCTCATGAATCTTTTCTGTACCCTCTCTAATGCCTTCACTTCCTTCCTAAAGCGTGGTTCCCAGAATTGGACACAATACTCCAGTTGAGGCAGAACCATAATTTCCTTGTTTTTGTATTCTGTGCCTCTATTGATAAAGCTGAGGACGCTGCATGCTTTGTTAACTGTGCTCTCAACTTGTCCAACCATCTTCAAATGATTTATGCACAGACACACCCAGGTCCCTCTGCTCCTGGACCTCCCCATGAATTGTACCCTTTATTTTATATTGTCTCTCCATGTTCTACCAAAATGAATCAATTCACATTTTCTGCATTGACCGTCATCTGCGACTTGTCCACCCATTCCACCAACCTGTCTATGTCCTTTTGAAATTCTACACTATCCTCCTCACAGTTCATAATATTTCCAAGTTTTGTATCATCCACAAATTTTGAAATTGTGTCCTATATGCCAAGGTCTAGGTAATTAAAATATCAGGAAGAGCAGGGGTCCTATAATCGAACCTTGGGGAACTCCACTGCAAGAATTCCTCCAGTCCGAAAAACAATAAACCACTACTCTCTGTTTTCTGTCACTCAGTCATTTTTGTATCCATGTTGCTACTGTCTTTTATTCCATGAGCTATAACTTTGCTCACAAGTCTGTTGTGCAGCACTTTATCAAATGCCTTTTGGAAGTCCATGTACTCCACATCAACAGTATTACCCTCATCAACCCTCTTGGTTACCTTATCAAAAAAATTCAAGAAAGTTAGTTAAGCACAATATGCCCGTAAAAATAAATCAGTGCTGGTTTTCCTTAATTAACCCACATTTGTCCAAGTGACTATTAATTTTGTCTCCTCTTTTACCACGTGCAGCATCTTCTTCCTTGGTATAGACTTGGTAAAGTATTCATTTAATACCTCAGCCATGCCCCCTGCCTCCATGCATTGTCCCCACTCCTCCTTTTACTACCCTTACTATTTATATGCCTATAGAAGACTTCTAGATTCCCCTTTATGTTAGCTGCCAGTCTCTTCTCATACTCTCTTTTTTTGCTTCTCATTTATTTTTCAATTCCCCTCTGAACCTTCTGGTTCTCAGTTGTATTATCCACCTGACATCTGTCATAAGCACACTTTTTCTTTATCTTAATCTCTATCTCTTTTGTCATCCAGGGAGCTCTGGATTGGTTTGCCCTACCTTTCCCCTTCGTGGGAATCTACCTTGACTGTGCCCGAACTCTCCTCTTTAAAGGCAACCTATTGTTCAGTTACAGTTTTTCCTGCTAACTTTGATTCCAATTTACGAGTCAGATCCATTCTTACCCCATTTAAGTTGGTTTTCTCCCAGTTAATTATTCTTACTCTGGATTGATCCTTGTACTTTTCCATAGCCAACCTAAACCTTATGAAACAATGATCACTGTACCTTAAATCTCCATATTTTATTATTTTTATAAAATTTTCTTTTAATCCCTCTCTATTCTATACTGTACATGATTTCACATTGAATTAAATATTCTAACTTACACGTCATGGTTTAAACTCTGCGTGCTTCAGTAAGGATTTTTCGATCCGATTAGCTGAAGAGACATACTGTTGCTTGCCCGTTCACTTAGGTCCCAGATCCTCTGTAGAGGACAGTGCACTGTATTAGACTCCCGATGACTACAGGTTGCCATTCAAAAGGCCACAAAAAGTCTATGGGCAGCTCTAGGCGTAAAATAAGTGGCAGTCGCCATTTGTACACCACCAACTGCAAAATCCAGGCTGTTATTTTCCACATACATTTTATGCAAGGCGAGTGTAATAAACTTTATTGAGATCTGGAAGGATTAATAAATGTAACACCAGACTCAATTTTCCTATGGACTGACAGTTCTCCATCTTTGGTAAAGTTTCAATTTTAATCCCCTCTCCATTTTTTAATGTGCCATGTGTTATAAAGCAGATGCTTGTGCTCCCTTTCTGGAATACAACATGGGAGTAGGGAATAGTGTGGGAGGTCACCAATCACAGCAGAGGCTACAGAGAGGCCACGATTGGCAGAAAGGAGGCCAAAGGCACTCCTGCTGCTCCTGGCCTACAAAGTTATAAAAAGCAACTACCTTCTGGAGCCGGCAATTCCCGCCAGCCTTTCACTGACTGGTTTCCCAAACCCTGGGAAACCCAGCCAGCAGCAGTTAAACTTAAAAATCAAGGTGAGCTAGCTGCCAGCATAAAAATGGTACCTGTAAGTGGTGGTGGGGATAGCATTTCCTGGGCTTTAACCCCATTCCCCCACCTTCTCCCACCCATTGTTGAGGGTCAATATTGAAGCCATTATATCCATCATTATATGATCTGCAGCCAAATAAATGGAGCCAGATAGAAAAGGAAACAGTGAAGAATGCAATAAAAATCAAGCATTTAAACAAATTTTATCCTCATGCAACTGTGCATTCCTACCATGAAACTGACTATCTACCCACCTGATAAGTGGCATTGGACAGATTGTGTGCCCAGAATCTCCATAGTGACAATTCTAACATTATAGTGTCAGCAGCAACTACTCCAAGGTCAGAGTTAGCAATGAATCATGCAAACAAGATAAAGCTCCTGATATTCTGTTCAAAGTGCCTTGGTGTGTTATCCCCAACCTCAGAAAAAGAAGTCCATCAGAAACTGCATCTTCATTGTTCCATTTATTTTAACAGTCTCTGATCAGGACTGTCAATTTGCAGAAATATGGGTATCTACTGGAAACTTAATTAGAAATAACCATAATAATTTAATTACAACATTACAGATGAAGAGCAGAACGTCCAACTTTGACAAGGATGTAAAAGGGGCGGTAGCAGATCAGCAGCTTGCTATACACTCCATCTAATTTTCTGTTCCATTTACTTCTAATTGCAAGCTACACAAGTTGAAATCCAGTTCCCACAGATGAAAGTATTCTAATCCTGTCCATTATCTAGGCTCAATAAAGTTCCCTTGGATGCAACAAAATACAGCAAAGCAACAACCAAAATGATTCAAGGTAGCGAGGGATTTGTCATGGCGTCATATTCTACCATAAATCCTATGATTTTGCGCACAAATTGTATGAATTTTAGAAATTAGGAGGGAGAGAAGAAAAGAAGCCAGTTTGGAATCAGGTGGGAGTGTGCATTAAGACTCAGTATTAAAGTTAAGGTGTTGAATGAGCAAACAGAGCCAGTGTTAAAGTTGGGTAGGAGGGAGCAACAAAAATAGGTCAGGAGGGACAGCAACAACATCCATTTAAGAACTTCTTTTGTTCAATCTGCTGGATGGAGCCAACAGGCACGAACTGGCAAAATTGGCTTACAGAATGCAAATCGCTATAAGAAAGCTGCTAGGCAAGGAGCTACAGTAGCAGGATGAACTAGCACTCAGCCCTACTTCCAAGGCTGGCTTTCAAGGGATGTGTTTTTTCAGATTTATATGCAACTGGCTTGTAATCTTTGGCAAGAATTCCCATGACAAATCACTAGTCTTAATAATGATGAACAAGAATGAGCACAAAAACAAACTGGAACTAATTTACCGGTTTCTTTCATCATCAGCTCTTCTTCAGTGAAAGTCTGCAGTGGTGCATAAACGGTGCAATCTGGAGTTCCGTTACCCAAAGCAACCTCTGCACTGGAAAATTTTGAAAGCCATGGTTGAGCCTTTGGAAATGCTGGACACCTGGGTCTGACAAAACTTCTTCCCAGCTTTTGGTCATTTATGCAAGACACACAGTAGAACAAAAAGTGGTATGTTACTTAACTTATATCAGGAGACAGTTACAGAATCAGATTGATTACAACACAGAAGGAGTAAATGTAAATTAACTATAGCTTCTCATCTTTAATTAAAGCCCTTCCCTATACACTTTTATATTTTAAACCAATACATAATAAAAAATTCTGCAATCCAATAAATCCCAAGAGCGTGATATATTTGGCTACAGTTTCATTCAACACCATGTTGCAATACTTATGCTCATTGTTTCTTCCTATATTCAACATTTATTAAAATTTAATCTGCCATTGTTCTGATCACTTAGTTTTACCCAACTCATTTTGTAGCTCCCAATCTGTCTACTCAAGATTCAATGCCCCCATCTCCAAGTATGATTAGATCAATTTGCATTAAGTTTCAAAAATTTGGCTTTGATATAAATTAGCAGCAGCACAGCTCCCAACACAGATCACGGTGGCATCCAACTAATAACAGTGTCCACTGCTTTATACCCTTCAGCCTATTTCTTATTCAGCCAAGATTTACTGTGAATCCTCTCTTTCAGCTTAATTTTTGTACTGAATTTGATTAAATGCTCTTTAGAAGAACAGATACATCATATTATAGAGCTTTTCTCAGTCCAGTTAAGGTGTCACTTCCTCAAAAATTTCAAAGAAATTAATCAGGCAGGATTTTCCCCAATTCCATACTGGGTGATGTTTACTAGATTATCCCAAAAGTAATTCTCCAATTTACTCTTAATAATCAATTCCATTATTTTATCCTACAACAGTCTCTGCCTCAACCATTCCCTGTGAGTATTTCCTGTTCCAGCAACTGTCTGCGTAAAGAAAATTCTCAATCTCTCCTCCCACCTAGTGAGAATTTAAATTTCATAACTTCTTAACGCTGTTCAAACAGACAAAATACTTTGTATCTATTCAATCTCAAAAATCAATTAAATCTCCTCTTAGCTTTCTCTTTGGGTATCCAAAGCTAGAGCTCTCTGAATGAGATGAACATGGTGGACATAACATTTCTTTTGATCTCCTCTTTTAAAGACACTGACATTTAAGATAGAAATGGGGGAGATAATTAATAACTTAATCAAACTTAGAAAGGATAAAATCCCCTAATCTGAATGGACTGCAACCACACATATTTGGGCGGCACAGTGGCGCAGTGGTTAGCACCGCAGCCTCACAGCTCCAGGGACCTGGGTTCGATTCTGGGTACTGCCTGTGTGGAGTTTGCAAGTTCTCCCTGTGACCGCGTGGGTTTTCGCCGGGTGCTCTGGTTTCCTCCCACAGCCAAAGACTTGCAGGTGATATGTAAATTGGCCATTGTAAATTGCCCCTAGTGTAGGTAGGTGGTAGGGAATATGGGATTACTGTAGGTTTAGTATAAATGGGCAGTTGTTGGTCGGCGCAGACTCGGTGGGCCGAAGGGCCTGTTTCAGTGCTGTATTTCTAAATAAAATAAAAATTTTAAAAGTTAGGATAGAGTGAAAAGAGGCACTATTACACAGCTAATGTGATTTCTATCTTTAAAACGGGAGATAGAACAAGTCCAGGGAACTACAGACCAATTAGCTTAATGCCAGTGGTAGGAAAGATAATGGAATCCTTCCTCAAAGATGTCATAGAAAAACATTTAGAAACTAAAAAAGTCAGCACAGATTTCAAAAGGGAAGGTCATCCTTGACCAATGTTACTGAATTCTTTGAAAAAAAGCATCAAATTGTAGATAACAGTAATGGAGTAGATGTAATACATTTAGGATTTCAAAAAGGCATTGCATGGCAGACTCACGATTAAGGTCAGAGCGTGTGGAGTCAGGGGACAAGAAGCAGAATGGATAGCAAGCTGGCTACAAAAACGGAAAAACAGATTTACGATTCAAGGTAGTTACTCAGACTGGCGAAAGGTATGAAGTGGTTTTCCAGAAGGATCAGTGCTGGGACCACTGTTGTTCACCAACTACATAAACAATTTGGACTAGAGAATTGGAAGTACAATTTCAAAATTTGTGAATGACACCAAATTGGACATGACTGCAATAAAATGCAAAAAGATGTTAATACACACAGAAAGGTGTGAAATTGGCAAATTGACTTCAATGTTGATAAGATGGTACATATTGGTACAAAGAATGAGACCACATACTCATTGGAAAATAAGTGTATAAATGGGATAGAAGAATAGAGGGATCTAAGGGCACAGATACACACAAAGTAGCGATGCACATTAATAAGTATTTATTTATAGAGGGGAAAATGGAAAAGGAGAGAAGATATGTTAAACTTGCATCGTTAGACCACAGCTGGAGTACTGTGAATTATTCTGGTCTCCATATTTATTATTAAAACAAAAGGATTTAGAGGCATTGGAGAAGTTGCAAAAAAGATATACTAGAATAATACCAGAATGGAGAGATTATGCTCATCAGGAAAGACAGAAAACAAAGAAGATGACAAACAACTTATATTTATATAGTGCCTTTAACATAAAACATCTCAAGGCACTCCACAGGGGCATTACAAAACAAAATATGACACCAAGCTACATAAGGAGATATTAGGAAAGATGATCAAAGAGATAGGTTTTTATGAGTGTCTTAAAGTTTTATGAGGTAGCGAGGCAGAGAGGTTTAGAGGGGTTCAGGGAAGGAATTCCAGAACTTAGGGCTTAGACAGCCAAAGGCATGGCCATCAATGGTGCAACGATTAAAATCGGTGATCCAAAGAGGCTCAAATCTCTGAGGATTGCAGGGCTGGAGAAGATTACAGAGATTGGGAGGGGCCAGGCCATGGAGAGATTTGAAATCAAGGATGAGAATTTTAAAAATCAAGACGTTGTTTAACCAGGAGCCAGTGTACGTCAGTGAGCACAAGAATGATGGGAATTTGGTGTGAGTTAGGACACAGGCAGTAAAATTTTGGATGACTTCAAATTTACAGAGAGTAGAATGTGAGAGGCTGGCCAGGAGTGCATTGGAATGCCTGGCGATAACAAAGACATGGATGAGGGTTTCAGCAGAAGAACTGAGGCAATAGTGAAAACAGGCGATATTGTAGAGGTGGAAATAGGTGGACTTAATGACAAGCACACATCTGCACTAAAGCTCATCTCAGGGCTAAATATGACACTGAGGTTGCGAACCAGCTGGTTTAGCCTCAGACAGTTGCCAGGGAGAGGGATGAAATTGGTGATGAGGGAGCAGAGTTTGTGGTGGGGACTGAAGACGATAGCTTCGGTCTTCCCAATATTTAATTGGAGAAAATTTCGGCTCATCCAGTATTGGAGGTCGGATAACCAATATGACAATTTAGATTCAGTGGAGTGGTCGAGAGAGATGTTGGTGGTGGTGAGGTAAAGCTGGGTGTCGTCAGCATACGTGTGGAAAGTGAGGTCGTGTTTTCGGTTGATGGCACCGAGGGACAGCACATAGACGAGAAATAGGAGAAATCAAGCTTGCAACCTTGGAGAACACCAGAGGTAGCTATGTGGGAATGGGAAGAGAAGGCATTGATGGTGATTCTCTGGTTATGATTAAATAGATAAGAATGAAACCAGGCGAGCACAGCCCCACCCAGCTGGGAAAGAGTGGACAGGCATTGGAGGAGGATGGTGTGATCAACTGGGTCAAAGGCTGCAGATAGTGTCAAGAAGGATGAGGAAGGATAATTTGCCTTTGTCATAGTCACATAGAATGTCATTTGCAACTTTAAGAGCCATTTCGATAATGTGGCAGCAGCAGACACCTAATTAGTAGGGTTTAAACATGGTGTTCAGGGAAAGATGGGCATAAATTTGGGAGGTAACATGTTCAGGGATTTTACAGAAATGAGAGGTTGAAGATGGAGCAGTAGTTTCCAAGGACACCAGGTTTTTTGAAGAAGGGGTGATTATAGCAGATTTGAAGAAAGGACAGAACCGGAGGACAGAGAGAACTATTAACAATGTCAGCTAACATGGGAGCCCGGAAGGGAAGTTGGCTGGTCAGATATTTAGTGGGAACAGGGTTGAAAGAGCAGGAGTTGGGTCTCAAACAAGATGAGCTTGGTGAGGGCACAAGTGGAGATCGGAGAGAGACTAGAGAAGGAAAACAAAACAAGTTTGGGGCTAGGGCCGGGGGTCAGGGCGAGGGGAGCATTAGAGGAAGTTTGGCCCAGTGGGCTAGGGGATGGGAGGCTAGTGACAGAGGCAGCTGATCGGATGGTCTCAATCTTGGTGACAAGGAAATCCATGAACTACTTGCAGGTTGGTTAGGGTTGTTTTCCTTAAAATAGAGAAGGCTGATGGGAAACTTAATTGAGGTGTACAAAATTATGAGGGGCCTAGATAGAGTAAACAGGAAGGACCTGTTTCCCCTAGCAGAGAGGTCAATTACCAAGGGGCACAGATTTAAGGTGATTGGTCAAAGGATTAGAGGGGACATGAAGAAAAAATTTTTTTCACCCAGAGGGTAGTGGGTGTCTGGAATTCACTGTCAGGAACAGTGCGGGAGGCAGAAACCATTAACTCTTTTAAAAAGGTACCTGGATATGCACCTGAAGTGCTGTAACCTGCAAGGCTACGGACCAGGTGCTGGAAGGAGGGATTAGATTGGGCCGCTAGTTTTTTCGGCCAGCGCAGGCATGATGGGCTGAATGGTCTTCTTCTGTGCTGTAATTTTTCTATGGTTTCTATGGTTCTATGGAGACAAAGGTGTAGGAGACAGCTGGTCTCTCTTTTTCTAAAAAAGAGAGGATTGAGGGGTGACCTAATCGAAGTCTTTATGAATATGAAAGGTTTTGATAGGGCAGATGCAGAGATGTTGCGGGGGGACCAGAACTAGGGGCTATAAATATAAGATAATCACCAATAAATCCATTAGAAGAAACTTCTTTACCCAGCGAATGATTAACATGTGGAACTTGCCACCACACAATACACCAAAAAGGAGAAAGGCATAGAAGGATATGTTAATGGGATTAGATGAAGATGGGTGTGAGGAGGCTTGTGTGCAGCATAAACACCAGCATGGACCCATTGGGCCGAATGGTCTGTTTCTGTGCTGTAAATACCATGTAACTGTGAGAGGTTAAAGATACAGAATACAGTAAAACAAAAGGCCAAATGCAGCGTGTGCAGGGGGCAATTGAAAAAGTTATGACCAGGTGAGAACGGGGTCTAAGGGTTCCCTTTCAGCCTTCACCTGGTCTTATTGTAAGGTGGGGGCCTGCATGATGAAGTACATGAGAAGGGCAAAGAGAGAATATGAGAAAAGGTTAGCAGGTAACATAAAAGGAAACCCCCAAAATCTTAAGCATATTATTCGAATATTCCAACACTTGTTCTAAAGGATTGGTTGTGGCAGGAATACAGACTGGTCATGAGGGTGGTGGCGGTGGGGGGGGGGGTGATTTGTTAAGTAATGATTTGGAGAAACCAATGTTACATTTAAAATACTCAACTGGATTTTAACTAATACAGGCTTTCCCAATTCGCTACTTAGTGAAACAGAATACGCCGTTCCTATCACATTGTGCGGGATATTGAGGCTTTAGAAAGGGTACAGTGGCAGCTTCCAGAGGAGGACCGCAAGACTGATACCCAGTTCAAAACACCTTAGTTACTCAGATAGGCTCAAAGATCTAGGTCTGTATACTTTAAAGAGTAGACTCAAGGGTGATTTGATCGAGGTTTATATAATATTAAATGACTAAATGATGCTTATGTGAACCAATTATTTCAATTAGCTAAGTTGAGGACCAGGTCATCACAGAATCATTACAGCACATGTGGCCATTCAGCCGGTCACATCTGCGCTGGCTCTCAGAAACAGCAATTTACCTTGTGCCACTTCCTCGCCTACTCCCCATAGCCCTGCACATTCGTCCTTTTCAGATAACAATCTAATTCCTTCTTGAATGCCTTGATTGAACCTGCCCCCACCACACACTCAGGCAGTGCATTCTAGATCCTAACCACTCGCTGTGTGATAAAGTTTTTCATGTCACCACTGCTTCTTTTGCCAATTACCTTAAATCTGTGCCCTCTTGTTCTCGATCCTTCCACCAATGGGAACAGCTTTTCCTGTACCTACTCTGGACCCTTCATGATTTTGAACACTAGCAAACCTCCTCTCAAAAAACAGTTCCAGCTAATCCAATCTATCCATGAATTTCCTCATCCCTGGAACCATTCTCGTGAATCTTTTCTGCACTCTCTCTCTCTCTCTCTCTAATGCCTTCACATCTTTCCTACAACGTGGTACCCAGAACTGGACACAATACTCCAATTGAGGCCGAACCAGTGTTCTATACAAGTTTATGCATGCAAGTTCTGTAAGGACAGAACTAGGTTAGATGTTAGGCAGCTCTTCTTTTCCTAGAGATTAGCGGACCTGTGAAGCATGCATTCCTCACAGCGCTCCTACAAATCTGCTTCTGGTTCTTCCAAACCTTTGCAGACTCAAAAGCTTCCATGCCCCAAGGTCCCCACTTTAAAAAATGTCAAGATTAGCCTCCCCCAACTACTATAAGCATTTCCTGCATCCATCGTCCTCTGTATCCTTGGTTTTGTAAACCCTTGAAACTATGTACAAACTTTAGATAGTAATCAGGGACAACTGATTCAGTTCACAAGCAAATAATCATACAATTTACAAAATATCACCCACAGCAAATAATTTCATAGATTGTAAATTATTTGACCTGAAAAGAGCAAAAGTAGCAAAAACATCTTCTGACTCACTGATTAATGCCACAAGAACTCCACTAGTCTTCATGAAAAGTAAAAAGCCCATTTATTTCTACGGCCACATGGCTCCCACTGTTCAACTCCCACCTGACTGCAGCAAGTGTGTTTTGGCGTTACGGTTTAACCTCTTGGTGTTTTATTTGTGACAGTTTCTCGGTTTAAAACAGAAAATCAATTATTTATTGATCAGTACGCCTTATCCGGAAATAAACACACACACACGAAAGTCATGGTAAACCTGTTAAATGCTCTTGGAAAATCAAGTTCTCGTTGGTTGCAGGCCTGAGGTTGTGTTCAGTTGAAGTCAGTGGATCACTTCTGTGAAGTGTAGATCCAGAATTCTACAGCAGGGCCCATGCCTCCTGGTTTTCTGAAAGCAAGCTTCTGGATGCTGCTTTTCTTCTCTCTGGGCTGCTTTAAAGTAAAGCTGTGTTACTTCTCACCTCATGGCGAGAGAAGCTTTAGTCTCTTCCCCATGGTGATCCACAAATGGCCCAGGATGTGGCTACTTCATACCTTCTTTGTTTCAGAAGACAACATTCAATTCTGGAATGTTTTAGGGTGGGTGCAATTGACACATCTTAATTTAAGATTTTCCTTTGTCCTTGGCAGATAAACAGTTTGAATATACAAAGGACAAGCCCCTTTAGTTTTTCCTTTGGCGGCCATTTTGGAGTATTGTTCACTTTTTAAAAGAAAGGTTCATTTTTAAAAGTCAGTTTTTATAACTTCAGATTTTGTTCATAATTTTTGGATCATCACACTTGTTGCATTGGTGCAAACTTCCTGGAATGCCAGGAAGTAATCAATACCAGTGCCATCACAAAAATGCCGCTAGCTCAGCCCACCTGCTGCAGAAACCTTGGACCGGATTTTATTTGGAAACCGCAGGTCCTGATGTGGAAACCAGAAGCGAGTGCAGCTTCCAGCAGGGCCATGAGCGGCTGGCCGCACACATTCAAGCACTGGCCATCCAATAAAGTGGACGATGGTAGGGACAGAGGCAGAGTCACCAGCATCAGCTGATGCCACAGCAGGTTCTGGTGCCATATTTAAAGGGCTGCCAGCCCCACAGTCAATATTTCATTGCAACAATAAGAATTTGTTAAGGGGAGAAAGGCTGCAGAACAATGCCAGAAGGAAGACCCAGGGTGGCCCCATGCTTTAGGGATGCCTCCCTCCAGGTTCTCTCACGGGCTGCCAGGGAAAGGTGGGAGAAATTCTGCTCTAGGGACAGGAGGACGACAGCTGGGCATCTGACCAAGCAAGCCTGGCTGCAATAGCAGAGGAGGTCAGCAGCCATGGGGGGTTACATCAAGTAAAGGCCTGCTCCCCGACCCGAACCAGACGAGACCTGACGACACGTGTCGGGCTAGAGTCGGGTCGGGCCGAGTCCAGTTCGGCCTGGACCGGACACACACAGTTTATGTGCTCTGCCTGTAAGTAATAAAACCAAAAAAAAAAATGACCTGAGCTGGGATTCCAGGACAAAACTGAGTCTGCGCAGTGAGCGAGTGACGTCACTGTGATGTCATCATGCATGTCATAGTCATAGAGCACTGAAACAGGCCCTTCGGCCCACCGAGTCTGTGCTGACCAACAACCACCCATTTATACTAATCCTACATTACTCCCATATTCCCTACCATGTCCCCACTATTCTCCTACCACCTACCTACACTAGGGGCAATTTACAATGGCCAATTTACCTATCAACCTGCAGGTCTTTGGCTGTGGGAAGAAACCGGAGCACCCAGCGGAAACCCACGCAGTCACAGGGAGAACTTGCAAACTCCGCATAGGCAGTACCCAGAATCGAACCCGGGTGGCTGGAGCTGTGAGGCTGTGGTGCTAATCACTGCGCCATTGTGCTGGTACTGTGCTGTAGCTTCCTGGATGTTCAGAGACCGAAGGTAAGTAAAGGGACGGTCAGGTCAGGCTCTTTTTCCTGTCCTGAGCAGGCCTTTAACATCAAGGACCTGGATTCAATGCCGCAAATGGCCCAATGAGCTCATCCAGGCAGTGAAAATGGAGTACCTCATACCCTTCACTTCTTAGGCCTTGCATTTGTCAGAGGAGGAGGTGCTTTAGGTGGAGAGGGAGTGCCCACTCAAACATGGCAAATGGTCAGGGCATCCAGACAAACTTCCTGAGGCATGGCTAAATGGTGCTGAAAGGCGGCCTTCTGTCATTGGAAACCCCTACGATGTCCCTGGAAAGGGTAGTATGCAGAAGGCATCTATGTGCCCCCATCAGTAACTGCTGGACTACCAACAGCATATGTCTTGGGCTTGTTCCCCTGGAGACCAACAACGTTCATCTTTGTGACTGCAGGAGAAGACAGCATACAAATCGTACAGAATGGGTCAAGACGGGCAGTGGACTGCCAAGTCTCCATGTCCTGAGCCCAATGGAGGTGGCGACCATGGAGCTGGCATGGCCGCAGGATGGAGGATGCGTTGTGGACGAAGAGACAGGCACCTTCCCAAGACAGGTGAGTAAGGTTGCCATGAGGCACAGGGTACATCAGCAGCAATGGAGCCATGCCCAATATAGGGGAGGCCCTTTACCATTCAATGTCTCTGTTCTCTCACAGGTCATATTGACATCCATGAAGAGCTGCTGAGCCTGTGGGAAAGCCTGCCTTCTCCGAGGGGAGAAAAGGAGCCTCATACCTCCGCATCCTCCACCAGCGCAGATACTCTCACGTTGGTGGGCACGCTGCAGTTAAATTTGGGTACACAACACGGATGTGCCCGAGCAGTTGACAGAAGCTGTGATAGCTCAAGCTTCTAACTGTTGGAGGACTCTGGGAGGCCAGGCCATGCTGTGCTCCAGGGTCATGTGCCTCTGGTGTCGCCAGCATCATGGGAAATGCTGCAACGAGAGGTGAGGCAACATCTGTCAGAGATGCCAGAAGCTATGTGCACTCAAAACGCAGATGCTGGAGGAGTCCATCCAGGTCATGAGTGCTGCACTGATTGGTGCACTAGTGGCACCCTCCACTGAAGAGATTGACAACTATCCTGGAGAACCACATCCAGCAGAGCACTCAGTGTCTGTAGGATATTCATGCAGACCTGCATACCCTCATCAAGACCATGAGCTCAACGCAGCAGTGGCAAAGCAAGAGGGGTCCGAGGCACTTTGAGTCACCACCAGGTCCTCTACCTTCTCAGGTCAGCAGGCAGGCACAAATGTGCCTTGTAAGGGAGAAGCGGCTGCCCCCCTGCCCCCACAGCTTGCACTCCTCTCAGAGTGCTGCTGGTGTGGGCAAAGTTCTTCTACCCTTCTGCCAGTGATGCCAGATCCTCCTTCATCCCCAACAGATACTGCTTCTGTTCAGGAGACCCTCAGCATGCCAGGGCCCTCCAGGCCGAAGGCATCCAGAGGAAGACCAAAGGGCAGCAAGGTAAGCAGCATGCCTCCACTTCAGCTGGCAGCGCAGGACAAGCACTGTATAGGAGTGCACGCAAAAGAATAAAAGAGCACCTAGAAGCATTGGGGGATTCACGGGTGAACGTGTAATGTAAATAGAAAGGGTAGCTTTTGTTGTCAGGATAAAATTAAGCTTCTATTGCACAAGATTTCCTTCCTCTTATTTCTAGCCTTTGGTGTTTCATTTCAACCCTGCCTCTGTCAAACGACTCGAGGTGACGAATCATGTCTGGAGCCTTGCCAGCTAAGCGCTGCGCACCTGGACAGGAGGGAGGAGAGGAAAGGGAGACAACAGGGCTGCATAAAGGCAAGTCTTTATTGGTCAATCTACAACTGGCAGTACAGATCAAAGGAAACACAAATGCATAAGGGCATCGTGAGCCTCCCTTGCGTGCATCTCACTGTGCTTTTCCTGTTGTCCCTGGGTCCTTCATCTCATTGTCCAAGGAAGCATCATGATCCTTGCTATCCTCATTGTTCAAACATTCTCCCCCTCCAAAGACAGGTTGTGCAGTGCGCAGCAGACCACCATAATATGAGAGACCCTCACCAAGGCATACTGAAGGGCTCCACCGGACCGATCTAGGCACCCGAATCTCATCTTGAGCAGACCAATGGCCTGCTCTATAGTTGCTTGCATTGTCCCATGGCAGGAGTTGGACCTTTCCTCTGCATCCGTCCAAGGGTTCCTCACAGGCGTCAGTAGCCATGCCCTCACTGGGTAGCCTTAGTCTCCAAGGATCCATCTCTGAAGGTGTGCAGGAGGCTGGAAAATCTCTGGCACCAGGGACTGCCTTAAAATTTAGGCATCGTGAAAACTTCCCGGGAAGGGTGCACGGACCTGCAGGATCTGTTTAGGGTGGTTGCAGACAAGTTGCACATTTAGGGATGGAAGCCCTTCCTGCTGAAGGAGACAGCTGGCTGGTATGCAGTAGCCTTGATGGCCACTTATGCAGTTGATGACACTTGCACCTGGGGGAGTCCAGTGATGGGCCCGAACCCAATGTACCCCTCTCAGCTTGAGAGCTGGAATCCGTGTGGAAAGACACATAGTTACTGGGCCTCCTCAACAGGGCATTAGTGAGCACCTTGATGCACCGATGAGATCCCACATTTCACCAGTGGATCCCCAGAATGATCCAGAGGCATAGAGGTTTAGTGCCAAAAACCACCAATGGCACTGATTTCCAACAAGTCCCCTAGGGCTCAGCTCATCCCACATCATAGTGCATTGGTCAACAACAGACTCCCTTGAGAGGCATCTTGGCCATCTGTAGGTAGTTGATCCAACATTCACAGCCTTTTGGGGAGAAGAGGTTCCAGTTCTCACCAGCTTTTGTGCAGAAAAGTGCTTTCTGATTTCGTTACTAAATAGCCTACCTCTAATTTTAAGATTACATCCCCATGCTCTGGATTCCCCATCTTATTTTTTTTTATTCAGAGATACAGCACTGAAACAGGCCCTTCGGCGAGTCTGTGCCGACCAACAACCGCCCATTTATACTAACTCTACAGTAATCCCATATTCCCTACTACCTATCTACACTAGGGGCAATTTACAACAGCCAATTTACCTATCACCTGCAAGTCTTTGGCAGTGGGAGGAAACCGGAGCACCCGGCAAAAACCCATGCAGTCACAGGGAGAACTTGCAAACTCCGCACAGGCAGTACCCAGAATCGAACCCAGGTTCCTGGAGCTGTGAGGCTGCGGTGCTAACCACTGCGCTGCCCGGGAATAGAGGGAATGGTTTTTGTATCTAAACTATAGAAATACTTTAATGTTTTTAAAAAGGCTGCGTTTGCTGAAAATGCAACCACGAGGTGGCGCAATAGCAGCACATGCACAAATGCAGCCTCTTCCACTGGAACATCACTGTGACATTCAGGCAGCTGCCAGGCTTAAAAATGGTGCTGCTCAATTTATCATAGATTTATCACCCCGCTCTCTGGCCTCTAACCACCACACCCCCCCCCCCCCCCCCGCACCCCTCCCCGTTCTCCGGCCGCTCGCTCACTGCTCCCCCCCCCCGGCCCTCCTCCATCCACTAGTTCCAGGCTGAGCCACTTATCTCCTCTCAGCCAGTCACTCCCACATTTGATCATTCTTCGCATGCCGCCCGCGGGCCGGGAGGTGTGACGGGTCGACATAGGAGCAAGTGGCCGCATGTGCAAACACCGAGCGCATGCGCGGAGACCGACCGGGTGCAATACACAATGACATTGGTACTACGCGAATTTCTCAAGGTCACCTCTGCCTTGGTGGTTTAAAGATGTTGCAGGCAGGGTCCTCTTCTTGGGCTGGAATGGAATCTCACAGCTGCTGGCTCGCTCTCTCTTTCAGAGAAATCTCAAGAAAAACCTGATCAGGTTGGGTTTCAGTCAGGTGATTATGGATGGTCTCCCTGGTATGTTCATACAATATCTTTTAATGTGTGGCCATTGTTATACAATGGGGTTTGGATGTGGCTTGCCTTGATAAAGTGGTGTTACAAGGTAGCCAGGAAGGAATTGAAGAATGGACTTAGGAGAGCTAGAAGGGGACATGAAAAAGTCTTGGCGGGTAGGATTAAGGAAAATCCCAAGGCGTTCTACACTTATGTGAGGAACAAGAGGATGGCCAGAGTGAGGGTAGGGCCAATCAGGGATAGTGGAGGGAACTTGTGCCTGGAGTCGGAGGGGGTAGGGGAGGTCCGAAATGAATACTTTGCTTCAGTATTCACTAGTGAGTGGGACCTGGTCGTTTGTGAGGACAGCGTGAAACAGGCTGATATGCTCGAACAGGTTGATGTTAAGAGGGAGGATGTGCTGGAAATTTTGAAAGGCATGAGGACAGATAAGTCCCCGGGGCCAGACGGGATATACCCAAGGATATTAAGGGAAGCGAGGAAAGAGATTGCCGCGCCTTTGGTGATGATCTTTGCGTCCTCACTGTCCACTGGAGTAGTGCCAGACGATTGGAGGGTGGCAAATGTTATTCCCTTGTTCAAGAAAGGGAATAGGGATAACCCTGGGAATTATAGACCAGTCAGTCTTACGTCGGTAGTGGGCAAATTATTGGAGAGGATTCTGAGAGACAGGATTTATGATTATTTGGAAAAGCATAGTTTGATTAGAGATAGTCAGCATGGCTTTGTGAGGGGCAGGTCATGCCTCACAAGCCTTATTGAATTCTTTGAGGATGTGACAAAACACATTGATGAAGGAAGAGCAGTGGATGTGGTGTATATGGACTTTAGCAAGGCGTTTGATAAGGTTCCCCATGGTAGGCTCATTCAGAAAGTAAGGAGGCATGGGATACAGGGAAAGTTGGCTGTCTGGATACAGAATTGGCTGGCCTATAGAAGACAGAGGGTGGTAGTCGATGGAAAGTATTCAGCCTGGAGCTCGGTGACCAGTGGTGTTCCGCAGGGATCTGTTCTGGGACCTCTGCTCTTTGTGATTTTTATAAATGACTTGGATGAGGAAGTGGAAGGCTGGGTTAGCAAGTTTGCCGATGACACGAAGGTTGCTGGAGTTGAGGATAGTGTGGAAGGCTGTTGTAGGTTGCAACGGGACATTGACAGGATGCAGAGTTGGGCTGAGAAGTGGCAGATGGAGTTCAACCTGGAAAAGTGTGAAGTGATTCATTTTGGAAGGTCGAATTTGAATGCAGAATACAGGCTTAAAGACAGGATTCTTGGTAGTGTGGATGAAAAGAGGGATCTTGGGGTCCATGTCCATAGATCGCTCAAAGTTGCCACCCAAGTTGATAGGGTTGTTAAGAAGGCGTATGGTGCGTTGGCTTTCATTAACAGGGGGATTGAGTTTAAGAGCCGCGAGGTTATGCTGCAGCTCTATAAAGCCCTGGTTAGACCACACTTGGAATATTGTGTTCAGTTCTGGTCGCCTCATTGTAGGAAGGATGTGGAAGCTTTAGAGAGAGTGCAGAGGAGATTTACCAGGATGCTGCCTGGACTGGAGGGCATGTCTTACGAAGAAAGGTTGAGGGTGCTAGGGCTTTTCTCATTGGAACGAAGAAGGATGAGAGGTGATTTGATAGAGGGGTACAAGATGATGAGAGGCATAGATAGAGTGGATAGCCAGATACTTTTTCCCAGGGGGCATAATTTTAAGGTGATTGGAGGAAGGTTACGGGGAGATGTCAGAGGTAGGTTCTTTACACAGAGAGTGGTGGGTGCGTGGAATGCACTGCCAGCGGTGGTAGTAGAAGCAGATACATTAGGGACATTTAAGCGACTCTTGGATAGGTACATGGATGATAGTAGAATGAAGGGTATGTAGGTAGTTTGATCTTAGAGTAGGTTAAAGGTTCGGCGCAACATCGTGGGCCGAAGGGCCTGTACTGTGCTGTACTGTTCTATGTTACTTCCTCACCTATGATCTTGGCTTTGAATCCAGAGTCGTCCTATCTGCAAAGGTCTTCGATAGTCCTATTCTTGAAGGTAGAAGCCATTTAGCATTGAATGGCCTGTTTAGCATTTTAATGTGCCTTCCCCAAAATTAGTCCAGACGTGAAGATGGTTTAGTCTGCAATAGTTGCAATGTATATTTGCAGTACAGGAGATGGTCATCTGACCTCTTACTACCTCATCTGCAGCAAAATGTGTCAATTTTTGTGAGTTTATTATTGCTCCAGGTCACTATTTTCATAACTGGTCTTTGCGTGAGCATGACAGCCTGCTGCCCTTGACTTTTTTAGGTGGTGGAGGTCACAGATTTGTGCACACGGGCACTAACTCCTTTGCTCCTCCACTACTCTTGGAATATTCGAAGTTGTCTTTTTTGGACCCAAAAGTGGATGACTTCACATTTCCGCACATTAAACTGCACTGGACATAATGTTGTGCACCATGTGCGTCACTTTCCAACTTCCTCATCTCCTAACTTAGTGGCATAGTGCAAGAAATTGGACATAACCCTGTGATTTCACTTATTATGCTAATAAAATTGCTTCTGTGGAACTTGCACTAGCATGGTAGCTGGGACAGTGTATCCAGATGTTGATATACGGACTGCTAGAAGGCAAACTCCCACACCTCAAATTTTACCTTCTGTAAATAGTAATAGGAAACAGAAAAGTAGATTTGCTAAGAGGATGTGAGATTACATTAAATTCATTATAATAAATGAAGTAATAGTTAATTGATCAGTTATTTTACTTTGCAAGTGTTGTAAAAGATTCAATTAGAGAAACTAATCAAACCACTGTAAGTGAAGATAATTCAAGAAACAAAAAAAATTTGTAACTTCACTGCAATTTGGGAGTTGACACAGAGACAAGGGCTCCAATAACGGGGAGGCAGGAGGGATGCAGGGGAGCCCTGCAGCGGGTAAAGAATTCGCAAGGCTGGGTACGAGGAAGCTCTTAACAACAGGTCCTTATTTAAATAAATCACTGCAAACTCACACTCAACAGCAGGCCAGATTGACTGTCTAGAAGGTGGGCAGAAGCAGAAATTAGCAGCAGGAGGCTACAGCCAGGGGCCCCTGGGAACAGTTCCACGAGTTAGTTGGGGAGGGGGGGTGCCGAGGGAGAAAAGAAGGGCGAGTGGGGAGAAGCGATGAACCTGACATCATGAAAGCGTCACAACATCACTAAAGTGTCTTGAAGGGACTACCTCCATAAAATGAACCTCACAATAGTAACCTAGGTACCTCTGGTGCTGTGGGTAGCCCTGAATGAACAAATATCACAAAGAAACTATAGCATCAATGAGGATATCAGGTACTACAATAAGCTATTAAAACACTCCTGCCAAGGATGCTATTTCTACTAGAGCAGTGATGGAAAATATTTGTTTTCAGATATTCCTTTGTATAATTTTTCAATGCCACAAGTTGAAGGGGGTGGGTGTAAAGGTTCTCATTTATTTAAATGTGCATGTACATTATACTTACTGTCCTGTTAGTGTGCAGCCAATAGGGATTGACCAAATTCTAGAAAAGGGCTAGACATTCTCAGAGGAGGCAAGCATTAAAACCAATGTAGTTTGATATTACATGGAGTATAACTACATGATGATAGCAAGCCTGGTTTAAAGAGCACACACACAAGATTCCCTAAAGATCACAGACCTGAAACCTTAACTCTGTTTCTCTCTCCACAGATGCCAGACTTGCTGGAGTATTTCCAGCACTTTGTTTTTATTTCAGATTTCCAGCATCTACAGTACTTTGCTTTTATTATACAAGATTCCCTAAATCTTCTAGACACTTCTTAAACCTATCCCACTGCCTTTTCAGGTGGATGCAAAAAAAATCTCATGTCATTAACATAACAGCTGGGGAACTCTCTTGATATTATGACCAACACTTAGCTCGCAACTGAAGCCATTAAAAAATTTAAATTGCATTTTGTCTCTTTGTTTGTTGGACCATGCGGCCTGCAAATTGACTTCTGTGTATGTTTACATTACAACAGTGGTTACACTTCTAAAGGCATTATACAAATGATTTTCTTCCTTGCATTGTTTGGAATTAATTTAAAGGTTTACAAAATGTGGCTGTCACATGGACTATCTAATTTAAGAAAACCTGCTGGACACCTTTATGCCAGCATCCTCATAGACAAAGTCAGCATTCCAGTTAGGCAATGTAAATAGGGCATTGTTGGCTCAACCCATACTTAAATTTGTATTACTGTTTGGTACATGACAAGCAACAATAGTATTGGCTTGAATTTTACCACTAGAAGGAGTAAACAGAAGTACCTATGTGCTAATTACAGAATTTTTATAATGTTGCATGGATTTTGAATATTTAAGGCAGAAGTGAAACAATTGCATGATTCTGGGCTCCACTACCAGAAAGAAAAATCGACTGGAGGTCTGTTTTTTTTTCTTTCATGGGATGCGAGCATTGCTGGCAAGACCAGCATTTATTGCCCACCCCGAATAGCCCTCAAGAAAGTGCTGGTGAGCCACCTTCCTGAATTGCTGCAGTCCTTGGGTGTAGTGCTGTCAGGAAGGGAGTTCCAAGTTTTTAATCCAACGACACTGAAGGAACGGTGATACAGTGCTAAGTAAGGATGATGCGTGGCTTGGACAGAAACTTGCAGATCGTGGCGTTCCCATGCATCTGCTGCCTTAATCCTTCTAGGTGGTAGAGGTCGGAGGTTTGGAAGGTACTGTCGAAGGAGACCTGGTGAGTTGCTGCAGTGCATCTTGTAGATGGTACACACTGCTAGCACTGTGCATCGGTGGTGAAGGAAATGAATGTTTAAAGTGGTGAATGGGGTGCTGATCAAGTGGGCTGCTTTGTCCTGGATGGCGTTGAGCATCGAGTGTTGTTGGAGCTACATTCATCCAGACAAATATTCCATCACACTCCTGACTTGTACCTTGTAGATGGAGGACACGCTTTGGGGAGTTAGGAGGCAAGATATTCACTGCAGAATTCCCAGCCTTGGACCTGTTCTTGCAGCCACAGTATTTGTATGTGGTTGGTCCAGTTAAATTTCTGGTCAATGGTAATCCCCAAGATGTTGATGGTGGGAGAATGCAGCGATGGTAATGCCATTTAATGTCAAGGGGAGATGGTTAGATTTTCTCGTTGGAGATGGTCATTGCATGGCATGAATACTATTTGCTACTTATCAGCTCAAGCCTCGCTGCATGCGGACACGGACTAAATATTTGAAGAGTCGCAAATGGTACTGAACACTGGGCGATCATCATTGAACATCCCCATTTCTGACCTTATGATGGAGGGAATGTCATTGATGAAGCAACTGAAGATGGTTGGATCAAGACACTACCCTGAGAAACTCCAGCAAAGTCCTGTGCTTATCTGGCCTCCAACAATCACAACCATCTTCCTTTGTATTAGTTATGACTCCAACTAGTGGAGAGTTTCCCCCTAACTGGCATTGATTTCAATTTTGCTTGGGCTCCTTGATGCCACACTTGATCAAATGCCAGCTTGATGTCATGGGCAGTCACTCTCACCTCACCTCTTGAATTCAGCACTTTTGTCCATGTTTGGATCAAGGCTGTAATGAGATCTGGCAGATTCCTAACCGAGCAACAGTGAGAAGGTTATTGCTGTGTATGTACCACTTGATAGCGCTGTCGACAATACCTTCCATCACTTTGCTGATGATAGAGAGTAGCCTGATGGTGCAGCAATTTCCCAAAATGGATTTGTTCTGCATTTTGTGGACAGGACATACCTGGGCAATTTTCCACATTGTTGGGTAGATGCCAGTGTTGCAGCTGTACTGGAACAGCTTGGCTAGGAGTGTGGCTAGTTTTGGAACACAAGTCTTCAGTACTGCTGCCAGAATATATATCTGGAGCCTTCAGCCATTTCTTGATATCATTTGGATTGAATCGAATTGGCTGAAGACTGGCATCTGCAATGCTGGGGACTTCAGGAGGAGGCAGAGATGGATCATCCACTCAGCACTTCTGGCTGAAGCTGGTTGAAATACTTCAGCCTTGTCTTTTCAACCGACATACTGGGCTCCCACAGCATCGAGGATGGGAATGCTTGTGCAGCCTCCTCCTCCAGTTAATTGTCCACTACCATTCACGATTGGATGTGGCAGGTCTGCAGAGCTTTGATCCATTGCTTGTGAGATCACTTAACTCTGTCTATTGCATGCTGCTTCAGCTGTTTAGCTTGCACGTAGGCCTGTGTTGTAGCTTCACCAGGTTGGCACCTCATTTTTAGGTTTGCCTTGTACTGCTCCTGGCATGTTCTCCTCGTTAAAGCAAGGTTGATCCCCTGACTTGATGGTAATGGTAAAGTGAGGGATATGACAGGCCCTGGGGTTACAGATTGTAACTGGATACAATTCTTCTGCTGCTGATAGTCCACAGCACTTCATAGATGCCCAGATATGAGCTCCTAGATCTGTTCTGAATCTATCCCATTTAGCACAGTGTTAGTTCCACACAACATGATAGACGGTATCCTCAGTGTGAAGTTGGGACTTTGTCTCCACAAGGACTGTACAGTGGGCATTCCTACCAAAGCTGTCTCAGACATATGCATCTTGCTCCTGATAGGATAAATTAGCCAACACATGCTAATCATAGCGCCACCCACTCTGCAGCCAACCCAAGTGCAAACTTTAACATACAACCCCCCACACAAAGGTCCACCACCCAGCAAGATTTTAACAAATATCTACTATTTGTACATTTCTGACTTAAAGAATAGTTTGCTATAAATAAACCCCTGCTTATCAATACCTGCAGTCAACTGTGTCTAACAAAGGAAGTTAAGGATTGTATAAGATTAAAAGTAAAGACCCATAAAGTTGCCAGAAATAGTTGTAGACCTGAGGATTGGGAGGATTTTTAAAATATAGCAAAGGAGGACCAAGAAGCTGATAAAGAAAGGGAGAATAAAATATGAATGTAAACTAGCTAAAATATAAAAAGGGACTGTAAAAGCTTCATGGATACGTAAAAAGGAAACATCTGGCGAAGACAAATGCGGGTCTGTTACAGGCAGAGTCAGGAGAATTTACAATGGGGAACAGAGAAATGGCAGAGAAGCTAAATGATTACTTTGTGTCTGTCTTCACTGAGGAAGATACAAGAATTCTGGGATTAGGGAGAATGAGGAATTGAAGGAAATTAGTATTAGTAAGAAGGTTGTATTGGAGAAATTAATGGAACTGAAGGTTGACAAGTCCCCGGGACCTGATGTTCTACATCCCAAAGTGTTGAAAGAGGTAGCTATGGAGATAGTGGACGCATTGGTAATCATCTTCCAAAATTCTACAGATTCTGGAGCGGTTCCTGCAGATTGGAAGGTAGCAAATGCCACCCCACTATTTAGGAAGTGAGGGAGAGAGAAAACAGGGAACTAAAGACCTGTTAGCCTTACATCAGTAGTAGGGAAAATGCTCCAATCTATTCTAAAGGATGTGATAAATGTACACTTGGATAATAATGATCTGATCGGGCCTAATCAATATGGATTTATCAATAGGAAATCATGTTTGATGAGCCTGTTGGAGCTTTTTTGAGGATGTTACTAACAGAATTGATAAAGGGGAGTTGGTGAATGTAGTATACTTGGACTTTCAGAAGGCTTTTAATAAAGTCCCCCACTGGAGGTTGGTTAGCAAAATTAAAGCACATGGGAGAGGAGATAATATACTGGCATGGATTAAGGATTGGTTAACAGGCAGAAAGCAGAGAGTAGAAATAAATGGGCCCTTCTCGTGTTGGCAGGCTGTGACTAGTGGGGGTACCGCCAGGATTAGTCCTTGGGACCCAGTTGTTCACAATATATATTATTTGGATGTGGGGACCAAATGTAATATTTCCAAGTTTGCAGATGACACAAAACTAGGTGGGAACGTGTATCGTGAGGAAGATGCAAAGCGGCTTCAAGGGATTGGGACAGGCTAAGTGAATGGGCAAGAACATGGCAGATGGAACATAATCTGAAAAATGTGAGGTTATTCATTTTGGTAGGAGGAACAGATGTGCAGAGTATTTCTTAAATGGCAGGAGATTAGAAAGTGTAGCTGTACAAAAGGAAGCTGGGTATCCTTGTCAATAAGTCACTGAAAGCTAACATGCAGGTGTAGCAAGCAATTACATATGAACATACGAATTAGGAGCAGTAGGCCACTCGACCCCTTGAGCCTGCTCCACCATTCAATAAGTTCATGGCTGAACTGATGACTCCACATTTCCACCTACCCCCGATAACCTTCCACCCCCTTACTTATCAATAAACTATCTACCTCTGCCTTAAAAATATTCAAAGACTCTGCTTCCACTGCCTTTTGAGGAAGGCTTATGGTATGTTAGCCTTTATCGCAAGAGGATTTGAGTACAGGAGTAGTGAAGTCTTGCTTCAATTGCAGAAAACCTTGGTTGGGCCGCACCTGGAGTACTGTGTGGAGTTTTGGTCCCTACCTTAGGGAGGATATTATTGCCATAGAGGGAGTGCAATGAAGGTTCACCAGACTTGTTCCCGGGATGGCGGGACTATCCAATGAAGAGACATTGGGGAAAGTGGGCCTGTATTCTCTAGAATTTCGTAGAAACCTGCAAAATACTTAAAGGGATAGACAGGGTAGATGCAGGCAAGATGTTTCCCCTGGTTGGGGAATCTAGAACCGGGGACACAATTTCAAAATAAGGGGGAAGCCACTTTGGACAGAGATGAGGAGAAATTTCTTTACTCAGAGGGTTGTGAATCTTTGGAATTCTCTACCCCAGAGGGCTGTGGAAGCTCAGTCATTGAGTATGTTTGAAGCAGAGATTGACGGATTTCTAAATACCAATCACAGAAAGGGATATGGGATAGTGTGGAAAAAAGGCATTGAAGTGGATGATCAGCCATGATCGTATTGAATTGCGGAGTAGGCTTGATGGGTTGAATGGCCTACTCCTGTTCCTATGTAAAATTCATCCATAAAAAAAAAATCAGGATTAACTATTGCCATTGAAAAAGGATGGTAATCTGTGTACAGATCTATAGATATGGATAACGAAATATGCTATCAGCAGGGCTCTCAAACAAAAAAAACATTTCAGTTCATAAATGATTTGCGTAATATTCAGCTTCAAAGTTTATATCAACATTGATACTTCTGTGCATTACACAGCAAATCTATGGATTGAAAAGCCAATTAGAGGTTAGATTTATCACTGAAATTGATGTAAAGGAACAAACATCACAGAACAGTAAAAAGGAATTAAATTCATGGGCATTTTACAATTCAACTTTTGAGAGATGCAATGGCTTGAGTAAGAAAGACTGCAAGAAATGTAGGCTGTTTAGCATATTTATGTTAGAGCATTCTGAATTACACAAGAATCTAGATGTGGAAAAGAAAATTTTCAACAGAAAAAATCTCTCGCCTTTATAAAAAGCACAGCATGCTTTAGACATTATTCTAAATGCTAAATTCTATTGACTGGGATTTTCCTCTTTTATGTCCCCTTAACCTGAAATTTTCAGCCCATTGATTTTAATACACATACTTCAAATAATTGATTACAGTAATAGTTAAAAGGTAAATCATCCACCTTTATTATAGTCTAAAAAAATTGAATAACCTGTATCAAATGAATGGTCTTAATTAAGCGGATGACTCCTGTTGAAATGCAATACTGTCTAAATGAGAGCAGTTTCTGCATAATTTCTATACAGTGATCCCAAGATTCTTTTAACTTTCTATTTTAAAAAGAGAATGGTCCTTGACATCCATATGATAAACATTCTCTATTATATAAAGTCAGCTAATTCTGACATTACATTGTTGAAAGGACACCTTTGCCTTTCTGGCACATGAATTAGGAACTACTGAAGATCAAGGAGTTTACTATTTGAAACTAGAAGTAGAGGTGTTTTTAATGACAATCTTTTTAAGTCTATGGAATTGAAACATTCAATATGGAATTGAAACATTCAATATTTGCACAGCATGAGATTAAGATCACATATTACGATCATGGAAAATAATTAGTGTACTAAGCATCTTTTATGAACCTAGTAACTTATAGATAAAAACATAATAATTGGTGCTCACCAAGTTAGACTAATCTTCGTATCCAGAAATTAAGAGGCAATTGAGAACCTATCATACTTGCAATCCCAAGTGTTCAAGGTGCCTTTCCACAAATCAGATGCTTAACACTTCTATTTACATTTCTAAACTTTGATGTCACTCTTTTACAGGAAGGCATTATGGTTTGGATGACCTGAACAGTTTTAATAGACCACCACCACCTTCAAGTTGTCCTCCAAGCCACACACCATCCTGACTTGGAACTATATTCGCCAATCCTTCAATGCCATTTGCGTCAAAAACTCTGCAACATCACTGTGGATGTACTTACACCAGATGGACTGCAGCAGTTCAAAGGGACAGCTCACCACCACCTTCAAGGGCAATTAGGGATGGGCAACAAATGTTGGCCTTGCCAGTGACACGAACACCCCATGAAAATTTTTTTGAAAATTCTATGTCCATTGGATTCTCCTCATCTGCCCTGCTAGGTACAACCTCAAGAAAATGAACCAGATTGGTCAAGCACAATTTTGATTCCATAAACCTGTGTCGACTCTGTCCAATCATAGTGATTTTTTAAGTGTCCTGTTATCACACCCCTAATAAAAACGCTAGCATTTTCCCTACTGGTGATGTCAGGCTAACTGGCCTATAGGTCCCAATTTCTCTCTCCCTCCTTTCTTGAATAACTGGGTTATGTTTGCTACTTTCCAATCCATGGGGACCATTCCAGAATCTAGAGAATTCTAGAAGATCCAAACCAATACATCCATTATCTCTGTAGCCATACCTTTCGAAACCTAGAATATAGACCATTAGGTGCCATTAATTTCTCCAGTACTATTTCTTTACTAATTTCTCCAAGTTCCTCAATCTAACTAAAACCCTTGGTTCGCCATTATGGTCAGAATTTCTTTTTTGTGAAGACAGATGCAAAGTATTTGTTTAATGTCTCTGCCATTCCCTTATTCCCCATTATAATTCCTCCCATCTCTACCTCTAAGGGACCCACATTTGCTTTTGTGAATCTCTTTCTTTTTTAATATACCTATAGAAACTTTGACTATGTGTTTTTATGTCTCTAGCTAGTTGACTTTCATATTCTCTTTTTATTCATTTCTGTCATCCTTTGTTAACTTTTAAGTTGCTCCCAATCCTCAGGCTTACTACACCTTTGGCAATCACTGACCAACGCAAGCAAATGGGCCGGTGGGTGGAACACTACCTAGAACTGTACTCCAGGAAAAATGTTGTCACTGAGACCACCCTCAATGCAACCCTGTCTCTGCCAGTCATGGATGAGCTGGACGAACAGCCAACAAAATCGGAACTCAGTGATGCCATTGATTCTCCAGCCAGCGTAAAAGCCCCTGGGAAGGACGGCATTACCCCTGAAATCATCAAGAGTGCCAAGCCTGCTATACTTTCAGCTCTGCACGAACTGCTTTGCCTGTGCTGGGATGAGGGAGCAGTACCACTGGACAAGCGCGATGCCAATATCATCACCCTCTGCAAGAACAAGGGTGACCGCAACAACTACCGTGGAATCTCCCTGCTCAGCATAGTGGGGAAAGCCTTCGCTCGTGTCACTTTAAACAGGCTCCAGAAGCTGGCTGAGCGTGTCTACCCTGAGGCACAGTGTGGCTTTCGAGCAAAGAGATCCACCATTGACATGCTGTTCTCCCCTTCGCCAGCTACAGGAGAAATGCCGTGAACAACAGATGCCCTTCTACGTTGCTTTCAGTGATCTCACCAAAGCCTTTGACCTCGTCAGCAGAAGTGGTCTCTTCAGACTACTAGAAAAGATTGGATGCCCACCAAAGCTACTAAGTATCATCACCTCATTCCATGACAATATGAAAGGCACAATTCTGCATAGCGGCATCTCATCAGACCCCTTTCCAATCCTGAGTGGCGTAAAACAGGGCTGTGTTCTCGCACCTACACTGTTTGGGATCTTCTTCTCTCTGCTGCTCTCACATGCATTCAAGTTTTCAGAAGAAGGAATTTTCCTCCACACAAGATCAGGTGGCAGGTTGTTCAACCTTGCCCGTCTAAAAGCGAAGACCAAAGTAAGGAAAGTTCTCATCAGGGAACTCCTCTTTGCTGACGATGCTGCATTAACATCTCACACTGAAGAGTGTCTGCAGAGACTCATCGACAGGTTTGTGGCTGCCTGCAATGAATTTGGCCTAACCATCAGCCTCAAGAAAACGAACATCATGGGACAGGACGTCAGAAATGCCCCATCTATCAATATCGGCGACCACACTCTGGAAGTGGTTCAAGAGTTCACCTACCTAGGCTCAACTATCACCAGTAACCTGTCTCCCGATGCAGAATTAAACAAGCGCATGGGAAAGGCTTCTTCTGCTATGTCCAGACTAGCCAAGAGAGTGTGGGAAAATGGCGCACTGACACAGAACACAAAAGTCCAAGTGTATCAAGCCAGTGTCCTCAGTACCTTGCTCTACGGCAGCGAGGCCTGGACAACGTATGTCAGCCAAGAGCGACGTCTCAATTCATTCCGTCTTCGCTGCCTCTGGAGAATCCTTGGCATCAGGTGGCAGGACCGTATCTCCAACACAGAAGTTCTCAAGGCGGCCAACATCCCCAGCATATACACCCTACTAAGCCAGCGGTGCCTGAGATGGCTTGGCCATTTGAGCCGCATGGAAGATGGCAGGATCCCCAAGGACACATTGTACAGCGAGCTCATCACTGGTACCAGACCCACCGGCCGTCCATGGCTCCGCTTTAAAGACGTCTGCAAACGCGACATGAAGTCCTGTGACATTGATCACAAGTCATGGGAGTCGGTTGCCAGCGATCTCCAGAGCTGGCGGGCAACAATAAAGGCGGGGCTAAAGCGTGGCGAGTCGAAGAGACTTAACAGTTGGCAGGAAAAAAGACAGAAGCGCAAGGAGAGAGCCAACTGTATAACAGCCCCGACAACCAATTTTATCTGCAGCAACTGTGGAAGAGTCTGTCACTCTAGAATTGGCCTTTATAGCCACTCCAGGCGCTGCTGCACAAACCACTGACCACCTCCAGGCGCTTACCCATTGTTTCACAAGACAAGGAGGCCAAAGAAGAAGAAGAAGAAGAACTACACCTTTGGCAATATTAGAAGCCTTTTCCTTTAATCGAATACTATTTTTAACTTCTTGTTAGCCACAGTTGGTCTTTTCCCAAAGGATTTTCATTCCTTCGGGAATGTATATTTGTTCTGAATTATACTTTTAAAAAAAAATTGCTTATCTACTGTCATATTTTGATCAAGTTCTCCAATCTATCTGAACCAACTCACCCGCTCATATCTATCTAGTTGGCTTTTAGATTTTAAGACCCTAGTTTTAGATTTAACACAGAATTATATATTGAGTTTATCATATAAGGATCATTCTTTCCCCATCAGCTCCTCTACTAAAAGGTTGTTAATTAATTCTTTTTCATTGCACAATATTAGATCTAAAATAACATTTTCCCTCGTTGACTGCCCCACATACATAACCAACCTAGAAAACATTTTATGAACTTGTCCTTCAAACTATTACTACTAATTTGGTTTGCACAGGCTACAAGATTCAAGTGCCCCATAATTACTGTATTACTCCTGTTACATGCACTTCTAATCTCCAGATTTATACTATGTTCAACACTACATCTACTGTTGAGTTGCCCATCAGCCACCCCCACTGGTGTATTCTGCCTCCAAACTGATTCTACATCTTGACTTTCAGCCAAGATTCTTTCTCTCTACTACTGTACATCACATCCTTTATCATGGCTACCACTCCTCCATTTCTATTTAGCCCATCTCGTCTAAAAGTCAATTCAACTATTCCAACACACTCCTGGACAGCCTCCACTTTCTATCCTCGATAAACTGGAAATCATCCAAAACTCTAGTGCAAATCCTAAATTGCACTAAGTCCCATTCACCCATTATCCGTGTTCACTGGCCAATCCTGGCTCCCACTGTAACAACATTTTGATTTTAAAATTCTCATAATTGTTTCTAAATCCCTCCATGACCTTGCCCCTCTCTATCACAGTCACCTTCTCCAGCCCTACAACTCTCAGAGATACCTAGACTTCTCCAATTGTAATCACTCCGCCATAGGCAGCTGAAGGCACAGTCACCAATGCCCTAATCTCTAGAATTCCCTCCCTAAATCTCCTCTGGTTACTTTCCTCCTTTATGACTCTCCTTAAAATCTCTCTCTTTGACCAAGCTTTTGGTCACCTGCTCCTTACATGGATTGGTATTAAATTTCATTTGGTAAAGCTCCTGGGTAGCGCCTCAGGACACTTTACTACGTTACAGGTGCTATATAAATACAAAATGCTGTTGATGCTGGTTTATTCGAGCAACAACACAGAGGCAACATTTGCTATTATGCACACAGCGAACCAAACAATGATCATCCCTTCTGAAGAATGGTCAATGACCTGAAACGTTAACTCTGCTTCTCTTTCCACAAATGCTGCCAAACCTGCTCAGTATTTCCAGCATTTCTTGTTTTTATTTCAGATTTCCAGCATCCGCAGTATTTTGCTTTTATTTTAACGATCATTCAGTTTACATCCCTGAAATATGTACAAACAGCACTGCGAACAACGAATCTCACCTTAGAAAGTAATAACCAAGTCACCATTTTGTCTTTTGTAACAACTGACACGTTACACAAATAACTTGGACAAAACTAGCGTGCGGTTATTTGCTTATGCCGTTTGCAGGATGGTGATATTGGAAATCACACAGCACCTCCTCCACGTTCAAGAATCAGGATTTGTTCTACTCAACTAATCAGAAGACGTCACCAACATTCTTTTTGGGGTGGGGGTGGGGGGGGGGGGTTCAAAAACCGAGGCTTGCGTTGATTTCTAAACTTTTAAAAATATATATCGTTTATATAAAAACGATACCGTACAAGAATGGGAAAAGGTTAAAATTACAAAAATGAAAATTAATCCCGCAAAACAAAAATAAAATGTTGTGCTCAAGCCCAGCAACGATTGGCCTAGTATAGCGGGGCGGCCTCAGTCTCTGCTCCGCCTCCAGCCTGGCTCGGTTATAGGGGAAGAGGCGCAGCCCCGCCTATTGATGTCATTTCCATCCTGCTGTCTGTGCCGCGGCTGAACTGTGACATCGACGCCGGGCTTTTGTTCCTTTCGTCTTCGGGACTTGCGGCTTCCTTCTCCGGCAGTCATTACCACTGGCGGCTCGCTCCTGTCAGCAAGCGCTGCCTGCCTGCCTCCCTCCCTGTGGGAGCCGATATGTTTCGCTATTTTGGAAACGCTGTCGAGTGGATGGAACTAAGCTGAAGGTATGGAGGAGGAGGAAGTACATACCCCCCCCCCCCCCCCCCCCCGACTTGATCCGGTTTAACAACCCAGCAGCTCGTGGGTCGACCCTTCGTTTGAAAATCAACTGAAAGTGCTCGAGCCGCCGCTGCCTTCGGCCGAAAGCAAAAGTTGTGAGAAAGCTCGGGTGGGGGTTAGATAGCGTGATGCTGATGTGTCTGACCCCGATATCTAATCCACATTTCTGTTAATCCTTTTTTTTCTTGTTTCCATAATTGTTGTGATTTTTATGTGTCTGTCGATATTTCAAAATAACGCGGCCCAGTTCAATCTTAACTTTGAGCGAAAGTGCTTTGTGAGTGACGTCCCGATCAACCAATGGAAGTTGGCGCACTAGTGACGTTTCACCCATTTGAGCCAATGATTACAAGGGAGGGGGCGGGATGTTTGTTGGGGCCGGCTTGTTGGAGTCACCGCAACAGCCATTTGTAATCCAGTGCCAAGCGATTCTGAAGGGTTGGCTGGCACGAATGGCAAAAGGACAAAAAGGATTACACTCCCGTTTCATAGCTCATTTTATATTTTAAGGTTATCCAGTTTTAAATGTGTTAAAAAGGACATTGTATTTTTGAAAGATGCGTGTACATATAAAGTCTCTGATGATCCCCAGGGTGCTATTTCGTCTTGGTTTCAGAGGGTTTAAGACGTGACTGCTGCAAGTCACTTGCCAATATGAAGGCAAAAGTGTAGCAGTTAATCCTGCCCACACATCTATGTATGTACAAGGCTCAACATTAAGCCTCCAAAGGCTATAGAACGAGGAGCCCAACGTAGGTAAACACCGCCATTATTTTAAAAAGCGGCCACAAAGCAAGTAGCTAACAGTCTAGATAGGCAGTAGCGGGGAGATTAGTTGAATCCATTGTTAGGCATAAAGTATAAACAGATTAGGAAGAGCAAACATAGTTTTATAAATGATGGATAAGTCTAGTTTTCCCAGCTCCCTTTTGAAGATTTTTCAGTGCAAACATTCAGATGGAAAATTGCTTAGGTACCTGCTCTGTCATCCCTGTGTGTGCCCTACCATTCCACATTCAGAGGTCTGAGAGAGGGACAAAGAAATGCTTATGGCAGCCAGGGCCTGTGAAAGCCATCGTATTAAAAGCTAGCTCAAAGATACAAAAAATGAACAATAGGGCCAATGTTTTTTTTTTAAAAGGATGGAAGTACACTATACTTACACAGACTGCTGGTTAACTACAGTGGCTTGTATATTTTTTTATTCATTCATAGGATGGAGACATCACTAACAAGGCCAGCATGTTTTGTCCATTCCTAATTGTCCTTCAGAAGGTAGTGGTGAGCTGCCTTCTTAAACAGCTGCATTCCATGTGGTGTAGACAGACCTGTATTACTGTTAAAGAGGGAGTTTCAGATTTTTGACCCAGTGACATTAAACAAATTGGGATATAGTGCCAAGTCAGGGTGGTGTGTGTCTTGGAGGGGAACATGCAGGTGGTGGTTCCCACGTGCCTGCTGTCCTTGTTCTGGTTGATAGAAGTTGTGGGTTTGGAAGGTGCTGTTGAAGGAGCCTTAGCAAGATGCTGCAGTGCATCCTGGAGATGGTACACACTGCAGCCATGGTGTGCCTGTGGTGGAGGGAATGAATGTTGATCAAGCAGGTTGCTTTGTCCTGGATGTTGTTGAGCTTCTAGAGTATTGTTGTAACTGCACTTATCCAGGCAAGTGAAAAGTATTCCATCATATTCCTGACAACTGCCTTGTTAACGGTAGAAAGGCTTTGGGGAGTCAGGAGGTGAGATACTCGCCCCAGAATTCCCAACCTCTGACCTGCTCTTGTATTTGTGGTGTTTGTGGCTAGTTCAGTTAAGTTTCTGGTCAGTGATCCCTAGGGTGTTGATGGTGGAGGATTCGGCAATGGTAATGCTGTTGAATGCACCTGTAAAATAGTAAGTGTTCCAATTCCTATCAGGTAAAAAAGTTAATTTGTGGGTGCTTTTAAAGGTGGGTAGCAAAATAGATGCCACCAACGTGCAGGGAAGTTGCACTGGACTGGGAGGAGCAAAGCTGCAGGCTGGGAGGTGTAGCTGAGGAGACTGTAGAAGTAGGGTTAGGTGAGGCTGTGCTAAGATTTATAAACAAAAATCATTGAGGTGAATTCACTGGAGGATGGAGCAAACAATAGGTAGGAGTGTGGAGCTTGCAATGGCTGAAGGGAAGTATTTTGGAGAGGTTCATCCTGGAGGTAACAAAAGCATAAGGGTTTCAGCAATCGTGGGGTTGAAGTAAGGGCAGAGATGGATGATGTGGAATCAAATGCTTGTGGTGGTGGATACAATATGGACTTTGAAAGTCAGTTCAGAGTTGGAACAGGATGAGATTGTGCAATGTCTGGGTAAGCATGACCAGGTAACAGGAGTTGGGGTGGTTAGGAAGGCTATGGGCCTTCAAGCAAGAGAAAAATATCACTTTTTTTTTTTCTTAACATTGTGCCATCTGAGAATGTTCTGGCTCATCTACAACTTTATTGGCCCAATGATAAGAACAGAAATGGTTGGGGAGTCCAGGATAGTGGTGGGGTGATAATCTGCACAGCAACTTGCATGTGGAAACTGATCCAATACCTACAGATGATGTCAACAAGGGAGCTAAGGGAAAACCTCGGGTATTGCAGAGATGACTGCAGAGGAAATAGTTGCTTATTGATAAGAGTTTGCATGATCTTGGAGATTTAAATTTATTTCTGTAGAAGTACAGGTAGCATGTGTTTAGGTGGGGAGATTTTGGCATTTCACGGCTTTATTGAACTGCACAATACATTTTCTGGATGTTAACTGTGATCTGCCTATGGATGCGCCAGGGAACAAGACTGTAATAACTGATCTGCTTAATTTATGTTTTTGCATAAGGAGGGAGGCAATCCAGTCAGATGATGCTGACTACCTTATGAATAGGTATCTTGCTGATGAATTTTGAATTGAGGTGAAAATGACAACAGAGGGGGTGTCACTGATTCTGCTCAGACCAGTAATAAAGATGATTAAATATTACTTGGATTTCTATAGCACAGCCAGACTTTGTTCACTGTATTTCAAAAGTGCATTTAGGAAGGCATTCAAGCTTTTACAAGGGTTTGCATCTAACTGGATATAATAACTAGTAACATTAGCAATCCTCCTAAAAAAATAAATTGATGTGACTGGGAGCAGTGGTATACTTAGTTCATGAAGTAGGATTATGTAACGTTACGATTTCCTGGAGCGAATCACAGTATTGTGCTGCATTTAGTATGCATTTGTGTTTCAAATGTATTGCACTATATTCTACAAAGGAGTAAAACATTTCCTGAAATTATTGTATTGTAATTTTGCAAGGTATTTTAGTTTGTAAAGTGCAGTTACATTGTCTCATGTTTACAGCATGGTAATTTCTGTTGTGCAGTGATAGCCTACTTGGGTTTGACACAATCTAAAGTGTAGCTCCAGTATGTTAGTAAACCTTGCTTTTTAAAAAAAAAAAAAAAGTGCTTGGGGCAAATCTGTTTGACCACTTAGGCAGTTTGACTCAGCTCTGTGCAAATTTTTTTAATAGTTTGCAAATAGTGATCCCATTCTCAAAAGCATTAGAATTTACTGAAGGAGTAAAATATAATTTGTAACCAGGTGATGCAAATCAGGAGGCAAAGTACTACGGATGCTGGAAATCTGAAAAATAAGTAAAAAATGCTGGAAATACTCAGCAGTTAGGCCTGATCAAGTATTTCCATAATTATGTTTAATGTAAATCAGGTACTACTGGCTGTAAATCAATGTAATATCATTGTAACCTTAATTTTAAAACTACAGCGTGAGCTGCAGTTTGAAGCTTGATATTCTATGATTGCAATTTTCAGAATCTGGCAAGAGAGAGGGGGAGATGGTATGATTTGGTAGAACCAGAAAATGGATTGAATGGAGAAATTTACTGTGAACTTGAGTTGATTTGAATAAAACAGAACCTTCTTGAAAATATATTCAGATCTGAATTATGCAAGTACATACTGAATTACTTAGTAATATTGTTTCATATCCACAGCGTATTACACACTTAGTATTGGAATTTTTTTAAGGAATTAAAGAAGCTTCAATCAAGAGTGAGAATATGCGAGAAAAGAGAAATGACTCTGTAGACTTTGTCAAGGATTTTCAAGAGTATCTCACTCAGCAAACGCAGCATGTCAACATGATTTCTGGTTCAGTGTGTAAT
This sequence comes from Heterodontus francisci, assembly GCF_036365525.1. Taxonomy (NCBI): domain Eukaryota; kingdom Metazoa; phylum Chordata; class Chondrichthyes; order Heterodontiformes; family Heterodontidae; genus Heterodontus; species Heterodontus francisci. The sequence continues at coordinate 56,917,256 of NC_090390.1, forward strand.
GAAAAGGAACCAGAATTACTTCAGCCTGGTAAGGAAAGGAAATGTTCATTGTAAGTTAGTACTTTATAAGTTAGTAGATGGAATTTAACTGTTAAAACAACTATTTAATATGCTATCCCCATCATTTATAGTCAAGATAATGTTAATATCTAAAATATTGGATTGAAATATCCCAACTATCTGCTTCAAGATTACAACAACATTTTTAGAGAGAATGAAATGCTTAAGAATGTGCCAACCATGTACAGCACAATCCAGAGGTTCAAATGGTTCTCTAAACTAAGACCTTGGTTGGTTACTTTGTATTTCAGGTATGTAACAAGCTCCCAAGGATTTTTGTGCATGATCGTAATTTTTTTTTTAACTCATACATTTACGCTGAATTTTTGTCATTTAGCAGAGGTGCAGTGTATGTAGAAGAAATTAAAATGCAAACTTTTCTTGTATTTTGTGATTCTTGGAATTGATCTTTGAAAGAAGTCAGTTGAAAAAAAGGTTGTCATATCATGCTGACAAGAGTTTAATGATACAAAATGTCAGCGTTCCTAGTTTGTGCACTTTTTATCCTGCCTGATTGGCTATATTTTACTCTGAAGAAACCAAGGGTTTTCAAATCCAGTTGACCGTGTAATATTTCTCTGAAGTACTTTTTAATGTGTATAGTTTTTGCACATTTATTTTTCCAATTTTAGATTAGATTAGAGATACAGCACTGAAACAGGCCCTTCGGCCCACCGAGTCTGTGCCGAACATCAACCACCCATTTATACTAATCCTACACTAATCCCATATTCCTACCAAACATCCCCACCTGTCCCTATATTTCCCTACCACCTACCTATACTAGTGACAATTTATAATGGCCAATTTACCTATCAACCTGCAAGTCTTTGGCTTGTGGGAGGAAACTGGAGCACCCGGAGGAAACCCACGCAGACACAGGGAGAACTTGCAAACTCCACACAGACAGTACCCGGAATCGAACCCGGGTCCCTGGAGCTGTGAGGCTGCGGTGCTAACCACTGCGCCGCCCTATTCTCTGTGAAATTAATGTGGTATAGTTCCATGAGTTCTGGCAGCCTTTCAGTAACTCACTTATGACTGTTTTTCACATATGAATCTGGACCAGGGGCTTTGCTATTCAACTGCAGCTGAATTACAAGCTGTTCATATGCAATATCCAAATACAGATTCCTACAGGAGTTATTGAACAGTGATCAAAAATAGTCACCTAGACAGTTAATGCCCCTCATGACCAGAACAGACCGCTGATTGAACCCGAGTCCTGCCTGATCTGAATTGTTTGGTGCCTTTATACACTGAGGTATTAGGGAGTTGTGTAATTTAAAAAAAAAAATCGAGAACACTTAAGTACATTGTAATAGAAGCAAATGAGGGAAGATAACATTTAAGAACTTTTACTATATTTGTGAAAGTACCTCCCCATTTCCAACCTTCCTTTCCTCTCCAAAGTCCTTAAACATGCTGTTATCTCCCAAATCTGTGCCTGTTTTTCCCAGAACTCCATTTTTGAATCATATTTCTGTCCCTGCCACATTTCTGAAACAGCCCTCATCAAAGTAAAAAATATCATCCTGTATGACTGACCATAGTAAACTATCTCTCCCAATCCTTCTCAACCTGTCTGCTGCCTTTGACACTGTTGACCACACCATCCTCCTCCAACACCCCTCCTCCATTATCCGGCTGGCTGGGACTATGCAGACCTGGTTCCATTTTTAACCATCCCATGTGCTGGTGCTCAGAGTGCTGGGCGAGCCCTACTGCCGAGCCCTATTCCCAGCTTCAGTGGAACCTCCCGGTGAACAGGTGCCCCTTTACTGGTGACAACAGCCGTAGCCAGAAAAATCACCTGCAATGGCTTCACTTCCTGCTTCTGCACCATTGCATCCGGGGACCCCCAGGATCTATCCTTGCCCCCTCGGCAACATTGTTCGAAAACTCATTAGGTGCCACACATACGCTGTCAACGAAGTTCTATCTCACCACCACCTGTCAAACTTTGTCACCTTTGTCACTGACTCCATCTCTCTCTGGCAACTGTCTGAATTTGAACCAGACCATTTGCAATCTTGGTTTCATATTTGATGGAGATGAGCTTCCGACCGTTTCTGCTCCATCACCAAGACTGCCTATTTCAACCTCCGTTTTAGCTGTGCTGTCATTGAGGATGGGGATGTTCATGGTGCCTCTTCCTCCCGTTAGTTGTTTAATTAAAAAAAATGCAAGTTTAATTGTCTGCCACCATTCACAACTGGATGAGACAGGGCTGCAGAGCTTTGCTCTGATCTGTTGATTGTGGGATCACTTAGCTTTGTCTTTGGCCTGCTGCTTCTGCTGTTTAGCATACATGTAATCCTGGGTTGGCACCCCCTCATTTTTAGGTACACCTGGTGCTGCTCTTAAGTGTGGAGCAAGAAATTTATTTTGTAATTTCTTCATGTTTTTTGCAAAAACCTCCAGTCTTAGCCTTTATTTATTTATAGCCTTGTATTTTTGTGTGTGTATATATAATATACGTCAGATATCCCTGTTTAATGATTCTATGGTCTTAGTATTTTTTGTTTTTCAGTCGTATATCTTGGGCTACTTTTTAAAATTTGTGAAGTTGTCTTAATACTTTTATTTTTATTGGCAGCTGGGACAGAAAATCATCAAAATGGAATCCACCATGCTTCTGTTGAAGTTTCTCTTGATGATGGCTCTGGAATGATGGGAGAAGGGCCAGAAAGAACAGTTGATGGAAAACTGAAGTGTCAGTACTGTAACTATGCTAGCAAAGGAATAGCACGACTGATGGAGCACACCAGAATGCACACAGGTAATTAAACTATCGAGCAGATTAGCTTAGCAGTTAAGCACCAGCTATTGAGTTGCAGTGTTTGAACTTATCAGAGATCTGGTTAGATGAAATAGTGAGTCTACCCACATGCAATTGATAAGGTCCTAAAATGACCTCTATAGGTTCCTTCATATTGTTAAATTTAGTATTCCTTTCCAGCTAATATCCCTGTTAAACATTTTACTGTAAAAGAATGTGCAAACTATTTAAAAATGTTAGTTAACTGTAGTTGAATTTTTTTTTTTAAAGTGACAGACCTGTTCTCAAAATAAAAAGTATAAATTTTCTGTTGGGTGAATTTTAATGTTCCTGAATTATGCTATTTACATATCACTTCCAGTCACTGAAACTGACTTAAGTAAAGAATAGATTCATGCCCTTTAGCAACTAGATTGAGACTGCATAAATTCACTTCACCCAAGGTCATTTCAGCTAGGTTATTCAATCTGGCTTCAATACACTTGCTCGCAGAGGCAAAAAGAGATTGTACTAATCAACAGCACTACCAGCATCCTCGATAATGTTACGAATTCTTTATGGGCAGAGGGGTAGAGTACAGTTGCTTTTGTACAATATGTTCTGGGTGGCAAATTTTCATGGGCTTATGATTCATAATGGGATCGCCAACACGTCAATCACGAACTACTGGCAGCTCGCGTCGGCCTTTGAGTAGCTTGTATAATGTTCCCGATCACTCACCTCATCCTGCTAGGATTAATCACGCATGCGCATCTGAACATCTTGCCATATTTTGACATCACCACGTATTGACAACAGGAAGAGCAGGCAGTCGGGGGGTGGGCCCGTGGTGAATGCCGGGGGTGTGGGCGAGTAGAGGGCCCAGTGGTGAATGCTGGGGGCCGAGGGAGCAAGTGAGCAGGGTCCCAGCAGTGAATGCCAGGGGGGCGAGCAAGTGGGGAGGCCAGAGGCAAATGTTGTGGGAAGTGAGTGGTGGGCAGGCTGTGGTGAGGGAGCACCAAGCGGGGGAATGAGTGGTGAGTGACAAGGCTGCATTCAAACAGGGAGCAGCCAGCAACAAGTTTGGGTGGGTGGGGTGGTGCAAAGAGGAGCGGCTATAGGGGGGGAAGGGCCTTTTCTGCCAAATTGAGCAGTGCCATCTTTATTACTGGCCGCTGCCTGAGACGTTGTGGACTTTTGTCATTTGTGTGTGCGTGAGTAGTGTGTCACCTCGTGGTGGTGGTGTCAGCAGACGCATTCTGTTCCTTTACCAGAAGTAGCTCTCACTCAGGAAAAGGTTGGTGACCCCTGCTTCATAACGTACCACAGAATGTTTTTTGTTGCAAGCCAAAATTAATCTGGAATAAATATTCCAGTCTGGGAATGCAAGCTGATGATGCCTCATCTTGACCAGAATTCATTCAGAACAGATTATAATTTTGGGTTACTGGAGATTATTGAATTGCCATTGCTGGGTGCAGGGTTTCTTCCAAAAGATGGCTTAGTATTGACCAAAGAATAGATCCCAGTTGCCCTTCTGATGTGATGTGGGGAAGTGGATTAAATGTAAAGTATGCAACAAAAAAATTAGCATCATTTTTACAAATAGCCTTAGGAGTAGGTACTTGTTCTGATATATTGGCCTGGACTTTTTGGTCAGTGACAAAGGAATGGTGCTTGCCATTCACTATGCTGACAGCTTCCAGAAAACTTTGGCGATCGTTTGAGTGGTAACTTGCATGATTAGCGGATCATTGTGTGCCCTCTCTAGAGCATCTCAGTAGGGCAAGAAACAGCAAGACTATTCAACCAATCAGATTGAAGAATCCTTATTGAGCCACACAGACTGAACCAGGAAGTCTAAAGTAGGAAATAAAAAATTAAAGTAAAATCATGCACAGAAAGTCAAAGATTGGAAAAGATAGATGGGATTGAGAGGGATAAGAAACAGAGTATGTGAAATATTTTTTTTAAAATATCAAACACTTAACTTTGAAGGAATAAGACTACACATTTGTTAAGTTGGACAAAAGAGCTGAACTCGAGAGGTGAGGTGAGAGTGACTGCCGTTGACATCAAGGCAGCATTTGACCAAGTATGGCATCAAGGAGCCCTAGCAAAACTGGAGTCAATGGAAATCAGGGGGGAAACTCTCCTCTGGTTGGAATCGTACCTAGTGCAAAGGAAGATGGTTGTGGTTGTCGGAGGTCAATCATCTCACCTGCAGGACATCACTGCAGGAGTTCCTCAGGGTAGTGTCCTAGGCCTAACCATCTTCAGCTGCTTCATCAATGACCTTCCTTCAATCATAAGATCAGAAGTGGGGATGTTCGCTGATTGCACAACGTTCACCATTTGTGACTCCTCAGATACTGAAGCAGTCTGTGTAGAAATGCAGCAAGACCTGGACAATATCCATGCTTGGGCTGATATTTGGCAAGTAACATTCGTGCCACACAAATGCCAGGCAATGACCATCTACAACAAGAGAGAATCTAACCATCTCGCTTTGACATTCAATAGAATTACAATCGCTGAATTCCCCCTTGATTAACCTCCTGGGAGTTACCATTGACCAGAAACTGGAACTAGAGTAGCCATATAAATACCGTGGCTACAAGAGCAGGTCAGAGGCTATGAATCGTGCAGCGAGTAACTCACCACCTGACTCCCCAAAGCCTGTCACAAGGCACAAGTTTGGAGTGTGATGGAATACTCTCCACTTGCCTGGATGGGTGCAGCTCCAACAACACAAGAAGCTCAACGCCATCCAGGACAAAGCAGCCTGCATGATTGGCACCCCGTACACATACATTCACTCCTTCCACCACTGCGCACAGTGGCAGCAGTGTGTACCACCTACAAGATGCACTGCAGCAATGCAGTAAGGCTACTCAGGCTGCACCTTCCAAACCCACAAATTCTACCACCTAGAAGGGCAAGGGCAGCAGATGTGTGGGAAAACCACCACCTGCAAATTCCCCTCCAAGCCACACACCATCCTGACTTGGAACTATATCACTGTTCCTTCACTGTTGCTGGGTCAAAATTCTGGAACTCCCTTCCTAATAGCACTTTGGGTGTACCTACCCCACATGGACTTCAGTTCAAGAAGGCAGCTCACCAACACCTTCTCATTGGCAATTGGGGATGGGCAATAAATGCTGGCATGGCCAGTGATGCCCACCTCCCATGAATCCCCCAAAAAAGTTTCAGGGCCAGAGAGGTTGTTTGGCAGTAATTATCAATTATCATGCCATTAAAACATCTACTTCTGAATGCACCAACCCTAACTTTTTTTTTTCCCCTGGCATGTTTAGTGGGTAACTATCAGAAGGATGGAGCAGTGCAATCTGGAGAAGCAGGGTATCCCTGATGGCAACTTCTGGATTTCCTTGTTTAAATGCACATGTGTGATCACCAGAAGGTGCTTTCCTCTTTGGGCCATAATAACTGAGCATTGTTAGCTTCACTGTTATTTTTATGCAAACTTCAAACCATTATGTAGTCATTCTTTGTTAAATTCAGTTAATTTGTCATTGTGTCTTTCTTTCAGCTGAGATAGTATTTCTTTGGTATGTGTGGTAGTTCAGAGAATGATTGTGTCTGGAGATTCTTCCTTTCTCTTGGTTTCCTTTTTTAGGAAAACCTCCGTGTACTGGGGGAAAAGGAAAATAACTTTCTTGATCTGTAACTGTACATTTATTCAATGTTGCTATTGGACGTAAATGATTTTTTTATTTGCACATTTCCTGCTTCACAATGGAGTTCTATAACGTGATAGCACTATTCCTTTTACACATGCTGGTCATGGGGCTATTGTTTTTAAATGGCTCAAATTCCTATTCTAGTTGTCACGTTTTGACTGGCTTGCTAGGATGAGGTCACCTACAGAATGAAAAATAGGCATGGTGAAACAGGAGCTGCTGATGTACTGTTCAAACTAATAAGTACCTGTCATAAAATTAAGTTCATTTTTTTTTTTTGCATTTTTCCCCTTTTCTTTCCCTTTCCTGAATACAGTGATTCTGCTCGTGCACAATTCCATAGGGACCCATCTCATTCAAGTGTTCATTCTTTATATATGAGACAAATCAGGTCATGTCGACTGCAAACTGGCCCTCTCTTTACATCTCCATTTACTTGCATTTTCCAGCATGGGTCACTGACCATGAAAAGTGGTAATCCTGGATTCTCCCTCACTCCCTCCCTAGAAACAGTCATTTATACTGTTCCAGCTGAGATCAGCTAATTCTGCACAGAAAGACCACCAATCTTGGAAGCGTTCCTGTACTTGGCTCAGTATCAGATACTTGCTGAACAATTTTGGGAGCTGAATGGTATATGTATTAATTTCCAACCTGAAGGGGAGGGATCTTGAGCAGAATCTGAAAGGTAATAAAATTTTAAGTGGAGAGGAAAAATAGACAAACTTTGATCTGTTCTTTCTGATGCAGGTGAGAAGCCCCACAGATGCCATTTATGTCCATTTGCTTCAGCTTATGAGCGTCATCTCGAAGCACATATGCGTTCACATAGAGGCGAGAAGCCATATAAATGTGAGCTTTGCTCCTTTCGCTGCAGTGATCAAAGTAATTTATCCCACCATCGCAGACGCAGGCATAAACTACTTCCTCTAAAGGGACGCAGGACATCACTGACCAATAAGAGAATGATGGGAATTTTGCAGAAGAAGTCCAGCTACTCCCTGAGTTATGGAAGAAGACCTCTGAGTAATTTCAGTCCTCCTCCTATGGTGGTGCAGAAAACAGATTACCTTGATGAGTTTTCTCCTAACATCTCAGCTGAATCTTATGAGGGTCTGACCAAAGCACAGACTGGTAATGGAATCTCGAGGGATGTACAGGACATGATGGTGGACAATCCTTTAAACCAGCTTTCTGCACTAGCTGGCCAGCTTTCCAGCCTTGCACAAGATGACCAAGCTCCAGCATCTTCTGATGTGGTGACATGCAGAGATGAAAAACCATATCTGATACAACAGAGTATAGCACCAATAGTTACCACTGTAGTTTCTAGTGTGGCTCAAAGCTCATCCAATGTTAGCCCTGATAGCCATCCTGTGCATAATCAAAGAACCTTCAGTCCTGTGCCAGGCCCCAATAGTGAGCGCAGTGCTCACATGAGCTCGCCCTGCATGACGAACAGCCAACCTAGCACCCCTGCTCCTCCAATTCAAGTTCAGGATCCCCAGCTTTTGCATCACTGCCAACACTGTGACATGTATTTTGCAGACAATATCCTTTACACTATTCACATGGGATGCCATGGTTATGAGAATCCATTTCAGTGTAACATATGTGGATGTAAATGTAAAAACCAGTATGACTTTGCGTGTCATTTTGCCAGGGGTCAGCATAAACAAATTTAATGTTATTTGTATTAATAAAGCTTTTAAAAATTAATCAAAATTAATCTTGTTTTTTAAATGGTAACTATCACATCCTGTGTAAAACTACAATAAAAGTTAAAGTAGTCTACAATCATTTATTTAAAGGAAACTTAAAATATATAATAGAATAATGATTTTCTCTTGTCTTACATTTTCCAGATTACCAATGTCCTAATTACTCCTTCATTGCTTGGTGTATCATTTATGTGCTTAGAAACATGAAAGCTATTGGACATATGAATGAAACTGAAAGAAAGATAGCACATAAGAGTTAATGGAAAAGATGAAACAAACAAAAAGGATGAGAAAACAGGAAAATAATTTACTTTCCTCCAGTTTATTCTTCCCTAAGGTGCTAACACATGGTGCGGTGTGCCCTAACTATAATGTTGCAAAATTCTCTCTTTGGGAACTGTTCTTTTAGATTGGAAAATTGCTCATGCCATTCTGCTATTTAAGAAAGGTGCGAGAGGAAAACCATGGAATTTTAGACTAGTTAGCCTAACATCTGTTGGGAAGCTACTATAGTCTACAATTAAGGATAGGATGACTAAACACCTTGAATTTTCAGCTGATCAGAAAGCCAGCATAGAGTTGTGAAGGGTAAATCATACCTGACTGATCTGGTTTAATTTTTTTGAGGAGATGACTAAAGTAGTGGATTGGAGAATGTCTTTTGATATTGTATATATGGACTTCCAGAGGGCATTTGATAAAGTCTCTTATGAGGGACTTTATCAGCTAAAGTTGGTCAATTGGCTGAACAACAGGAGACAGAGTAGCATTAATGGGCAGGTACTCTAGTTGGCAAGATGTGACTAATGGTATCCTGCACGGATCTGTGTTGGGGCTTCTTGTTAACAACTTTCATAATGGGATAGCCACATATTCAAATTTTCCCATGACACCGATAGATAGCATTTTAAGCAGTGCTGATGGAAGTGTAACATTACAAAGATATATTGATAGGTTAAATGAATGGGGGGGGGGGGGGAACTGATAAATAGATTTCAGTGTGGGCAAATGTGAAGTCATCCACTTTGGACCTAAAAAAGATAGAATAGGGTACTTTCTAAATGAAGGAAAAGCTAGAAAGAGTGAGGTTCCAAAGAGACTTGGGGGTGGGAGAGAGAGAGGGTCCAAGTATGTAGATCATTAAATTGTTATGAATGGGTACAGAAAATGATCAAAAAGATGAATGGAATGCTGGCTGTTACATCTAGAGGACTAGTATACAAGCGAGTGAAAGTCATACTTCAGCTATACAAAGTTTAGATCACACCTGGTGTACTACAAGCAGTTCTGGGCGCACCTTAGCTAGGATAATATTGGTCTTGGAAAGAGTGCAGTGTAGGTAGATTCACTAGAATGATAACATGGACTCCAAGGGTTAAATTAAGAGGAGGGATTACACAAACTAGGGTTGCATTCCCTGGAATTTAGAAGGTTAAGAGGTTATTTGATTGAAGTTTTCAAAATATTAAGTGGAGTAAATAGGGCAGATAAAACTATTTCAGCTGGTTGGAGAGTCTAGGGCTAGGAAGTATAGTCTTAAAAATTAGAGCCAAACTTTTCAGGACTGAAATTAGGAAACCCTTACACTGAAAGGGTGGTAGGAGTTTGGAACTGAGGTGGATAGATTTGTGTTAACCAAAGTTATTAATGGATATGGGGCAAAGGTGGGTATATAGAGCTAGGTTGCAGGTCAGTCATAATCTCATTGAATGGAGGAACAGCATTGAGGGGCTAAATGGCCTACTCGTGTTCTTATGTTCCTACTTCATGTGGCTGAAGTTCAAAACAAGACTGTTTTGGTAGGCTATTTGATCATGGTAGGGGTGGGGGAACCATCACAGCCAAGTTGGATCCTGTCCACGTGCATGTTATCCATCATATCCCACTGGAGTGGGAAGGCAGTGTATGTCTCAATCCATCTGCTTCCTACTCCACTTCCACTGAGTCCAGTTATAGCATCCCTGTTGCTGACTTTGCTAATATTCATAGGCACTTTTAAAATCAATCTTTTAGCACTACTGAAACCTGAAATAGAAATAATGGTTAATGTTCAGTAAATATTTGGAAGTTTCATTAATTTCTGTTTTATAAATCTGATTTTTTAAATGGAGAATTATTTTTATAAACCTTACTAGAGCATTTGAAAGACTATTACAAAGAGATTCCGGTCTCATAAATTATACAGCCTTCATTTTTAAGTATTTTGCTCCATGTAAAAATTTTTGCAGATACCACAGATTCCGATCTCCTCCATGTTTTTACTAAGGTCTAATTTCTCGGGGTTTGCCAGTGTTGTTGCCTAGCCAAGACTTAGTGAGTGAATAGTGAAAGTTGGCTTCTTTCCTTGGGAAATATCTGAACTTTTCATCTGCTCCATGGCAAAGAACAGGATTGAAGAGAACCTGCATGTGCGTGTATGTTGACCTACTGCGTTGTTCCTGGGACAGCTTATTCTATTTAATTTCATTTTCACCTCCATGCTAAATAAATTAAATCCCTCATCTGTTTGTTATACTGCTGGTTTGTTCAATGTCTGGGTTATCCTGCACAAGAAGTACAGCAAACAGCTGTGATTACACTAATTAACTTCAATATGTGCATGCAGTGCTGCTCTCAAGCCTATGTTGAAATTTCTAATGCTAAGACAAGGTGGGATTCAGCTATTTTTCTTAGATTTGTTGACTAGCTGTACAATGATCGCTGTGATTCTTGTTTAAAAAAAAATTAGTGCTGGGTCTTTGTTCACTATTTACTATTTCACATTTTGGACTCTGAAATCTGAAGTATAACTTCAAAATTTGTGGATGACACTGAATTGGAACATGTAATTAATATAGAAGAGGACTGACAAAATATAGAAAGACATTAGTAAACTTGCAGAATGGGCATGTTGGCAAATGAACTTCAATATTGATAAGTATGAGGTAATAAATTTTAGTAGGAAGAATATGGAGACCACATGCTCATTAGAAAGTAAGTGTCTAAGTTGGGTAAAGGAATGGGGGGGTGGGGGGGTACAGATACACAAATCTATAAATGTAGTGATGTGGGTTAAGGCCATTAAAAAGTGAATCAAGGGTTCATTTCTAGAGAGATAAAATTGAAAAGCAAAGACGTTACATTAAACATGCATAGAACCTTGGAATACTGTGATCAGGTTTTGGCCCCAATTATATAAAAAAAAAAGGATGTAGTGACACAGCAGAAGGTGCACAAAATGATTTACTAGTATGATACCAGAACTGAGGTTTTATCCATCAGGAAAAATTTCCTAAGGCTAGAGCTCTTTTCTCTAGAAAAGACTGAGGGTGAAATGTTAGATGTCTTGTGTGCAGGTTTGATAATGTAGAGAAGATGGTTTCACTTGCAGGCAAAACCAGATTTGGGGTGATGAATATAAGACGGTCATTAATAAACGCAATAAGAAGTTCAGGAGAAACTTCTTTACCAAGGGAGTGGTTAGAATGTGGAACTCGGTACCACGGGGAGCAATTGAGGTGAACAGCATAAATGCATTCCAGAGGGAACTAGATGGGCGCATAAAGAAATTAAAGGATATGCTTATGGGGTTAGATGAAGAGGAGGAACTTAAACACAGGTATGGACATGTTGGGCTGAATGGCCTGTTTCTGTGCTGTTATACTTTATAACATAAGCAGTACTAACAGAGATAACAGCATTTTCCAGTTAAACTTGCCATTTGTGCCAAACTGCTGATTTTGCTAGCATGTTAATGTTGTGTAAACTTATCCTGTGCCACTAATTATGCTGTGGAACTGCTGTAGTATTATTCCCAATACTAACACAAAAATCTTCATATTTTCATGTGCAAATTATGTTTAAAATTTTTACTTGGAAGAACAGGAAATTATAGGAGTAAATATGCTAAGTAGCTTTTTTTTTTATTGAGTATAGACTGAGTCTTGCATTCAAGTACATCAATTACTGGTACCAACTGGTCGCGATCTACAACAGTTTTGTTCCTTGGGTGTAAAACTGGCAACCATTTTATTGAGGTTGTAGGGCCATTTGATATTCCCCTGTAGCATTGAAGAGAGTGCTTTGAAATTAATTGTTTTTCAATTGAATCATTTTGTAGTTTAGAAAAAGCTTGAATTGAAAGCAGCTATTAGACCTTTATATGCAAGTGACAGTCAACAACAATTTGCATTTTGTTGCACCTTTGATAAAGAAATATCCTAAGATGGTTCAAATAGGTGTAAGGAAGTGAACTGCAGGTCAAGAAGGGAAAGATTAGAAGGGGTGATTGAAATCTTGGTTGAAGAAAAGCTCTGCCACTAATGGGTGAAGGGAAAGAGGATACATGGATGGTTGGAGTCAGAGGAATGGAGTATTGAGGAGATATAAAATTGGAGGAGACAGTGGAAATGGGTTGGGCTGAGGCCAACCATGGATGTATAGGCAAGGATGCAAATTTTAAGTTTAGTTTGTTGGGAGGTGAAGAGTCAGTGTAGGTGGGGATAATGAGCTAGCAGAACAGGCTACATGTACAATGGTTTTGAAGAAGTTTGAACTTTATAGATTAACAATAGGAGACCAGCAAGGAGATTGTTAACAAAGGGGGCAGGGAAGATATGCAAAGGAGTTATATTGGTATATATGTGGAGGTGAGCAATATTGCAAGGGTGGAAATAATGGATGTTGGTGATGGATGCTTGAGATTTAAAGCTTAATCCCATTTCAAATGGACTGGTATAGCTTGAGGGAATGACAGAGAGGGATGGAGTTGGCAGCAAGAGAGTGAAGTTTACGATAGCGACGAGAAATGGTGTCCTTAAGTTGGCATAAAGCAGTTTATGGCTCATCCAGGACAGTTCAGGAGTTCAAAGAAATAATGGGTGATGTTGGAGGACAGTGTGTAAATAAAGAAGGGGCCAGGGGCACCTTTGGGGACATTTGAAGGTGATATAGAGAAGGAAGAGAAGCTTTTGCTAGAGTTGCGCTGGCTGCGTTCAAATTGGTAGGAAGTGAACCATACAAGGGCATTTCCATTAAGATGGATGATGCAAGGCACTGGAGGATAATGGTGTAGTCAACTATCAAGTGCTTTGGAAGGTTTAAGGAAGGGCTTAAGGAAGGATGTAATTCTTGAACTTTATCTGAGGAGTAGGAACCATAATGTTGGCTAGCATGGGGGTCGAGGAGGGGAGTTAATGTGGAGTGAGGAGTAGGAGTGGAACAAAGAGGAGAGCCAGTTGCCTAAGAGGTGGGTTAATCAGCCCCACTAAAATTGTCGAATTTATTAAAACTCAATACAATATGCTGAATGACATGATCTTGAGCAAGCTGTTTTGGGGCTGGTAGTAGTGGGGGGGAAGGAAAGGTGGGGATAAGCACAGGGCATGCACTTCTCCATAGGAAGGGAAAATCTGAAGTCTTATGAAGCTGCTCTTGTAGATCTCCCAAGTGAGCCCTGAGGGCATATTATCACCAGTCCAAAAGGTGGGAATTTATAAATTCTATCTATATCAAGATTATCGTTGTCATGCTCTCCCTCTTTTTAAAAAAAAAACACTGTTTTCAAACCTATCTAATCTTAAATTCTAATATCTTAATATTCTTTCAAAACTAAAACTGCTCTTCATCAAATGCCAAACTTTTTTTCTTCTGGTGTCTGCCACAAAATGGAAACTTTGGACTGCTTAAAGGTGACTTAAAACTGCAACATGAACTACAGGAGATGGTTCAGCAAATGTACCAGGTTGAAAGTAGGGATGCAAAAAGAGATTTGTGAATTGTAAGTCTATATGGTAAAACTGTTATTCCTCAATGGCACAAGAGTTTGGAGTAGGCAAATTTTTAGTTTATTGCTTCAAGTTAAACAAATTAGAAAAAGACATAGTTACAACATGGAAACAGGTCAATAGTCCATATTCCTTCATTGACTATCCAGTGTAATCTTGAATGTTGACAGTTTTTTTTGCCTCAACCAGTAATCCCAGAAGTAATTTCACAACTGAAAAAGTTTCTCCTGCTTTCTGTTCTAATAATTTACATTTTAATCTTGTATCTATGGTCTCTCATTCTACACCCCTCAACTACCCCCCAATAGTCTACTTTTATCTACCCTATCCCATCCTTGTGTAATTTTCAAGTCTATGTATCAAACTTGTAATGGAAAAAAACAATTTTTAAAAAATATTTGTATTTCCTCATACCAAGCAGCATCCTAGTAAATCACCATCCTATCCCCTCTCAAGCCTCATTCTTCATGTAGTCTGGTGCCTAATACTGCACACATTATCTAACTGAGATCTTAAGATTTTATATAGGCTCCTCATTATCTCTTGCTTTCATGTCCTATACCTTGTGATAATTACATGATTCTGCCATTAAAATGATGGCAAGAAGTGCATGTTAAATTTGAAAGAAAAAGGAATCTGATTATAAACTGTCCAAGCTGGAAGCTCTTAAAAATGTATTTTATATATTGCAATGAATTGATAATTCAGTACCTGAAGGTATGTTATTGCTTTAGGATTTTTTAATAGGTCTTTAGGATCTCGTTGCCAATGAAAGCAATGCTGTATCTACACCTAACATTCTGTAGTTCCTTGCTGTCTGGAGTAAGGTTCCTGGAACCTAAATTGAAGCCACCTTTCTCCCCTATACAAGATATACCAGACTATTTTGCTTTCAAGTTTTAGGTAATGTTATCCTGTAAAGTACAAATGTGTAAAAACAGTTACATACCTGATATCTTGCAAAATTATTCTAATTTTTTCCCCCGCCCTGTGTTCACAGTGAAACATGACTGAATTTATAAATTTTTTTATTAGGAACAAAGAACAAACCAAGAACAAAGAACAGTACAGCACAGGAACAGGCCATTCGGCCCTCCAAGCCTGCGCAGATCTTGATGCCTGCCGAAACTAACACCTTCTGCACTTCCGGGGCCCATTTCCCTCTATTCCCTTCCTATTCATGTATTTGTCAAGATGTCTCTTAAACGTCGCTATCGTATCTGCTTCCACCACCTCCCCTGGCAGCATGTTCCAGGCATTCACCACCCTCTGTGTTTATAAAAAAAAAAAAAACTTGCCTCGCACATCCCCTCTAAACTTTGCCCCTCGCACCTTAAACCTATGTCCCCTAGTAACTGACTCTTCCACCCTGGGAAAAAGCTTCTGACTATCCACTCTGTCCATGCCACTCATAACTTTGTAAAGCTCTATCATGTCGCCCCTCCACCTCCGTTGTTCCAGTGAAAACAATCCGAGTTTATCCAACCTCTCATAGCTAATGCCCTCCAGACCAGGCAACATCCTGGTAACCCTCCTCTGTACCCTCTCCAAAGCCTCCACGTCCTTCTGGTAGTGTGGCGACCAGAATTGCACGCAATATTCTACGTGTGGCCTAACTAAGGTTCTGTACAGCTGCAACATGACTTGCCAATTTTTATACTCTATGCCCCGACCGATGAGGACAAGCATGCCGTATGCCTTCTTGACTACCTTATCCACCTGCGTTGCCACTTTCAGTGACCTGTGGACCTGTACGCCCAGATCTCTCTGCCTGTCAATACTCCTAAGGGTTCTGCCATTTACTGTATACCTCCCACCTGCATTAGACCTTCCAAAATGCATTACCTCACATTTGTCCGGATTAAACTCCATCTGCCATTTCTCCGCCCAAGTCTCCAACCGATCTATATCCTGCTGTCTCCTCTGATAATCCTCATCATTATCCGCAACTCCACCAACCTTTGTCGTCCGCAAACTTACTAATCAGACCAGCTACATTTTCCTCCAAATCATTTATATATACTCCAAACAGCAAAGGTCCCAGCATGATCCCTGCGGAACACCACCAGTCACATCCCTCCATTCAGAAAAGCACCCATCCGCTGCTACCCTCTGTCTTCTATGACCGAGCCAGTTCTGTATCCATCTTGCCAGCTCACCTCTGATCTCGTGTGACTTCACCTTTTGCACCAGTCTGCCATGCGGGACCTTGTCAAAGGCTTTACTAAAGTCCATGTAGACAACATCCACCGCCCTTCCCTCATCAATCATCTTTGTCACTTCCTCAAAAGACTCAATCAAATTAGTAAGACATGACCTCCCCTTCACAAAACCATGCTGTCTCTCGCTAATTTCGTTTGTTTCCAAATGGGAGTAAATCCTGTCCCAAAGAACCCTCTCTAATAGTTTCCCTACCACTGACGTAAGGCTCACCAGCCTATAATTTCCTGGATTATCCTTGCTGCCCTTCTTAAACAAAGGAACAACATTAGCTATTCTCCAGTCTTCTGGGACCTCACCTGTAGCCAATGAGGATGCAAAGATTTCTGTCAAGGCCCCAGCAATTTCTTCCCTTGCCTCCCTCAGTATTCTGGGGTAGATCCCATCAGGCCCTGGGGACTTATCTACCTTAATGTTTTGCAAGACACCCAACACCACCTTTTTTGATAATGAGATGACTGAGACTATCTGCACTCCCTTCCCTCAGCTCATCATCCACCAAGTCCTTCTCCTTGGTGAAATTGAGATGTTTTGTAAGGAGATGTTGTTGTAGGGATAATGTCACTGAACTAGTAATCCAGAGGCCCAGGCTAATGTCCTGTGGACATAGGTTCAAATCTCACCATGACAACTGGTGGAATTTGAATTCAATTAATGAATAAATTCAATTAAAAATATGGAATTGAAAGCTAATCTCAGTAATGTATAGTCAATTGTTGTAAAAACCCATCTAGTTCACTGATATCCTTTAGGGAAGGAAATCTGCTGTCTTTATCTGGTCTGACTCCAGACCCACAGCAATGTGTTGACTCTTAACTGTCCTCTGAAATGGCCGAGCAAGCCACTCCGTTGACCCACATCCCATGAAAGAATTAAAAGAAAATCTTGAATCTCCAATTTTTTTTGTTGACTCTTCACAGAATAGCCTCCAGTATGGCCAGCCAAGAACTCTAGTTGACCAGATGAAGCTGAAGTGAAATGAACTGGACAATGTGACATTTTTTGCCCTGCATTGGAATACTTGGCTTCTGTGCAGTGGCCTGCTAGGAATTGACTTAAATAACCTAGCTATGTATAACCAGATTTCAGTGGTAGCAACCCTGAGACTTGGGCCTGTTAAGAGGAGTCAAGCACTTAACTGTTGAAGCTAATGGGCTGGCGATAGTTTGGGGTCTTTTTAATATGTGTTTATATTAATTTTATGTACTTTGATACATGTTTTGTGTAAGCTTTTTGTGAACAGTTAATTGCCAGTATTTGCTCTTTGGTTATAATTGTACTACTAAAGAACACTTAAGCTGATTAGGTTTTCTGCGCACATTTTAAACCTGGTTAACCTCTGATTGTAGTTGTGTTAGCAAAGAACAGTTTAAACTGATCAAGTTGTCTGCATATCTTAAACATTGTTGTAATTCAGTTTAAGAACAAGCTGTGATTGAATCATAGCCTGAAACTATTTTTATGGACAGGTGGGAAATGGCATGGCTAGTTTCCACTGGTCATCTTCCAGCTGACCACGGAAAGTGTTTTTGTTTAAATTGGTATTTCAGCCCCTGTGTTTTGTTTGACAAATAAACACAGTGACAGGTTTTCTTTTGAGTTTAAAACAGATTAAATATTTATTGAGCAATAATTATCCAAAATGTTCACAACACCACCTGTGCGCACATTCACTCTCCTCGTGTATGTTCAAGAAAAAATAGAAGGTAAAGTGCAAGGAGTGTTGAGTTCAAGTTTTGAAAGTCTGCTTTTTCAGGAAAAACGTGTGTCATCCTCATGAAAGGTAGGTGTTATGACTAGGTGAGAAAGGGGTCTAGGGTTCCCTCTCAGCCTTCACCTGGTCTTACAGTAACAGGGTTTTGTGTGAAACACTTTTTTTTAAGCTTCCCCCTTCATGAATCCTTGCTCACTAACTTCCAATTATGAGGCAAAGAAAATAGCCAAACAGGTTTTCTTGGGTTTAAAGAAAAAAGGTTGAACTTTATTAAACTCTAATTCGGTTAATGCCTACAGATACATGACGCACCCATGCTAGCATACATACGCGATACACATGCAGATAGAGACAAAAAAGAGCAGAAGAAATAAAGTGGAAAAGTTTGAGGCAATATCTGAAGATGGTTTTGGTTACTGTATGAGCTTGCTGTAAAGTCTTTGATTGTAGGTAGGTCTTGCTTTTTGTTGGGGTCCAGTATTCTCCTTAAACCTTGTTTGATGTAGGAGACTTTTTTTCTCTCACAGTTTATGTCCTCAGTGGGTCCAGAGGCTTGTGAGAAGGAGATGGTAACAAACAGGAGAGGAGGTCTCACTCCAGGAGCAAACAGTCTTTGAGTTCAAAAACCCTGTGGCTAGTTCAAAATGCCCTGGACCAGCCAGTTAGTCATGTGACCAGCTGGTTTAACCAGTCCTGGCTTTTGTGGATTCTATCACCTTAGTAGTCTTTGGAATGCTCTTCCTTACACCTTCAATGTCTGGTGATCAAGATTCATTGTGGGTTGAAATGTGTCGGGGAATGGTCCTTTTGTCTCCATGCACTGGGCTGGATTTTACCTTAAGCGAATGGGAAACATAAAAGTTGGTGGCGAACCCCATTTTGCCTAGCCTGGGGATCTGTCCCGCATTTTACAGCTCCCTGGGCTTTAATTGACCGGAGCCAGGACTTACACCCGCTTGAGGGACTGCACCCCAGCTGACGACATGGAGGGAGTGAAGGTAAGTTGGGGGATTGGTCGTGCCCTGGTGAGGCTAGAGTGGTCGTTTGAAGGGGGTGGGGGGGGGGAGCGTCTTGGGTCGTGGAGGTGGGGGCAGCTCTCAATCGGGCACCATGTGTCCCCCCCCTCAGCATGCGGAAAGGCCAGCAGCTATCTCTGGGTGGCCTTTCACGTCCCCAGCATACCCGCTTGCCATGGGTAAAATACCCGTGGAGGTGGGCACGGGCCCTTAAGTAGCCGTTCCCCCCCGACCACCCAAAAGTTGGTCAGAGCGGGGCAGGAAGGCCTCCAGAGCCTCCCGTCCAATTTTACGCCACCCCCATCTGCCCCCATGCCACCACCTGACCTGCTGGGGTGACGGAAAATGCAGCCCACTATCTGTTAGTATGCAAATGTCTGTCAGCTAAGTGGCTGCCCTTGTAACAGGCCTTCCTTTCTTAGCGAGTTTAAAATCAATGTTCATTTGACAAAATTAATATGCCTGATTCTTGGCAGGTGGTGGCCTGCATGACAGCTCCACACCCAGCGGAATGAAATGCGTTTTGAGAAAAGCGCATTTCAGTAAAAAGACAGGAAAAGGCATGCATCTTGCTCTCTCGCGCCCTCCTTCTCTCGCATTCACATTGATTCATACATGCTAAAACTTACAGCCTATCTTCCTGGTAGCAGTCTTGCTTTAAACAGCCTTTTTTTTTTATGGCCATTTCCAGGACTGCCAAGGGTGTCTTTGAGTTAGTGGATTTTTTTTTCCAGCAGAGTCAGTAGCAGGCGGGTCTATCCTGAACTCTCTATTTTGCCGAGTCATGCCAAGGTTTTTGACTTCAGGGGATGGGTGTCATAGAGAGATACAGCACTGAAAAAGGCCCTTCGGCCCACCGACTCTGTGCTGACCAACCACCACCCATTGATACTAATCCTACGTTAATCCCATATTCCCTATCACATCCCTACCACCTACCTACACTAGGGGCAATTTACAATGGCCAATTTATCTATCAACTTGCAAGTCTTTGGCTGTGGGTGGAAACCGGAGCATCCAGCGGGAACCCACGCGGTCACAGGGAGAACTTGCAAACTCTGCACAGGCAGTACCCAGAACTGAACCCGGGTGGCTGGAGCTGTTAGGCCATGGTGCTAACCACTGTGCCGCCGGTGGTTCTCTTCATTTTCGGATTGTGGGGGAGGATTCTTTGCTAATCTCCCCTTTGTCCCAGAGGACACTCCTGCTTGCAGGTATTTGTGTAGACTCTACTGCGCTCCTCTCTGGGACTTGGACTAGGTGAGGCATCACCCTCATGGTTTCTATGCCCCCTTAGAGGTCTTTCTTTATCTCTGCAGGTTCCTGTAAATGCTGTTAACAAATCTGGTTTGGTGCTTCTAGTGTCTGTATTTACCTAGGAGGATGTGGGGTCTAACTTTTCATATTTTTCGAGGTTGGCTGACTGGACAATAGGGGTTTTCATCCAGGATTCCTCCCGGACTTCCATTAACCTGCCCTCTTGGTCCCTTTTTCCCCTTTTCTTTCTAACCTTTTGCCAGCTTTCTGCCTGCCGTTTCCTTTTGCTCTCGGTGGGGGTCCCTTACAGTTCACCAGCCCTCTACTGGAGGGTCCTCCTAACACTCGTACAGGACTTAAGGATACATGAGGCAACTCCTGCAGTACTCCGCCACATCTTTGTGGAGTTTTGGCCAGTCAAACTGCTGTCTTATGTTGGCTTTGGTCTTTCGTATACCGGCATGTACAGCCACTAGTCTCGTGGGCCCTTCTTAATATTTCTCTGCGGTGCCACTAACTGGTGACTTACTGTCCACTCCTCCTTGCTTTCAAGTCTGTGAGGAGAACTCAATTTCCTCACCAGTTCCTCATTCTTTAAATAGTAGCAATCAGGGACTCCCTCTGCTTCACTTTCAGACTGGGCAGTCTGTGCTAACTCTCGCAACACTGGGTCTGCTCGCTGAACCTCAGCTATGGAAAATTTATTTATTTCACTCCCTGGGTCTTCTAACTTCTCAAAGAAAATCTTGGACAAACAGACCTCATGGTCATTTGCTTGCAGTGCCAACGAAGTCTCCTCTGGGGGAACTGGGTTGATCATGGCCTGATGCATTACACATTCAGGGAAACTGCAGCAGCCCGTCTCCTGCTACTGCCCTGTCTCTCTGACCTCCTGCGGTCTTTCTGTACAGGGTGGGCTACCAACTTCACCCCCACCAGATCGTTACCTAGGAGCAGGTCAACCCCGTCCACAGGCAAACTAGGGACAATCCTTATGATCGCCTGTCCTGAAAATAGGTCACACTCCAGGTGCACCCGGTGTACAGGACAGGCATACACTGCCCTCCAATACCATTCACCACCATTTTGGTATTCACTGCACTCTCTGGGGGGGAAAGGTCAGGCCTTTTCCCAGTAAAAACGATCTATTGGCCCCTGTGTCCCTGAGGAGTACTATGGCCTTGCTTGCTCCACTCGAAGGGTATGGGTTACTTTCCCTTCAAACACAAAACCCCGATGAGCTTCAGGAATCCTGTTAAATTTTCCTGCACTTGCAGTAGTAAGCTTTCTGGGTCTCACTCTTACAGCGGTTAAAGCCACAGCTCGTCATGCTGTGCTTCCCATTAGGTTATTTTCTTCACTGAGCTGGTGTGCCCTGATCAACCTTCCAGGTTTTCCCTTTAGTTTCCAGCAGTCAGCTTTTAGATGACCTGCCTTATTACAATGGAAGCACACAGGTCTCCGGGTCCTACTCCTGCTCACAGCACCTTCCTTTTTGGCTGGAGGAGGGCACCCTGTTTCTCCTGCTTTCCTTTCTCTCCCATGACTGCTGGGGCTCCTTCCCACCCTTTGTCCTTTTCAGATTTGTGGGAGTGACGAGGAAATGTTTTCCCCTGGGATACCGACTTATAGATTAAAGCAAACCCATTGGCCAGAATGGCCGCTTGCCGGACTTTCTGGACCCACTGCTCCTCTACATGGGTCATTATGGAGAGTGGGAGAGAATGTTTAAATTCCTCTAACAGAATTACTTCTCTGAGATTCTTATAGTTGAGCTGTACTTTAAGAGCTCTCAGCCACTAGTCAAAAGCCAGCTGCTTGCTTACTTTCAAACTCCAAATAAGTTTGATTAGCTTGATTCTTGAGGGTTCTAAACTTTTGGCGATAGGCTTCGGGTACTAATTCATATGCCCCAAGGATAGCATTTTTTGTCAGATCATAATTTGATGAACTCTTATCTGGCAATAGGGAATAAACCTCATGGACTTTTCCAGTTAGCTTGCTTTGTAATAAGAGGCCAGGTCTCAGCTGGCTATTTTAGCTGCCTTTCCAGTTTCTCAAAAGACACAAAAACCGCTTCCACATCTTCCTCATTGAATTTTGGGATTAGTTTTAACAATTCTATACCCAGCCCTGAATTACGCTCCTCCATATTGGCCATGCGTTCACTCTGGTTTCTCAGTCACCCCCTAGTTAACTCAAGCTGCTTCAGCGCTCTTTGTCTTCACCTTCCTTCTGGAAGGCTCTTTGTTGCTCTCTCTCTTTCCTCAAGTTCAAGTTTCCTCTGTACCAATTGTATCATTGTTAGTAATACCCTGTCAGTTTATTTCTAACCCTGTTTCTGCTTCTTCAGGTTCAAGGAAAAATGGTTGGCCATTTTTAGAAGAAGAGAGTAGCAGCATGAAGGATGCTAGCTAGTGAGGCTGGAGGAGAGTGTAAATAGTAATGTGTAAATAATAGTTATTAGTTGTCCGAATCCAGACATCGAGATTTATCTATAATGCCCTAACTATGCTACTGGAACTACTATAACAATAACCATACACAATACGGTGGCAGCGGTTAAGACAACAAGAAACTTTTGAAAATCACCTTACCTCGTGAATTAGCACCAATAGAACAGCAGATCATGTCAGGGGACTGCTACGAGCTCCAGAGCTGCTTCGCAGGCAAAGAAGACGCAGACAGTCAATGAGTCAGCCTTGCAGGCTTTCAGGCTGTACCACAGAAGTGTGGCGGGCTGCAACGAAGCAGCAATCGGGGTCCGAGTCTCAGGGCCATGCAACGGTCGAGGATCAGGTGAGAGAATAAAGGGGCCATTCTTGGATAATGCACAATGTGTTGATAAAAGTGGAGAAAGAGGTCGATCTCTAGCAAAAACGCGACTCAGGAGTCCGGCGGAGTTGGCAGCTATGACTCAACCAGACCGTGGAGAGAAAGCATGGAAACTGTCGAAAGTACGGGAAACAGTAAAGGTTTAATGGCAGACACACAGAAGACACAAGCCATTACAGAATTCCCTACTACTCCTTGCTTTCAGCAACTCCAAAGATTCCTGGGAATGGTGAATCAATTAGCCAAATTTCTACCTCATTTAGTGCAGATAACAGAACTGCTAAGACAATTTCTCAAAAAACAGCAAGCGTGGTATTGGAGTTCACATCAAGAACAAGAATTCAAGTAGATTAAAGAGATAGTCACATCACCAGACATCTTAGCACACTATAACCCTACACTACCAACAGCTATAGGGGCAGATGCCTGCTCAACTGGGTTAGGGGCAGTCCTTTTCCAGATGCAACTGGAAGGTTCTCGCAGGCCAGTATACCACGCACCTAGAGCTTTGTCCAACACAGAGACAAGGTATAAGGTGACTGAAAAAGAAGCACTTGCTGTCACATGGACTTGAGAAATTTTCTGATTATATTGTTGGATTGAGAGTCGTCATCGAGACAGATGATAAACCTTTTGTACCTTTGGATGAAAAAGAGATTGCAAAAATGCCTCAAGAATCCAAAAACTTTGTTTAAGATTGATGAGATATACGTATGAGACCATATATGTTCAGGGAAAGATGCAAACGTCTGCTGAAGCGCTACCAAGAGTGACATTAGACCATCCAACACAACACTATGTGAATTTTGTTGATGAGATAGTCATGTTTGCAGTAGATGGCACAAAATTGGCCAGCAAACACAGAAATTGCAAGAAATTCGTCATGCCACAAAAAGCGATGAAGAATGTATTCGCATAAGGCAGTATTGCACACAAGGGTGGCCACAAAAACATTCTTTTAGGAAGACAATGAAAACTTTCTACAAATATAGAAATTATTTCACAATCATTGACGATTTGCTAGTTTGTAATGACACACTAGTCATTCCTAGTTCACTGAGATCGGATATCTTGGAACGTCTACATCAAGGCCATATGGGAATAACAAAGTGCAGAGTAAGGGCACAATCATCAGTGGGATGTCTTTGGATATTCCTGGACATTGAGAACCTGAGCCAGAACTGCCAGATCTGTGCAATACAAAGACCAGAACAGTGTGAACCTCTGTTAACTACTCATTTTCCAACCAGACCTTGGCAACGTCTAGGTATGGAGTTATTCATGTTCAACGGTAAGTCCTACATAATCATCATTGATTACTTCGCAAGATGGGTAGAAGTGAGAAGGTTATATTCAACAACAACCGAAGCAGTTATGAGTTCTACAAGACACCTTT
This sequence comes from Heterodontus francisci, assembly GCF_036365525.1. NCBI lineage: Eukaryota > Metazoa > Chordata > Chondrichthyes > Heterodontiformes > Heterodontidae > Heterodontus > Heterodontus francisci. The sequence goes on from NC_090390.1 coordinate 56,941,708, forward strand.
GTGACATATGGTATCCCTGACAAAGTACCGTCAGACAACAGACCACAGTTTGCGAATGAATATTTCACCCAGTCTGTGACAAGAATGTGATTTCAACATCTCAAGTTCACCATAATTATCCACAGTCGAATGGTGATGCAGAAAGAGGTTTAAGAACCAAAGTCCTTATGGACAAAGAATGAAGATCTTCCAACCTCGCTTCTAATTTATCGATCTACGCCATTTATGTGTGGACTATCATTTACAGAGTTACTGATGGGCAGGAAGATAAGAACAGAGCTTCCTGTTGCCTAAAAAATTGCTTCCAGGATTGAATGTCTGGGACTATGAGAGTAAGAGACTAGGAAAACTCTTATAGAAGGCAACAAACTTGAAATTACAACAAATGATTTCGTGCCAGAGATTTACCAAAACTGAATGAAGGTGAAAGAGTATGGATATGTGACCTAGAAAGGGAAAGTACTATACTATAATCCACAGAGATGAAAACTACCACAGATCATATTTAATACACATAACAAAAAGTGAACATATGTAGAAATAGGTAAAACATTATCCCTATTCCCCAGAAGCAACGACCATTCATTTGGAAGGCCCAGATGCTGATGAAGAAACCCAAAGCAAACAGAATACTGCAATCCTTAGTAGAAATCAACCAAGTCAGCAATCAAGACTTACAAGGAAGACTACCGATCATCCCACTCAAATTAGAACAAGATCAAGGAGAGTCGTGGAACCTCCTAACAGACTAAATCTGTGAAGTCAGAGACTTGGGCAGAGGGGAGAAAGGGTAATAGGTTAAGTCAAGAATGTATATATGTTTAAAGAAAATGTATGAATAAAGACTTGGGGCGGGGGGGAGATGTAGTTTAAGGACACGTAAGGGTTAATGTTGGAGACAGTGAGAGCAACCCCACCCACTGTAGTGGTGGTGATGATGTAACAATCACATAGAAATGGGCTTTGGAAGACGAGGGTAGCAGCACGAAGGATGCTAGCTAGTGAGGCTTGGGGAAAGTATTAATAATGTGTAAATAATAGTTATTAGTTGACCTAATCTAGATGCTGAGATTTATCTATAATTCCCAAGCTATGCTACTGCTACAACAACACACAACAGTCGACTGTATACCTCCATTTATTCTCCAAAGTATTTCAGCCAGCCAGACCTCTGAGTCATCTGACTGAATTACTGGCTCAGCTGTCTCTAGGGGAGTTTCCTTGGCCATGGTCCTAGTTACTACACAGGTAGGAAAAATCCCAGGGACTTCCTCCTGTATTTGTTCCATCTCCCTGGTCTCATTTGTCTGATCAAAGATCACTGGGGCTGCTACCACCTTACCACCACCCCCCACCGCATCCCCCAGCCAAATCATTGCCAAGTAGCAAGTCTATTCTGTCCACAGGTAGACGAGTGACAGTCCCTACAGTAACTAGTCCAGAAACTAAGTTGCACTGCAAGTGGACCTGGTAGATATGTATCCACCCTCAATCCAATTTAACAGAACCTTTGATTTTAGTGAACTCTCTGGTGGGCAGGTCATTCCTTTAATCAGCATGAGGGATTGAGTGACCCCTGTATCTCAAAGAAGGACAACGGGTTTGCCTGTCTTTCCTGAGAGATATGGGGACACCTTTTCTTTTAAAACGAATTCCTGATAGCCTTCAGGAATTTTCTCCTCTTCTGCCACACCTTTGGCTGTATTCTTTGCGGGGCTCCTTATCACAGTTAGGTGGGTCTCCCTTGCTACCTACTTGGCACCCTTTTCTTGGCTAACCTTGCGCACTCTTACAAAATTAACTGGCTTTCTCTTTAACTTCCAGCAATCAGCTTTCACATGCCTTGTTTTACTGCAATGGGAACACACAGGTCTGTAGAAAACATTCCTGCCCTCTGCATTTTCTTTCTTTACTGGTGGAGGGCTTCTTGTATGCTCACCTTTTGTTTCCCTCTCACTAACACTCCATCTCTTATCACTTTCCCATTTTCTGTCTTTTCTGAACCTCTGGGAATGATTATTATAGAAGGATTTTCTATGTGAAGAGGGTTTGGGAGTAAGCTCATATGTCTGCTATGGCAGTGGCTTCTCTCACCCTTGTAATTCTTTGCTCTTCAATATGGGTTTTTGTTAATTGGGATAATAAAACTACCTCTCTCAAATTTTCATATGAGAGGACTAACTGGATCATATCCAGTGATCAAAAGCCGTATGTTTAATTCTTTCAAATTCAATAAAAGTCTGGTCAGGTCTTTTCCTAGCATTTCTCAATTTATTAATTTTTTTTTGTTTAGAGATACAGCACTGAAACAGGCCCTTCGGCCCACCGAGTCTGTGCCGACCATCAACCACCCATTTATACTAATCCTACACTAATCCCATATTCCTACCACATCCTCACCTGTCCCTCTATTCCCCTACCACCTACCTATACCTGGGGCAATTTATAATGGCCAATTTACCTATCAACCTGCAAGTCTTTTGGTGGTGGGAGGAAACCGGAGCACCTGGCGAAAACCCACACAGACACAGGGAGAACTTGCAAACTCCACACAGGCAGTACCCAGAATTGAACCCGGGTCGCTGGAGCTGTGATGCTAACCACTGTGCCGCCCATAACTGTTGATAGGCTTTGGGTACCAACTCATGCATTTAGCATTGCCATTTTAGTTTGTTCATAGTCAGAAGAACCTTCTTCTGACAACAGAGAAAAAGCCTCATGAGCCTCAAGGTTTGCTCCAAATTGTGGATACAGTTTGAATTGCTGGCATCATTCTCACCTTGTGCTTGCAGCCTTTCTAACTCAACCTTCTTCACTGCTTCCTCTCTTTTCTGCAATTTTATTTCTTCTCTTTTCAACTGAAACTCTCTTTCCTCTTTTTCCTTCTATGATTGCAATTCCTTTTCTTTCAACTGAACTTGCACCTCCTTTCTTTTCAACTGCATTTCCTCTTTCCTTCTAAATTCTAGCTAGGGCTACCTTTTCAGACTCAGACATGCTTGCTTCTTCCAGTTCAGGGCAAGATTAAAATAGTTAGATAAATTCTTCACTATTTCCTGGATCTTTGCCTTTTGCTTGAAAGTGACTCTGGCTTGTGTAGCTAGGGTTTTTAAATGTTCAATACTTAATTGATTTAATTTATCATGGGATATGCCTCCCCACTCCATAAACTCCTTGGCATTAAAAGCAGCTATGTCTTTTGTTTCTACCACCATAGAGAAGAAGAATACAAGAAAACCTGTTTGTTTAATTTTCCACCGTTTTAGAGGTCAATTTTCCTCCCATTTCTAAATCTCTCATTTAATCTTAATGTTCAAAAATCCCAGCTTCGAGCCCCCAATTTGTTATGGGCAGGTGGGAAATGGCATGGCTGGCTTCCACTGGTCACCTCCCAACTGACCACAGATACTGTTTTTGTTTAAATTGGTGTTTCAGCCCCTTTGTTTTGTTTGCCAAATAAACAGACAGCAACAGATTTTCTTGTGAGTTTAAAACAGGATCAAAAATTTATTGAATAATCACCCAAAATGTTCGCATCACCACCCATGCACACATTCAGTCTCTCGTACACTCAAGAAAAGATAGCTAATAAGTAAAAGGTAAGAGGCTTTAAAAGTCTACTTTCAGGAAAAACCTGTGAGATCCTCATGAGAGGTAAGTTTTAAAGTTGCAGGCTTTTTTGCTGGTTGCCTTGCCCTTGCTGAAGTCTCCTGGCAGTCAACACTTCAGTTTAAAGCCAGTTCAATTTTCACAGGTGGAGGTGTTGTTCAAAAAGGCACTCTTATTTCTGTGCTGCAGTTAGTTGCCAACTCATCTCAGCAGGATTCAACTGTCTTAGCTGGAATTGATCAATCTCTCTCTCTCTCTCTCAGCCTTGTGCTGGAATTCAAGATGGCTTTCGATGTTCTGTCTGTGGCTGGAGATCCAAGACTGATGTTCTGATGTCTTGATGACTGATGACTCCCTTTGTTCTCCAAAAAGGCTACCTTTAAAGGTAAATTCATAAAGTGTTAGCTTCGCCCATGTGGCTTTAGGTTTTTGGTTCCGTAGAGGCTATACAATGGCTTTTGATCTCAGTCCATTTTGATAAGATGAGGGATGTTCACACTTTATTGTAGTAATTGTAGCTGGAGACAGAGCATCTGCTAATGCCTTTGTTTTAGCCCACTTTGTGAATAGCTCACATCCATGTGTGATGAGCCGTTTAACCTCAATGCAGACAAGGTTACTGAGTTTCAGTTCTAGCAGACGTGGATTCAGTGCAGGAGGAGGTATGTGTCATGTTACTTTGTCCTCCATCTTATTGAAGGCATGTGTACCAGTCTTCTTAAATTGTTTTTTTTTATATAACTTTTTGGATTATTTTTGTATTTCCATTGCTGCACTTCTCATGAATGTGACACTATGTACAAAGTGGTGATTGAATTATATGACTGATGGACTTTTATCAAATATGGTAAAGGAAGTCTTTGAGAGAAGGATAAAAATACCAGATCAATAGAAGTTCCTCACACAGCTTTACTGAAGAAAGAAGTAAGAGAGGCCAGAACTAGCATTGACAGGTGTCCGAGCTGCTCTGGAGAGTAAAAACTGTGTGTGACTTGATATTTCAAATAATTTGAACCAGGAAAATATTTCTGTGGGAACTTGTAAAAGAAATGATCATTGATGATATGGAATTGTTTATTTCATGCCATTGGATGAGTCTCCTTTTAATCCATTGTTGCATCGCATTTTCTCTAATTTTATATTGAAGAAGTGTTTTGGAATGTTGGTATAAACTTTTTTTTAAAAAATCTTGGTATCGGTTTCTCCACTTGCTATCTCAGGAGGCCATCAAATGGATGGTCCAACTAGACATCTCATTAAAAGCTTTTCCCATCATACTAAAGTCATAGTAATATCCATTAGGTAATGATTTCAAAAGTCACAATGCAAAAAGCCATTTTTTTCCCATTTCTGGTTTTCCATGTTTTAATATAGTGAGACATAGCAGGCAGTCCCATAGCTGCCCCACAACAGCAATATAGTAGACCAAACAATCATTTTAGTTATGCTGATTAAGGAATAAATATTGGCCAAGACAGCCAGAGAATTCCCCTGCTCTTCAAATAATGTCATGGTATATTTAACATCCACCCAAGGATACAGACAGGGGCCTTGTTCAAATATACATTTTCTCTTCCTGAGAAATTGGTAACAGGTCGAGGAGACGATCACTTATTAGTATCAGGCAGAGGCAAATTATAGAAATTTGGATAGATTAGAATGTAGGGATAATCGTGAATTTGACTAAAATTGAGTGATTTTGGATGGTGATGAAAGTGCACTGTTTTGCACTCTTTGCATCCATATTTTGCTATTTATTATTTGCTATTATAAATTTTAGTGTCCACATTTCCCATTCAATTTTCCTATATTAATAGTCTAAACTAAACTTAAACTAAACTAATATCAATGCATTGCATGATATGACCACTGGATGGCTCTTTGGACCAAATCTATCAGCTATCTCCCAGCTATGTCATATTTTTCATGTTTCACTCTTGTGCTTAGCCACTTTCCTTTATGGTCTAATACATATTTTTAAAAATAGAATGTACAGCATAGTCTGTATGACCTAGCAGCTCTATTCTGGTGTTTGTGCTCCACATAAGCTTTTCTGACCCTAAAAAAAGTCATCTCATCCTATCAGCATACCTTCTATTCCTTTCTTCCTCATGTACTTTTCTACCTTCTCGTCAAATACATCTACGCTATTCACCTCAGCCACTCCATTTAGTAACGCTTTCCACCTCCTAACCACTCTTTGGGTAGAAAAGTTGCTGCTAAATGCCTTGTTGGACTTATTAGTGATGATCTTATTTCTACAGCCCCTAGTTTTGGTGTCTCCACAATTGGAAACATTACCATGTCTTTCCTGTCAAACACTTATGTAATTTTAAAGACCTCTTATCAGACCACCCCTCAACCCTCGCTTTATTCTACAGCTTGCTAAGGGCCAAGGTCCTGACTTGTTGATTAATGCCTCAGGACTTCCATTTCCTCCTTTTCATGCTTCTGGACTTCCAGGCACCTTTTTTTTTAAATATTCCTTTGTGGGATGTGGGCGTTGCTGGCTAGGCAAGCATTCATTGTCCGACCCTAATTACCCTTGAGAAGGTGGTGGTGAGCTGTCTTCTTGAACCGCTGCAGTCCTTAGAGTGTAGGCACACCAACAGTGCCTTTCATACATATAATTAGCTTAATACAGATGGACAAATTAACGGGATCTCTGTACTGTTAGCATAATAGTATGTGCAGCAATTTAACAGGTCATATAAAAATGATTTGTTACTGGGCAGAGGTTAACTATAATAAACATTGTTACTCAATGAGGACATTGGTCCCTAATTCAGGTGATGCCTATGCATGGTGCTGCTATACCAGAACCGATTCCAATGCCCCAGGAAACCGAACCCTTCCATCCTATGCCATCTCTCCAGCCAAGCATTTACCCCTTTATATTGCTATTCCGATAGCACTTGGCACTGAGAAAAATCCTGAGCAAACCACCTTCATCGTCCTAGGCTTCAAGCTGTCTCCTCATTCTCAAACTCCTTTTGCAAAACGTTTACTTTATTTCTTATGCCAATGATTCTAACATAAATACTTTAACTGTTTCCCTTTCCCTCTCCAAAATGTTTGCACGCCTCTGTAATAGCTCTGATGCTGGTTGTGGTGAGGCAAAAGAGCATTTAAGACTGCCTATCTTTACACTCACCCCGTTTTAGGATTTCCCCCTTAAACAGTTGGATGGGTAACACTAATTTCGTTAGTAAGTTTAATCATGGGTCTGGGGGGACAACAGAACCAGATCACATAATCCAATCGCATACTGAAAATATGACAGGAATTCGGTGGTGTACGGGAAGCGCATTCTTCGTTTAGAATTTGCTTCTTTCTGAAGTCTGCCTGTTAATCCCCAAAGTGATGTAAAAGCTCCATCTCTTCTGTTTAACAAGTGAGTACGTCAAGCATGACCATGAAAGCAGCTTCCTCGCCGCTATTGGGCCTGTGGTTTCTAGGGTGACAGTTTCCGTGGGGACTCGTTAAGCCGTCGCACTGATTCCTCCCTCCCCGAACTCTGACCCCCCGCTTTTGTTCGGCTGCTCGCTCAATCTTCCAGCGAGGATTCGGGGACAGGGGATTTAAATTGAAAATCCGTTAAAATACTTTGCTGCCGCCGCCGACGACGACGACGATGCAGCTCGTCGCGTTCAAAACGCCATCTGCACCCCCGCTAGCGCAACCGGGATGTTTCTCTGGTTAAAGGTGTTGTCCGGGTAGGCGTTAATCGGAAGGTAATCGAACGGCCAAGATTTACAAAAATGCTGGATAACACTCGGCAGGACAGGCAGCAGCTGTGGGCAGTTAGACAGAGTTAGCGTTTTAAGGTCGATGAGTTTTTCCTCGGAACGGCTGATGTGATTTTTATTAGGAGTCGACACGGGCCGCGCGACGCGACGGTTTAACGGTTCCTGGGAAATCCTGCAGCTGTTCGCATCCAATCGGGGTGGGAGGTGAGCGTCCAGTATCGGGGCCTCTGCCTGTCCTAATCTCACCCCGATCCCTTTTGGGGACGCGGTTTATTCCCCCCCACCCACCTTTCCACCTTCAGATCCACAATACGGCATCGGGCGCAGCCGAACCTGTTGTTGGACGGCTGGCCGTGATTGACGTTCGGATCGCTCAATGAGAATCCACAGCGCCCCAGCCGTGGGCCCGATTGGCCAATCGGCGTGTCGGAGAGGGCACGCGCAGGACAGGTGTGGGGCCGGGACCCGCCCGGTCGAGGAGTGAGGCGGTGGGCTTCAGTCACCATGAGTAAAGTGTTGGGCAGTGCGGGGCCGCCAGGTACAGGCAGTGTCACTCACAGCAAAGGCTTCTTCGGCATTCAACCGTGAAAGTAATCGTTCTGTCTCCAAAGAGAACAAAATGCAGATGAAATAGAGATCGTAGAAGACTTTTTTTGCGAAACAGCTTGGAAACGGGAACTTCATCCTTTGAAAGGCGCACCCATTAGTGATGATCCCTTTGAGTTAAAGTTTAGGTTCTTCCACTTTTTAAGCGCAATGTGATTCAGAACTGCCCCAATGAATAGTTTATAATCATATACTCACTTGGAGGGAGTGCAACGAAGGTTCACCAGCCTGATTTCTGGGATGAGGGGATTGTCCTATGAGGAGTGATTGAGTAGACTTGATTTATATTCTCTGAAGTTTAGAAGACTGAGGGGTGATCTCAATGAATATATACTAAATTCTTGGGCTTGACAAGGTAAATGCTGAGAGAACATTCCTCCTGTTGGAGAGACTAGAACTAGGGGGCAGCACCGAGGTGAGGAGAAAATTCTTCACTCAAAGAGTTGTGGATCTTTGGAATTCTCTACCCCAGAAAGCTGTGGATGTTCAATTATTGAGTACATTCAAGATGGAGATCAATAGATTTTTGGACACTAAGGGAATTAAAAGATATTGGTATAGTGTAAGAAGGTGGAATTCAGTCGAAGATCAGCCACGATCGTATTGAATGACCTACATATGTACCTATTTCTTATGTTCTTATATCATGTGTTCACTTAACAGTTTGTTACGGCCAAGTGAGGGGTCGAAGGGCTTCCCTCTTTTCCCTTTCCTTGCTTGACCACAACAGGTTTAATTCTTTCTTAAAGTGGATGTACTGGCTAATTCAATAGGTGTTTGATTACTTACTAGCTATGATTATAACAACAACCAATCGGATAGGTCTTCTTGAGTTAACAAAGAAAGAGGTTAACTTTATTGTACCTAAACCAAACTATAAAGATAATAAACAATACACCAACTTTCACTTACACAAATAGGTTACAGAATGGGGGAAGGTAGATTGGTTGAGTTAGAGCCCATAAAAAAAAGAGAATACAGTCTGTGAAGTTTGGTGATTTGGCTGGCTTCCAGCTGAATTCAGTGGTCTTAAGGTTTTTAGTTTGAAGAGGGAGATGACTGGTTCAATGAGACTCTTGGAGATAGCGATGCAGATGATTTCCTCCAACAGAGTTTCTGATTGTGGCTGGAGTATGCAAAGGTCAACAAGCAGGATTTGAAAGCTTTCAAACTAGAATGGGGAGAGAAAGAGAGGGACCCCCACTTAGGGTCTGGTCTGCTCATGTCAGAGTTGAGTTACTTCTCCTCTGCTACAGAGAAAAACACCAGCTTAAAACCACAGGTGGGAAGGGGCTTGTCACATGACAGTCACTCAGTGATTCAGATGTAGCAGTGAGCAGTATTTCTCTGCTTTCTGGAAAGGAAAAGAATAAGCAGTTCCTTTAAACTTCCTGGGTCTTGGTTCTTGCTGGGTTATGCAGCCATTTCATTTCCCTGCTCACAGTCCTTTGCAATGTAGGATGCAAAGTAGCAGACAATGTGATCATCTTAAGCTGCCAGAATTTATCCCTTTTTAAAATGTCTTTTAAAATTTTTTCCAAAAAAAAAGAAATCCAGATCTCCAGTCAGTGGGCCAAAGAAAATCATCAGTCAACAAGACACACCGGCGTAACAAGTTAAACTGTGGCGTAAAGAAATGTAGCTTCTGCTTAGCAGAATATATATAAACCTTGTCCTAAATGTCTACAATTTGACTTGAGAAGCATCTCAGGATATCTGTTGTTACTATATATTGGCCCAGATTTTACTCTGTTAACACATCCAAGGCATAGGAATTCATGAACAGTGCAAAAGAAAGGAAATGATGAAAGAAGTGACTTGCATCAATCAATTTCACCCTGTATTTTCCAGGGTCTTCTGTTCCACTGTTGCCCTGGCTGAAAAGTGTTAGGTATTTATCATAGTTTTGCCTTCCCATTGAGATCAATGGCATACGAACATACGAATTAGGAGCAGGAATAGGCCACTCAGCCCTTCGAACCATTCAATAAGTTAATGGCTGAACTGATTGCTCCACATTTCCACCTACCCCTGATAACCTTGCACACCATTTATGTCAATTTTCACACTGCTGCCACTAGACTTAAAAATAATGTTACTGGTGACCTCATAGCGGTGTGATAGTGATGTTATAATAAGGTGATCATATGTCCCCGTTTTCTGCGGATAGCTCCTGATTGTGCTACTGTATTCCTGGCAAACAACGTCCCTAGAAGAGTTCCCGGTTCACGATCCTCGTCCCCAAATACCCTAACTTAATTTCATGTGTTGGAATAGGTCTAATGCATAAGTAAGGTACAGCACGGAGTAATGTAGGTTGCCTTGGATAAAGGTTTTTTAATTCATTCGTGGGATGCGAGCCTCACTGGCTAGGCCAGCATTTATTGCCCATCCCTAATTGCCCTTGAGAAGGTGGTGGTGAACTGCCTTCTTGAACTGCTGCAGTCCTTGGGGTGTAAGTACACCAACAGTGCTGTTAGGAAGGAAGTTCCAGGATCTTGACCCAGCGACAGTGAAGGAACGGTGATATAGTTCCAAGTCAGGATGGCATGTGGCTTGGAGGGGAACTTGCAGGTGGTGGTGTTCCCGTGCATCTGAGCCCTTGTCCTTCTAGGTGGTAGAGGTTGCGGGTTTGGAAGGTGCTGTCAGTGGAGCCTTGGTGAGTTGGTGCAGTGCATTTTGTAGATGGTACACACTGCTGTCACTTGGTGTCGGTGATGGAGGGAGTGAATGTTTGTCGAAGGGGTGCCAATCAAAGGGGGCTGCTTTGTCCTGGATGATGTCGAGCTTCTTGAGTGTTGTTGGAGCTACACCCATCCAGGCAAGTGGAGAGTATTCCGTCACACTCCTGACTTGTGCCTTGTAGATGGTGGACAGGCATTGGGGAGTCAGGAGATGAGTTACTCGCCACAGAATTTCTAGCCTCTACTAACTTTAAATAAAAAGAAAAAAAGACTTGCATTTATATAGTGCTTTTTGCAACCACCGAATGTCCAAAGTGCTTTATAGCCAATTATATACTTTTGAAGTGTAGTCACTGTTGTAATGTAGGAAACACAGCAGCTAATTTGCGTACAGTAAGCTCCCACAAACAGCAGTGTGATTATGACCAGATAATCTGTTTTTGTGATGATTATTAAGGGATGCATATTGGCCAGTACACCAGGGATAACTCCCCTGCTCTTCTTTGGAATAGTGCTGCATCCACTTGAACAGGCAGATGGGGTCTGGGTTTAACATCTCATCCAAAGGACAGCACCTCTGACAGTGCAGCACTGCATCAGTACTTCACTGTAGTGTCAGCCTTGATTTCTGTGTTCAAGCCCTGGAGTAGGACTTGAACCCAGAACCTTGTGCCATAGAGGTAATTTGTTAAGAGAAAATTATCCTGAAATTTTCTATTATTGTTACTGTTGGCTCAAACATATATTGTATAGCACTATTGCAATTGCTGTAGCACAATGCTGACTGAATGATGTATGATGTGGAACACACTGAGATTTGGTGTAAAGTGAAAATGACTGTTAACAAAGTGTTATTGCTGCATTAACAACAAGTTTCAAAAGGATTTTCCATATTCATGACCCACTGGAAAAGAAACTTCTGTAGTATGTTCAATATGCCAATCAGTATCTTCCATTTTGTGTGGAAGCAGAATTACTATTAAAAAAACATAAAGCTCCTACTACGGCATGTGCTAGTTCAAGTTCTGTTACCAGTTTTGTTCTTTTTGCAAAGTTGAACCAGCACAGACTAGATCATATAGACGGTGGGTACGAAAAGCTGATGTTCCTGAACGGTGTTATTGCATTATTTCTAAACTGTCTGAATAGGCTTCAATAATGTGATGTCACAGCGTAGTAATTATATGCACATTTGTTTTGCATTTGTGACATATATGTGCAAATGTTAAAAGATAGGCTGTTTTAAAAAAAAAAATACCTCGCTATGCTGCGCAACCTACATTTTCCATCCTGGCTACTTTGCTGCGTTCCCACACTGCATGTCCCCGGATTTGGTTCAGAAAATACAGTCACTCTATAATACATTCACTGAATCAGGCATTTATCTTGTTAAATGATGCTGAAAATAATTTTGAGCTCCTAAAGAATTCATTTCTTTTCAGAGTGCAAGGAACAACAATCTCTGAGCCAAAACTGTAGCACCGAATGATGATTTCAGTAAAGTATCTGAAGCTCAAGCAACAGGATTGTGATGTTTTGTGTAAAAAGAAATATCCATAAAACACCAGGGAGTCAGTTTGACTAACTGGTATACATTTATTAGCTCTTTCAGACTTCAAACTAAAAGTAGCTTCAGAGAAATCATTTAATGGTCATTCATACGAACATACGAATTAGGCGCAGGAGTAGTCCATTCGGCTCCTTGAGCCTACTTCACCGTTTGATAAGATCATGGCTGACCTGAATGTGGCCTCACCCCACTTTCCTGTCTGTCCCCCATAACCCTTGACTCCCTTGTTTATCAAGAATCTACCAAACTCGGCCTCGAATATGTTCAATGACCCAGCCTCTACTGCTTTCTGAGGAACCGAATTCCACAGACTAACAACTCTCTGAGAGGAAAAAAAATTATCCTCATCTCCATCTTAAATGGGAGACCCCTTATTTCTAAATTGTGTCCCCTAGTTTTCATCTTGCCCATAAGTGGAAACATTCTTCCAGCATCCACCCTGTCAAGTCCCCTCAGGATCTTCTATGTTTCAATAAGATCACCTCTCATTCTTCTAAACTCCAGTGGATACAGGCCCAACCTGTTTAACCTTTTCTCATAAGATAACCCCTTCATCTCAGGAATCAGTCGAGTAAACCTTCTCTGGGTTGCATCTAATGCCATTTTATCCTTTCTTAAGTATGGAGACCAAAACTGTGCACAGTACTCGAGATGTAGTCTCACTAAGGCCCTATACAGCTGTAGCAAAATTTCCCCTATTCTATTCTTTTTGCAATAAATGACAACATTCCATTTGCCTTCCTAATCACTTGCTGTACTTTTTTATGATTCAGGACTCCAAGATGTCTCTGTACTGCAGAGTTCTGCAGTCTCTCTTCATTTAAATAATTTGCTTTTCTATTCTTACTGCCGCATTGGACATTTTCCCACATTATACTGCATCTGCCAAATTTTTGCCTAGTTACTTAACCTATCTATATCCCTTTGCAGATTCTTTATGTCCTGTTGACAACTTAACCTTCCTACCTATCTTTCTGTTCTGCAAATTTAGCTACGATACATTCGGTCCCTTCATCAAGTTATTGATGTAGATTGCAAATAGTTGAGGCCCCTTGTGACACTCCTAGTCACATCCTGCCAAGCTCAAAATGATCCATTTATCCCTACTCTCTGCTTCCTGTTGGCTAACCAATCCTCTATCCATGCTAATATGTTACCCTCTACACCTTGAACTCTTACTTTGTGTCATAACCTTTGATGTGGCGCCTTATCAAATGCCTTTTGGAAATCCAAGTACACCTTATCTACTGGTTCCCCTTTATCTTTGTTGCTTGTTACTTCTGTCCCTTGATGCAGAGCTCGATACATGCACAGGGAAAGCAGCTACCATCTTTGGCCGACTTGCAAAACACACATGGGATAACACCAAGCTGACCCTTAGAACCAAGATGCTGGTTTATGAGGCCCGTGTTCTCAGCACCTTGCTGTATGGCTGTGAAACATGGGCGACTTACAGCTACCAGGAAAAGAAGCTCAATAATTTCCATTTTCGCTGTCTGTGGTGCATTATGGGTATATCCTGGCAGGACAAAATCACAAATGCAGCAGTCCTCTCAAAGGCAGAGCTCCTAAGTGTGCTGGCACTAATCAAACAGAGGTGGCTTCTATGGATCGGACAGAATGGAAGACGATCGCATACCCAAGGATCTTCTATATGGTGAGGTAGCCAGGGCCAGACGACCAGTGGCGCGCCCAAAGCTTCACTTCAAGGATGCTTGCAAGCATGACATGAAGGCCCTAAATGTCGACTGTCACACTTGGGAGTCACCAGCTGTCAAAAGAGGGAAATGGTGACACATCCTGTGGACTGATGTGCACTACCACGATGACCAGTTGCTGCAGCAGCTTGGCAACAGGCGCCAATGTCAAAAACAACAACTCATGCTGTCATGTTAGCAGCTTCACCTGCAGCACTTGTGGTAGAACCTGCCTTTCGAGGATTGGCCTTCACAGCCATTAGCAAAGGTGCACCAAGAGAAGACAACCCACCTAAATGGATTGTTTGCTGCGTGCCCATCATCTTTCATAAATGGAAGGATGCTAACAACAGTGTTAGTTCCGCAAAGAACTCTAATAAATTAGTCAAGCACGCTTTCCCTTTCACTAAACCATGTTGACTCTGCCTGATTGCATTTGATTTTCTAAATAAAAACAGAAAGTGCTGGAAATACTCAGCAGGTCCAGCAGCATCTGTGGAGCGAGAAACAGAAATAATATTTCAGGTCTGTGACTGATGCTGCCAGACCTTTTGAGTATTTCCAGCACTTTTCTGTTTATATTTCAGATTTCTAGCATCTGCAGTATTTTGCTTTTATGATTTTCCAAATGTCCTGCTACAACTTGCTTAATAATGGATTCTAGCATTTTCCCTATGACAGATGTTAGGCTAACTGGCCTATAGTTTCTTGCTTTCTGTCTCCCTCCTTTCTGGAATAGAGATGTTACATTAGCTATTTTCCAATCTGCTAGGACCTTTCCAGAATCTAGGGAATTATGGAAGATCACAGCTAATGCATCTACTGTCTCTGCAGCCATTTACTTCTTTTAAAACCCTAGGGTGCAGGTCATCAGGTCCTGGAGACTTGTCTGCCTTTAGCTCCAATAGTTTTCCCAGTACCTTTTCCCTGGTGATTGTGATTGTTTTAAGTTCTTCCATATAAACTGGCTGTTTTTTTTCATTAAGTTTGAATAAACCCAACTGCTCAAAGGAAATTGCTCAATGAAAGTATAACAAAATAGATGGAATGTAACACTAGCAAACCTCAAAATTCCAACTCATTTTTTTCTATAATTGTAGAAAGTGAAGAAGCTTAATGAAAATTACAATCTAAAGTATTTTTTTAAAATGAAGCTGACGATCAATTTGTTCCAATTCTACAGGTTTACATTGGATTCAGTATTTAAAAAAAAAAAGTCCACATGAAGAAAATTGGAGATAGCCAATATTATTTATTTTCAAAAAACAAAATTCCTGTATTGGCCATTGACTGTGCCACTTCGGATTCACCATCATCCTTGCTGCGGCATACGCCGATCAATTTTCCACGATTGGAGCCTAAGCTGCTTAACATATGCAGTTCATCACCAAAATCGACAATCAGGGAAAATTTGGGCTACTATCTTGCATCAATAATCCACAGCATCAGCTGCTGCAGTTACAGATAAAAACTACCTGAAGTGATTTTTTTTTTAACGGAACCTGTTCTTAGCACTTGGTTAAATTCTAAACTTGTTATGATTCACTCTTGCAGTTTGTCTGTGGGAAATTGGGATCGATTGCCCTATTTTTTGGGTGCTACAAGCAATGTTTCCTCTAAGCTTCTCAGCTGTGCAGCAATTGGGAATGTGTCACACAGGAAGCAAACATGCACAAGCAACATTTTCTTTTAGATGCATGCCTGCTGAGTTATGCATAAGTCTTAAAGGGACCGCACAGTGCAACAAGCTGGCCGCGCACAACAAACCGCAATTAGAGGAAACAATGGCTGCAAGTGCCCAAATTGGCATCCGTCATGTGTACACTTTTGGGGTCAATTGCACCAGACGCTATAATTGTTAGGCTATTAGTGTGCATGCAGCGAAATGCTAGCAGAAGTATGCAGAGCAGGCAGATCATGAAGTCAATCAGTATGCAATGCTGATTTAATACCAGCAGTGCCATTTTGGAGCTCAATGCACCATCTGATAACCTTGCACAGCTGAACCTTTATGCAGCATCTGGAAGGATCCCTCCCACAGCCCTATTTAAAGGGAACATCAACTACTTACAAATTAGTCGCTGGTTGATTGCCTCTGACTGTTGCTTGGATTCAACAAGTTTTTGGTACTTACTATAGTTGGTTCAAGTTGCAAAAGTCTACAGGGAGTGGTGTGGCAGGCACTGAAGGAATTTTTGCTGACTTTAAGACTTCTACACAAACCAGTTGCTCCCAGACATGGGTGCTCAAGTAGGCATTCCCCTGGAATACAGCATGAATTGGAGAATGAATAGTGGGCACACAGAGTAGGACAAGCTGCTGGAAGATGGAGGCTGGAGTGGGGTGGGGTGGGGAGAAGGGCTGTTAGCAGGAGGCCATATCCACTCAGTGGTCAGGGAGCAATTCTCCAATCTGAACCTCAATGACAAACAATGTGCGAGACATCTGTGCTTCAGTAAGGACTCTTTTACTGAAATCTGTCATCTGATGCAGCTGCAGCTTTAGAGAAGGATAAGAATCATATTGTTTGTGGCTGTAAAGGTAATTTTTATGCATCTGGCTTCCTCCAGGCTGGATGCCATAGGCTTTTTGCAGGCATCACATGTCAACCCTGGAACTGAAAGGGATTTTACTCCCTCACCATCCAGCTGGTGTGGGACCATACACAATGGTCAATACCAGGTATCCTGGAAGCAGTCGTGATGCCTTCTTTCTGTGGCAGCCTGCAGTGCCAGCTGCATATGAGCCACCACACCAAACCAAAGGGTGGCTGACCACATGGCTGTTTCCAGTGTGCAACCCAAACACACACGCACAGCATACATATAATTAAAACCACGCTGCCATAGAGCAGACCCTTGGCATAATGAAACAACGTTTCAGTTGCCTGGAGGAGTCCTGCAGTATTTAGCATGGCATGTGTCACGATTTATGGTGGTCTGCATGCTGCACAACCTTGCCATCATGAAGGGACACCCCTTGCCACCAGCTATATGGCGAGCAGCTGAGGAGCAGGAGGAAGTGAAAGAGAGAAAGCAAGCTAGACAGCCCCTTTCTGGCCAGGCTGTCCATGAAGAGTCTGATACCAGTGACCACAACAACAACTTGGCATCTTTAATGTAATAAAACTTCCACAGGCACTTCACTGGACTGTTTTAAAGCAAAATTTGTCACCGAGCCACATTAGGAGATTTTAGGGCATGTGACCAAAAGCTTGGTCAATGAGAGGAGTTCTGAGGGGTGCCTTAAAAGGAGGAAAGAGAGATAGAAATGCAGAGAGGTTTAGGGAGGGAATTCCAGACTCAGGGCCTTGGTAGCTGAAGGTACAGCCAGCATTGGTGGAGCAATTAAAATCGGGGTTGCTCAAGAGGCCAGAATTAGAGGAATGCAGTATCTCGGATTGTTGTGCAGCTAGAGGAGATTATAGAGGTAGAGAGAGACAAGGCCATGGAGGGATTTGAAAATGAGGATAAGAATTTTAAAATCGAGACATTGCTTAACCATGAGCCTATGTAGGTTAGTGAGTAGAGAGCTGATGCATGAACAGGACTTGATATGAGTTAGGACAGGCAGCAATGTTTTCGAGGACCTCAAGTTTATGGATGGTAGACTGTTGGAGTAACCTTCCCACACAGATTGTGCAAAAGTTAGCCCCTTTAAGTTTCTGCAGTTGCACGGCCCTGCAAAAATGTTTAAAGGGCCCGAGCAGTACAAGGAAAAAAAAATTAAATTGCATGGGAGGCCAGACAGGAATAGTCATGTTTGGAGGTTGAAAAAAAAAAGAGCAGATAAATTGAGGCAGGAGTAGAGCCGGGTGATGTTACAGAGGTGGAAATAGATGCTCTTGGTGATGGCATGGATATGAGGTTGGAAGCCCCGTCTTGGGGTCAAATACAACACCAAGGTTGCGAACAGTCTGGCTCAGCCTCTAAACATTTGCCAGATAGATGGGTGGAGTTGATGGCAAGGGAACAGAGTTTGTAACCAAAGACAGTGGCTTATTCTTCCCAATATTTAGTTGGAGGAAATTCCTTTTCATCTGTACTGGATGTTGTGCTAGCAGTCTGGCAATTTAAAGAGAGTGGAGGGATCGACAGAGGTGATGGTGAGGTAGAGCTGGGTGTCATCAGTGTACATCTGGAAACTGATGCCGTGTTTTCAGATGATGTCACTGGGGAAAAGCATGTAGATGAGAAATACTAGGGGGACCAAGGAGAGATCCTTGGGGGACACCAGAAGTAATAGTGCAGGAACGAGAATAGAAGCCATTGCAGGTGATTCTCTGGTTATCGTATGATAGATAAGAATGGAACCAAGTGAATGCAGTCTTACCCAGTTGGATGACAGTGATGAGGCGTTGGAGGATTGTGTGGTCAGTGGTGTCAAAGGTTGAGAAGGATGAGGAGTCACACAGGATGTAATTTGTGACTTTGCTAAAAAGCCGTTTCTGTACCGTGGCAGGGGCAGAAGCTCCATTCGCCAACAGTCCCACAGCTTACCTTCCCTCTGCAACTGACTATTGCAGCTTGGCCACAATACAAAACTAAAAGCCATCACAAAATATACTTTCCAAAGAAGTAAATAATCACCCTTATTTATTTGCTTATTGCCCGTCTTCTATGTGCCTTTGCTGGTCCTCGTGCTTCTATGCAGTGCTACTGCATTGGCTGCAGAATGTCTGGTGGAAGGCTGCTGACTTACACTGGAGTAGACTGCAGATGGCAAATGACTCTTGCAGCTCTGGACCTAGAAGTGCAGTCTGCTGCAGGCCTAACGTAGTATTCGAGGCAGTAGTCTGGGCTGGCTAATTGGGCAACAGCAAGGGCAGATGTGGGAGAAGGAATACTGTTTTTCTGAGAGTGGGCATCAGGTTCGTGCTCCATGGAGCCATTGAATCCCCCACGCCCCCCCCCCCCCCCCGCCCCCTGGGAAATCCTAGGAATCTGTTGGAGGACAGAATACTGGACTGCTGTTAGAGCCTGCAAGCCCCTTTCCGTGCTGTAATCCACAGCCATAAGGACAATGGCCTGACCTTGCATGACAGCAGTCTGAGTGGTCTGCAGTACTCAGACCTTGGGTGGCTGCTGCCTGTGCTGCAAGGCTGCGTTTGCTGACAATGTAACCACTAGGTGGCGCAGTACTTGCACATGCGCAAATGCAGGCTCTTCAATTGGAACATCAGCGTCTGAGACATTTAGGCAGCTGCCAGGGTTAAAGATGGCGCTGCTCAATTTATCACAGACAGTGCTTATGACTAGATCGTTCTAGCAAACTAACCTTACATTAAATTGGATAGAAGCCCAGTAATATGCTACTATGTAGTTATAGGATACTAAATGTAATCCTCAGATCCATTTAATATTCCAGTAATCCTATTAAATACAAAAGGAATTTTATGATTGAATTTCCATTGGAAGATAGTGAATTGGCACCCTGATCAATGGAAAAGAAAATCGGGCAGGGTATAAAATGTGCTGCCAATTCGTTATCGTTTTTCGTTTATATGACTGACCAGGACTGATTTCACCTGAACGCAGCTACTACCCCACTGGCCGCTCTTCCCTCTTGGCAACTCGCTTTCTTCCCCACCCCCTCAGCCGCTCGCTCCAGACCTCACTGCTCACCCTCCAGCAAGCTGGCACCTATGCTACGCTTGTCTCCTGCACTGGCTGCAGACCACTTGTCTCTCACCACATGCAGATCCCACTTCTGTGCTATCCTCTAGATTATGCTCAATGTCAGTATCTGAGGTAATGGCTGCAAGTGTGAAATCAAGTCATAGTGCATCTTTATCATCACTGACTTCTTAGGTATTCCTCTACTACCTGTGGAGATTGCAATTCTTGAGTATCTGAAACAGTGGCGCAGTGGTTAGCACCGCAGCCTCACAGCTCCAGCGACCCGAGTTCCATTCTGGGTACTGCCTGTGTGGAGTTTGCAAGTTCTCCCTGTGTCTGCGTGGGTTTCCTCCGGGTCCTCCGGTCTCCTCCCACATGCCAAAGACTTGCAGGTTGATAGGTAAATTGGCCATTAGCAATTGCCCCTAGTATAGGTAGGTGGTAGGGAAATATAGGGACAGGTGGGGATGTGGTAGGAATATGGGATTAGTGTAGGATTAGTATAAATGGGTGGTTGATGGTCAGCACAGACTCGGTGGGCCGAAGGGCCTGTTTCAGTGCTGTATCTCTAAACTAAACAAAGATAAAGTTGTGGTGCGGGAAGGAGGTGAAAGTAAGAGATGCATATTTAGACCATCTGCAATTTGTAAATCAGAAATGGGTAGGGGTTGAGGGGAGGTAGGATGTGAGAAGGAGGGTTGGATATGAGGAGACTGTTACCTTCAGTGGTTTCAGCCCCACTGTTGGCAACAGCCACAGCAATGGGTGTCCCAATAATGGCCAGCACTGTCTCCTCCACAGGGTTTAAGACATGCAGGTGCGCCTGTCCCCATCTGGTTAGTTCCTGCTGTCGCTGATTGTGCACCAACTTCCTTCAAGAGAGAGGGAAGTGTGTCAGTGTCGTGCATTCTCTTTGGGTGGTGTGGCTGTCATGAAGCATATGAATATAAGGTATAAGTCCTGATTAATAGAGATTGTTGGTAGGTGAGTGGGGGTGTGCTGAATTGAGAAGTGTCTAAAACTAATGGTGCAGTTGGTAGGATATGGCATTTGAAGATGCATTCACTGATCTTGATCATTCGTCTGAGGTCATTGAATGTCTTGTAGCACTGCATCCAGGTCCTTGGGATTTGACTTCTGTCATTGACCTCCATGGCTCTCCTCCTTTTTCCCCTCCTCCATTTTAAGGCCTCCAGTGCAACATCCAAACATCTTGAAGGCTACTCTCTCCCATGTTGTGGCCATTCTTCAATGTTTTCCAGGTCAGGTTCACATCCTGAATGACTGCCCCCTTCCCGCTCTCCCCCATCCCCACCTTTAAGAGGTGCAGGCTAGCTTTAAAGTGATGCTAGATACTCAAGATATTGTACCCCTGCTGATGCATCTAGCCAATTAACAGCATGGTTAGTGCTGGCTGGATGCTGAAATTATCAAAATATGTAGGCAGAGTGAAGTTGTTGTGCTACTTGCATCACAATCAATGAGTGTAGTTTAAATGTACATCATGACCCCCATGCCCGCGGCATCAAATTTAGCTCCTTTATATCTTTATCTGAGTCCTTCAATTAGATTGTCCATCTTGCAATCCTGTAAGACAATGAAAGGAGAAAGAATGTTGCACTTGGCCATCCTAAGCGAACAACCTTGGAACTGTAGCAACTTGGAAAACTGCGGTTTCACATTCAATCTTGTTCTTGCTCTCCACAAAGTTGTAAGAGATTCCGTTCCTCCTTATGATGTTCTTTGACTTAAGGAATTACAAGAACAAAATGCACATGACACAGAGTTTGGCTCAATCATAAATTGTTGTTTTATTGAACCCGCTAATATTCCTCCATGGTTAGTTGAAAAGAAACTATCCCTAGTACAAAAACTTCTGCGGTTACCTAAAATTGATACCTCCAATTCCCAGCTGAATGAACCCTTCTGCAATTTGACCGCTGTTCCCAGTTATCCACAACAAAGTCACTACAACTTGGTTTAAAACTTACAAAATATAGGCAAAAACACTACACTTTTGTCCCAAACCTTACAAAACCCTCAGACCAATATCACTACGATTTGGCTGAAAACATTTATAATCCCCAACACAGCTGGCCTGTCTGGTGTTCCTGAGTCTTTTTTTCCCAAAGATGTACTTTATTCATAAAAATTTGCAAAAATACATCACAAAACAGTTCAAAACAGTTCAAATTTCACATTTCAGGAAGTACAATAGAGATCCGACTTCTTCAATACAGAAAACATGAAGTGCCTCACAATTTTTGCCATTCCATTTTAAATGCAATGTACATTGGCATTACATAGCAAAAAACATTTTGTTGCATACAGCCCAAGGGGTTTTACACAGGTTCCAGCCCCTCTGTGTACTATGGTGGGAGGACCTTACACAGTGGCCTTTCCCCATTGAACCTTTGAGGCAGCTGCCCAAGCTTTAGTGCATCCCTCAGCACAAAGTCCTGGACCTTGGAATGTGCCAGTCTGCAACACTCGGTGGTGAACAACTCTTTGCTCTGGAAGGCCAGCAAGTTTCGGGCAGACCAAAGTGTATCCTTCACCAAGTTGATCGTCCTCCAGCAACAGTTGATGTTTATCTCCATGTGCGTCCCCGGTGTTCCTGAGTCAAGGTGACCAATCCTGACCCTTCCGACTGCAGCCCAGTCACTCCGATATACCCTCTTTTTATAATGGTTCAACTCCAACATATCAAACATATTTATAATAAAAGCAAATACTGCAGATGCTGGAAATCTGAAATAAAAACAAGAAATGCTGGAAAT
Organism: Heterodontus francisci; assembly: GCF_036365525.1. NCBI lineage: Eukaryota > Metazoa > Chordata > Chondrichthyes > Heterodontiformes > Heterodontidae > Heterodontus > Heterodontus francisci. Next base: position 56,964,021 of record NC_090390.1, read on the forward strand.
ACTCAGCAGGTCTGGCAGCATCTGTGGAGAGAGAAGCAAGTGATGAAGGCTCACTGACCTGAAAAATTAACTCTGCTTCGTTCTCCACTGATGCTGCCAGACCTGATGAGTATTTCCAACATTTCTTGTTTTTATATTAAACATATTTCCTGTTGTTCATGCTGTTTAATGACCGGTAGTTAACACCTGTTAGTTTATTCCACGCATAGTCCAGACGAATATGGTTGAAACAATACAGTCATTCCATGGAAAAAAATAGCCCAGATGAATATGATCAGCTCTCACATTGTTTAAACAATCCTCCTGCTGTTCTAAGGCAATACAGTAATGCACCTGGCTCCGAGATTGATGAAGGTGTGAATGGTTCCTCTCGAGGAGAGAGATGGGACATTCATAGTTATAATGGCCAGATTCCAGGACCATTGTCTATGCAAAGTGATTCTTGACATCGCATCCGTTCACTGACGTCATCAGACCGCACCAAGCTGCGCACATACGCAAACGGGCTCCTGCTCTGTGTTCTGCATTGCCAGGACTGGTTTGTGCATGCACAGATGACGTCAGCGTCCGGCTGTGTTGTAATGCGGGGAAGTGGGGAGAGAGCAGCAGGGAAGCGGGCAGAGTGTAGCCGAAGACCTTGATGGCGGCTGGTGTGCTCTCCTCCTCTCCCCCCCCCCCACCCCCAACACGCCCGCTCTCTCCTCCTCACCCCCCCCCCCACCCTGCCCGTACTCTCACCCATGCCCAACGCTGCTCGCTCTCTCCCCACATTGTGTGCTGCCATGGGTTTATATTGCCTTTATGTGATTATTTGAACAGTGCCATCTTTAGTCCTGGCAGCTGCCTGAACATCGCAGACTGTGACGTTTTAGTGGCACAGGCTGCCTTTGCGCATGTGATAGTGCAGCGCCACTTAGTGGTTGTGTTGTCAGCAAACGCAGCCTTGTCTATGATGCTGGCCTTAGTTGTATTACAATTTCTTTATTGTATTATATCAATGGCATGTTTCTTGTACTATTGTGTAGGGTAATCAGTCTCTTAATTGCATTTTACCTGGTACCATTGTTCCATGATAGCAATCAATCAATGTCCGAATCCTTTTGATGAGCCACTGTGTTTTTACTAAGTGTCCGAATTAACCCCTTGCTGCCGTGCCCTGTGCTGTTGGCTGCAGCTTGGCTTTTGTATTTTATAGTTCAAACATATGAGGTCAAAACATGTCTGTGGGCCTGGATTTTTATATTCCATCAATTTCCCAGTTGGAGAGGATTCCGATCCTACAAAGTCCAACCCACAAAGCTCATTCACTCTCATATTCCTGTCCCCTTAAACACACTTTGACTCAGTTTCTTCTGTGTCACTCACACTGTTAGAATTTTACCAGAGCCAGAAAGCTTTACATTCTGTCAAATTCTTCCTCAGATAACAGCATAAAGGAGTTATAAATTCTGCTGAAGCCTGAGAAGGCATTACTTCATTTAACCCCTTTTTTGTTTAAATGGTGTATTGAATTCACTTAATGTGTTCATTTGTTGTGGTAACTTTGTAAGTGATTGCAGGATATTGAAATTTTTGCGGAAATGATGTAGTTGTACAGGTATAAAAATGGGCAGCATTTGACTCTTAAGAATCATCTAAAAAGTAATGTGGCATTTGTTGCCAGCAGATCATTGGAAAATAATATGACGCAACTGGAATCAATCAGACAAGGACACATTAAATATGTTCTAATGGTGACAATGACACATGTACTTTGTTAATGAACAATTTAAAGAAATCTGTAAATCTGTATGAAAAAGTAAAGGAGTCAGTGGTTAATAATAGGAAATCTAGTGTGTTTTCTGCTCATATGCTTGCACTCATGCTGAGATAGTAATGCCAAAATTGGAACATCTGGTTACCTTAGAATATCTTTTGCATATTAATGCATACTATTTTATTAATATTAGCTGCATTACTAGCTATTATAATTTTTGTTTATGCTTGAATGATAAATATTTAATTTTCTCAGTAAAAACAGTAAAATTGTGTCTTTGTACAATCAATATTCAAATAATTTTCAATGAATTTGAGCAGGGTTTGATCTAAAATTTGAAATAAAAGCTCATTTTTTACTTCAGAGAGACTGAAAGAACTGGTGGAGAAATTGTGTTTTTCCTCATTCTAATTTGAGGTGCCAAATAAAAGCAAATGACTTGAATTTTGAAAGCTTGGGCAAACAGAAAATCTCTGATGATCATCACCTGTGTTTTTGTTGGTAGTTACAAAATGTAAGCCTTCCAATTCGTTGTAGCTGAGAGAGATGGATAGACCCCTGCCTAGGAACCATCACAAAGCATTAAATTCAATATTTACAGAAATCTCTTGCCAACTTACAAACCGGTGTTATTAAAACTTGGGACTCTTTACTTCTCCCCATGCCTTCATCCAGGTCACTGCCAACAAATCTTGAGAATCCACCCGCCGGAAAACCCGAACTTGTCTGATGTTGGGAAGCGAGTTCCTGCTTCAGCAGCTGTCATCTGTGAAACTGACAGCATGAGGTTTTTAAACAAACTGGACAACCACAAAGCTGCTGTGCTGAGCGCTCCTGCTCAGTGCAACTGTCAGAGAGAGAGGGAGAGAGAGGGGGGAAACAGAGAGGGAGAGAGAGGGGGCGTGGGAACAGGGAGAGAGAGGGGGCGTGGGAACAGGGAGAGAGAGGGGGCGTGGGAACAGGGAGAGAGAGGGGGCATGGGAACAGGGAGAGAGGGGGGCGTGGGAACAGGGAGAGAGGGGGGCGTGTGAACAGAGAGCAATAGGCAGAGGGGGGGAACAGAGAGGGGGGAAGAGAAACAGAGTGAGGGGACAGAGCAATACAGAAATGAGGGGAACGGAGAGAGAGTGGGGAGGGGAACAGAGAGTTGGGGGGGGGGGGAACGGAGAGAGAGTTGGGGGGGGAACGGAGAGAGAGTGGGGAGGGGAAGAGAGAGAGAGAGAGAGAGTGGGGAGGGGAAGAGAGAGAGAGAGAGAGAGAGTGGGGAGGGGAAGAGAGAGAGAGAGTGGGGAGGGGAAGAGAGAGAGAGAGAGAGTGGGGAGGGGAAGAGAGAGAGAGAGAGTGGGGAGGGGAAGGGAGAGAGAGAGTGGGGAGGGGAAGAGAGAGAGAGAGAGTGGGGAGGGGAAGAGAGAGAGAGAGAGTGGGGAGGGGAAGAGAGAGAGAGAGAGTGGGGAGGGGAAGAGAGAGAGAGAGAGTGGGGAGGGGAAGAGAGAGAGAGAGAGAGAGAGTGGGGAGGGGAAGAGAGAGAGTGGGGAGGGGAAGAGAGAGAGTGGGGAGGGGAAGAGAGAGAGAGAGAGTGGGGAGGGGAAGAGAGAGAGAGGGGGGGAACCGAGACAGAGAGAGAGAGGGGAACAGAAAGAGAGGAACAGAGACAAAGACAGAGCTAGAGGAGGGGGGAACAGGGAGCGTGAGAGAGGGGAACAGAGATAGAGAGTGGGGGGATCAGCGAGAAGGAGGGGGAAACAGAGAACGAGGATGACACAGAGAGGGGGAACACAGGGAGAGAGACAGAGAGAGAGATCTCATTCCTGAAAGATGGACATCTATCCAGAATAATCTGCATGGCTACATCAAGTGTGCGGGCAGAGATTGACTACTTATACATGCAAAAACAATGCCAGATATGTCACTAAATCAATCAGTTTTCAATATACTGACAAGAAAGCAAGTCAATAAATTAGTCTTCTCATTCAAAGCTTCTTCACAAAAATGCACAATAGTTGTTAAATTTATTAGTAAGATAAATTTTTAATGCCTTTATCTTTCAAAATTTCCTCAGCTGCCCGCTTGGCCGAGCAAAAATCGTAATGCGGCCCTCTGCCCGAAAAGGTTGGACAACCCTGTGTTAAAAATGCTGGTTTTTGGACTAAAAGCAGGCAATTGGAATCTGCATATGGACTAACTGTTATCTCTCTTTGAAGAATCCTTGCTGGTGAAAAGCAAAAGCCTGTGTGAAGTGGTACTGTTGCCTCCTGCATTTTTGAAGAAACCCTGAATTTTTGAAGAAACCTTGCATCTTTAAAAGACTTTTGCATCGAATGTGGGTGAAAACTGACACCTGTTGTTGCACACCTGGTGGAAGACCTATGTGAAGCTTCTGCAGTTGAATTTCTTTGAATGCCTACCCAACACAGACTGTTCATCAACCTCGCCTGGAAAGACTTGGAGTGGCATCTAACTATTCGACTTTGGGGCATCTCGCCAAACCAAAGGACTTCCTACCAAATCATTGTAGTCTAAGTTTTTTTTTAATTCCCTCTGTTTCTTTGTAACAGCTGTAAACAAAAATCCTTTTTCCCAGTTAACCGGTTTTTGGATGTATGTGAGAGCTAGGATAATAATGAGACATGTTAATTTTGTAATATGAACATTGATTTTAAACTGTTGCTGGAGTGAAGAAATGACTTGTTTGAGGAACAGCAGACACTGGGCTAGAAGGACATTTGCATACTAAGAGACATTGCTTGTGGAGACAAAGGGTTATTCTCTGCTCCAGACATTCCAGGCCCTGCTAAGATGATACAATCCACAGAGCCAGGACTGGTTAAATCAGCTGGTCACATGACTAACTGGCTGGTCCAGGTTTTTTGAACTAGCCACAGGACAGTTTGAATTCAGAAGGCAGTGTGCAGCTGAAGATGAAACAAGCAAGTCTTTCACCTGGCTGTCTCTCTGTCACTTTCTCCCAAGCCACCGGACCCACGGAGGACACATAAACCTCAAGAGAGAAAAGACTCCTACATCGGAACAAGTTGAAGCGTGAACTAGGCCCCAACGAATTGCAAGACATACCGGCAACCAAAGAGTTCATATTGAACTTAAAGGACTGTAACTACCAGATATTACCTCAGACTTTCCCCTTTATTCCTTCTACTTTTTCTGTCTCTATCTGCGTGTGTGTTTATCGCGTATGCATGCTAGCGTGGTTGCGTCACATATTCGTAGTTATGAACTGGATTAGAGTTTAAGATTAATAAATTTCTACTTTTCTGTTTAAATCTAATCTACCTGTTTGATTTCTTTGCCTTACAATTGAAGCAGTGAACAAGGATTCACTAAATGGGGAGCTAAAAACACAGTGTTTTCAAATTAAACCCTGTTACGGTTAAACCAGGCAAAGGCTGAGAGGGAACCCCTTAGACCCCTTCTCGCCTGGTCGTAACAGACGGGGCTTTAATATTTTTAATTTGCGTATATACTTCATTATTGGTTAAGACTTGGTTTTATAATAAATGGATAATTTTTGCTGTTTGTTAAAGAAACCTGGTTGGTGTTCTTTATTCTGGGGACATATAGAGGGCTGGATTTTAAAGCCCCTCCGCCGTCAGGAACGGTGGCAGCGGGGCGGGCAATGAAGATCGATATGGCATAGGCCAGTCACCAACCCTGATGGCGGCAGGCCCCGTACCGATCTCAGCGGTTGCGAGGCCTTGTTGCAGCCGCCCTGCTGCTCGGCGATGGGACCCGCATTTAAATATGTAAATGCCTACTTACCATTATCCTGCAGCGATTCTGCCATCACGTTGCCGCCATATTTCTTGCCGCTGACAATGCCTCACCTTTGAATCCCCATTCGGGGAAATGAGGCACGACACCTGTGGTGAGGGGAGAAAGTTTTTTTTTGATGAGAAGGGGTAAAGGACAAAGGTGCCAAACTTTGGTGGGGGTTGGGGGGGTGGTGGGGAAGGTCAAAGTTTCAATATTGCAATTCTGGCGGGCGGGGAAAGGCCAGGAATGTTGTGATATGCCATTGGGGGAGGGGGTGGGAGAATGCATGGAAAGGTAACCTCAAATAATTTTACAATACTTTCCATTACCTGGCCCTTTTAATTTTAAATCTCCATTGAGGACTCTAAGCCCTTTAAAGATGGTGACGGCGCCAGACGCCATTGCCGCCAACAGCTCGCCCACCCCCTGCACGTCATCATGGGGGGCGGGCACCAAGGCCATGCAAATGAGCCACCGCATTTGAAATCGCGGTGGCTCCATGACGTGCGCGTGGGCCACATTTTTATACGTCCGCTGCCTACTTTGGCGGCCGAGTCTTAAAATGCAGCCTGGAGTACTTAATTGGCTGCTTCGGTAAGTGGGAAAATTTATTGATATGCTGTGACCTGTGGAGAAGTAGGACTGAATTAACAGGCACTCCTCCCGCCTCAGTCAAAACACCTCCAAAATGTTGTAGGGGACCAAATAATATAACTAAACTATGAACTGCAGTGTATTATACTGTACAACAGATCACATTTGACATTGCTTATAGTGACTCGGTTGATGCACTGTTTTATTAGAATAAGAGTGTTAAACCATGAATTGCGTAACATATTCTAAAGTGAAGCTTTGTCCCTTTACCGCCACAATGTTTAATTGTTAAGTAAAAAGAGGCTCAAGCTGATTGTGGCTAAGTCAAGGAACTTTACAGATATTGCCAGTTTCAGGTTCAAAGCCAGAAGCAACCACCATATTTTAAAATTGTGCGTATATAATTGTGTTGCATCTGCATGCACTGGATGTACCATTTCAATTTATTGAAATATTATACATTGTGCCAAAGCCTGACTACCCGACCCGAACCTGACCAAACTCGACAACATGTGCATCCAGCATTCGGGCTCGGGTCGGGCTGTACTGTACTGTTTTGTTTCGTATTGTTTTCGTTTTAATCTACGATTTTTTTTCTGTTTCAATTATATTTTTGTTATTTTCGGGTTGGGTCGGGCATTTAAAAAAATTAAAGGCCTCGGGCCCAGGTCGTGTTCAGGTTGGCTGTTGTCGGATGGGGCCCGGGTTTTAATTTTATACCCGAGCCAGGCTTTACCTTGTGCCACAGGCAACATTGAAAAACAAAGTTGCAGAGTTTATGTATCTTTCATAATGTGTAACATTCCATACCAGTTGGGCAACACCAAAGGTATGTGTGAGGTCCCACAAGGGATCTTAACTAACAACCATTTTTACATATATGAGATATTTGCATGCATGTTTACAATTTGGCTGGTGTTATCAGCCCTGATCTTAACATGATAAACATATATCCCCTTTATATTACAAGGTTACAAAATATTTGAGGCAGACTGTAATATAAAGGTGTATAAATTTTATCAAGCTGCCATTGGATTGTTGTTATTACTTTTTGTTGGAGGTAATTCTCCAACTTAAAGGATTTGGCCATATTGTTCTCTGAGACACCCAAACCCTCTGGAGTAATTATTCCTCTTTGGTGCTACACACAAAATAAAGGTGTCTGTCAATCGCAATACTAAATGGCTGCTGTCAGGTCTGCTATCTTGGATCTGGTTGTGTGCTGTAATAAATAGATGTGTTTCTACAAAGAAACTGGGAGGTGGCATTGCAGAACCATTTTAGGAAGCAGTTCTCCGAATTATGCCATAGTATACTATAAAGTATTATAGTTCTACTATAGAGCATTTAAAACTCTTCACTTTTCTGTCAAAGCAATTGTGTTGTTTTGTCCTGATGGGATTGCGTTTAATCACCTTATTTGTAATATAGGTGGTTGTCAAGTATATTTTGATGTTTGCCTATTGCTGCAATATCCAGATTTTATTTAATCTCATTGTTGTGCTTCATGATGCACACCACACCTAGTAACATTTTATTTTTTTCAAGGAAATAAAGCAATTTCTTGAAAAACTAAGAATATGGATGAGAAGAGAGCCACTTCAGTAGACTTTGTCAAGGATTTCCAGGAGTATCTCACTCAACAAACCCAACATGTGAACATGATATCTGGCTCTGTTGGTGGCGAGAAGGAGCCAGAATCCCTACAAACTGGTAAGGCCATGTTCAGTCAATCTATATGTATGTATATCACAATTATGTTTTGCATATAGTGTGCACTAGCATGTCACTCTTGGAAGCAAGCTTGCCTGTGTGCTACAGTTACTTGTCATTGAGTCTTCCCAGCTTTGTCCCTCCATTAGATGGCACTGTGTGTTGTTTCCCATTGGATGGAAAATTGGGCATCTTGATGCTGTGCCTGGCCTCCCTCTGCCCCGCTATTGTCAATCACCTTCCTCACTCCATACACATGCTCTCAGACCCTAGCCATCTCATACTGCCATGTCAGTTTTTTAAAAAGTTTCTAGCAGTTGTTTCTCTAAATCATTTGAAGAAATACTAGAGGACAAACTTCAAATGCTTTATTCAGCTAAAGATCATATGTTCAGCTGTTGCTTTGTGTCTTCCTCATGCTAATAGTTTAATTTTCAACAAAAAAAACTCCAGATGAATTTTGAAGCCAATTAATTAGCTCTGCTGTATGATGTTGACAGTAAGAAAAGGTGATTGTTCAGACAAGAGGTTTTTTATTGTTCTAATGTTTTTTTCAAAGCAAACAATTCTGCTTTGAGGAAGACATGGAAGGAAGAAAACAAGTTGAGGGTGAAGCAGTCTGGAACCTCTGGTTTTTCAAGAACTGCCCTTGGGGTGGGTGGGTGGGATAGTCAATTGTAAGTGGGGAGGAATAGATAGAGGGTTGTGGTGAGATGAATGGAGTAAGGTTGGGGGCGGGGGGCACAGTTACGCTACAGAGGGTGGGGGAAGGTAAAGGGCTAGGGAACACATTGCATGTGAGATGAGATGAGTGATTCTGGTGCCTGTGTTGGGAAGGGAGTTGCTGAGAACCGCATTTTCCCTGCAAGTCTCACCTAAAGGCAATCTGCTGCCTTTGTTGACTCCTTACCTCACCACACCACTCCATGCAACGTATCACCTGAGAGAAACAAAGAAAAAGACAGAGTGAGAAGCAAAAAGAGAAAAGAAACCAAGCAAAAGAAGAGAGACCAGGGGACAAAAAACAATTAAAAGAAAATAGATACCAGTAGAAGAGATCATACTTATTGTATGTAATGCCATGGGAGATTTGGGATTTGGTAATATATCAAACTTGATGTATGAGCTATATGTTTTGTTGAAAGCTGCTATGTAAACTAATTCTTAAGCTTTCGGCTTTGGCTCAGTGGTTGTAACAATGCCTCTGAATCGCAAGGTCATGGATTTAAGCCCCACTGCAGAGACTTGAGCACTTAATCTAGGTTGACACTTCATGTGCAGTACTGAGGAAATGCTGCACTGTTGAAGGTGCCGTCATTTAGATGAGCTATCAAACCAAGGTATCCTCTGCTCTTTCAGGTGGACATAAAAGCTCCACGGCACTATTTGAACAGCAAAGGAGTTCTCCTGGTATCCTAACCAACATTTCATCCCTCAAAAATCATCACTAAGACATATATATTTCTTGCTGTTTGTTGGACCTTGCTGTTTACAAATTGGTTTATTTTTCTTTACATTACAACAGTGACCATACTTCAAAAGCACTTAATTGGCTGTGAAATACTTTAGGATGTCCAGAGATCATGAAAGTTACTAGATAAATGTAAGCTCTTTCTTAATGGGACATCTCTTTTTATTAAGAAAATAATCCATGTATTTTGTTACCTGTGATGCCAGTAAGTAGTGCTGTGATGGGACTTTCACCATTAGAGGTGTCACCTTGTCTGCTTTGGTCAGTTAGCTGAATTCAGATTGTGGAGTCTCAGCATGTAAAAATCTCAGATACCATATAATAAAAATAGAATTTGACTTATTCAGTCCTTATAAATCGGTGTTATCACTGATTTGGCACAAACACAATTGATGTAAAATAGTACAGTCTTTGACTCTCCATGAGGGATCCATGGGAGGTCTACTAGTATTAGTATAAATACAAAACAGAATTTTCATAAATGTGTCTTTCATACAGCTGTTTACACTCAATGTTTGCTATTTATGGAATTGTAAAAAAATTAATATGTGCTTAGAAATGTACTGTCACTCATAAGATTTTAGTGACTCCTGCACTGTAAATATGTTTTTCATTTCTAGTACAGATTGCCTTTTATTTTAAATTGCAGAAAGTTGTATTTTTGAGTCTTACTCACGTTCTGGGATTTACTACTGTCAGCAGGATTAGAAAATGATAAGAATGGAATGCATCATGCTTCAGTTGAAGTTTCATTGGATGATGGGTCTGGTCTTATGGCCGATGGGCTGGAAAGAACATACGATGGAAAACTGAAGTGCCGATACTGCAACTATGCTAGCAAAGGGACTGCACGACTGATGGAGCACATCAGAATGCACACAGGTAATGACTGCACACTATTGGATTCTAAGTGATTTAAAATGGAAGTAATTATCAAATGTGTTTGTTGCTATTTAAACTACCTAAAGGAGCAGTACTGTACAATAAAGTGAAAACATAGCAATCTAATCAACATGCTGAGCAGTGTCAAATCCAAAAGTTTTGAGTTCCTGATGGCCTGCCTCATTTTATTATGTACTTCTGGAATGTCGATTGGAAATGAGTCAATCAGCCATTTTATTTTTGATAATGTGAGTTTGGTACAGAAATGGTAGATTGTATGATACAAGGAGAGCTCTGCTCATGATGCAAATATTGCTGTTTTTAAGGAAGTGAATAATTTATGGCAACACTATTAAATCCTAAACAAGACAAAACTGGAGCATTTAGATAGCATTCACCATCCAGGTTGATTTCAAGTTTGTGGTATTCAATATAATAGAAGGGTGATATGTAAAACTATTTCCTTAATATAAATAGACTTAAATGGAGTCTCACCATCAGAGCCCCTTTAAAACACTCAAAACAACAGTTAACTTGTACTTTCTTCTATGTTGGTATTGGATTTCTTCGGTTAAAATTGGGTGTTGATAACCTCATTATTGGAGTTAGTTTATGACCGTTTGCTGTTTGGCACTGTAAGGGAGTTAGATTACATCAGCAGATACATTAATTAACTCTGATTAAATCAGTGATCCTTCTGTCATTTTCATGGTGTCGATACTGATTCAGTTTCTCCACACTGTTAGGCTCAGTGACTTCTTGCAGGTGTTTCCCCAGAAACTGTCATTTTCCCTTTTTAAAACACCAATTTTCACATAAAAAAGAAACAAAAGGATGTTAAATTTGATCACAATTCTTTGTAACAGTTTGATTTTTTTTAAAAGGAGTACCGATGGTGAGTCTCCCTGTTTAAAGTGAAAAGGGCCAGGACTAACGAAAAAGCAGGTAAGGATTAAAGTGTTAAGTATTATTAGTAACATCTGGTTGAGACAACTATAGCATAGTACAGTACTGCTCCTCTAAGTAGGGTATATAATGCTGTAAAACCAGCATATAATAGCTACGGTTTTCAATTGTAGTTACATTTGAGAAGTTCTTTTTTATAAGTAGAGAATGGCAATATCATAAGATACGTTGGGTTGTGATGTGGAAATGCAGGAGGTGCCATTGCCTCTCCTTTTCAAAATTCATCCTGTAAGAGACGTTATTTTCTGTTCATTTCTAATTGGAAATGTATTTCTTCCTCAACATTTTTAATCAGATTTTATTCTAAAACAGATGGTGGATAACCTAGTAGCTGAGTAGTTGAGGTAATTTTGTTAAGCCGCCTCATCATATTTCATCAGTTAGTTAAAATTCAAACCCTTATTTGGGGGGAGCATAAATCCAATGGACATAAATCCATCAGCCACATGAAAGGAGTTTCATCAGCTTGTAACTGACCCACTACAGAAAAAATCCACAAATCCGAACAGTCTCACCATGAGGAAAGAAAAACATAACTATCCGGCCTTGTTACATGGCAAGCACACTGCCTGTCAGTTGACAACCGAATGGGATTGTTGACAATGATCTCAGAGTTCCACCGCTCTTTAGCATTCCCAGTCAAAGGACAAAATGCTTAGAGGAGGCAAAGTGAGGAAAAATGCAAAAAGGGAGAGAAAATGGCAAGGTTTGCTGATCTATTCTTTCTGATACAGGTGAGAAGCCCCACAGATGTCACCTATGCCCGTTTGCTTCAGCGTATGAGCGGCACCTCGAAGCACACATGCGCTCACACACAGGTGAAAAACCATACAAATGTGAGCTTTGCTCTTTCTGCTGCAGTGATCGAAGTAACTTGTCCCATCACCGTAGACGTAGGCACAAACTTCTTCCCTTGAAAGGTGCTAGGACCTTCCTGACTAATAAGAAAATGTTGGGCGTTTTACAGAAAAAACCTAGCAACTCCCTGAGTTATGGGACAAGACTTCTGATTAATCTAAGTCCTACTTCCATGGTGGTACAGAAGCCAGATTACCTCAGTGACTTTTCTCATGATATGTCAGCTAACTCCTATGAGGGTTTGCAAAAAGTGCAGTCTGGTGGGATTTCGAGGGACACGCAAGATATTATGGTGGATAATCCATTAAACCAGCTTTCTACCTTAGCAGGCCAATTGTCCAGCCTTCCACCTGAAAACCAAGCTCCAGCATCTCCTGAGGTGGTAACCTGCAGGGATGAAAAACCATATGTGATCTCACAGTCTACAGCACCAGTCGTTTCCACGGTAGCTTCCAGTGTGGCCCAAAGCTCATCCCCTATCAGTCCAGATGCATGCCCCACGCACAATCAGCGGAACTTCAGTCCTGTGGCAGGCCCCAGTAGTGAGCACAGTGCTCACACAAGTACACCCAGCGTGACGAACAGCCAGCCTAGCACCCCTGCTCCTGCACTTCAGGTACAGGATCCCCAGCTTCTGCATCATTGCCAACACTGTGACATGTATTTTGCAGACAATATCCTTTATACTATTCACATGGGGTGCCATGGTTATAAGAACCCATTCCAATGTAACATATGTGGATGCAAATGTAGAGACAAATATGACTTTGCTTGTCATTTTGCTCGGGGTCAACACAAGCAGAATTAACAGTAACGCAGCTAAGTAAGTGCTGGTATTCAATTTCAATACGTATTGGATTTACGTTGGTTCATATTGAGAATATTTAAATATGTATTAAGAGGGAATAATTTTACTTGTCTCACCATTTATTTTACTTTTATGAACACTTTAAAGTGATTTTCTTTACAGTGTCTTCTGAAGTGGGTATGAACTAGGTTCAGGCCACTTCAATGTATATTGGTGCAGCACCATCTCATGAAGTACTAGAAAAGTGTAAATTTTGGCAATTGTATCACTTCATACCTCCACGAAGATTGCAGTGATCTTAGAGTGAACTATGTGTTGTTTATACTGGTGTGTTAAGTGCTGATCTCATTTAGCATCTATCATTAATGAAAGAAAAACTTTAATTGCACAGATAACTGAAAAGGTGTCAACTCCAATTACCTTGCCACAGGTACATTCTCTATTGATATTCTACAGTAAGTTGAAATAGCCATGAATTAAATGCATAAATTATATTATTTGAAAGCAATTTTTATCTACTGAAATTTTCTTTGTGCATTGAAAATACTAGACCAACTTAAGTTGCCTTTTTAATGACCCATTCAAATGTTTTGTGTTTTAAAATGGACAGCAACAGGCCGAACTGGAAAAATTAAATTCTTTGTCAAATACAACATAAAACAGTTCCTTAATTCTAGTAAGCATTCACATTTTATTATTCAACAGTTAACAGTATTTCATTGCAACATCTAGTTTAAGTAGTTGAAATTAGTTAATGAAACCAAGCAGTTGTCCCTTAAAATCTTTACAGATGTCCATATGTTAATTCTGAGGACTGTAAAAACATTTCTACATCAATGTCAAAAATTCAGAATTCAGTTTTTAAAAAAAATTCTGCAGTGCTACAGAAAAGTAAAGAACTTTAATACAGCATTTCTAAATTGCTATATCTGCCGCAATTAGTAAGCACTGCCCGTGTCTGTTTTGCATGTGGACAGTGTCAGTGCATGATCTGCCAATAGCAAAACCATTTATGTTGTGGCATGTGTTAGGACAATCCTCATCCTTTTACTTTGTTTCGAGTCTATGTGTCTGCATTAGAGTTGTTACCAATTTAATATAAACCTAACACATGCAGTACTCATGAGATAGGCACCTGGATGCTTACATGTAGCAAACTCATGTGGGGTTTATAAACTAAACCCTTTGATTACTTATGGTAAGACTATTCACAGATCCTACAGTTTCCCCATGTGTTCCAACTTTTATAAAGTCCAGTATGTAGGTTAGTACATAAGCACGCTAACAGTCGTGTAGTTAAATTCCCCTTCTTCACGCGTGCATTGCAGCTCAATCTGTTCATTAATCTCCAGGTATTTCACATGCCTCAGTGGTTAGGCTGGACTTTGATCAGCACTTTCTTATCTCTTCATACATTTCTCACACTCTAGTTGCAGAAACCCCGGGAAAGCAGCATAAGATGTAATTATACTGTTTCTGCGACTGCCGCAGCTCTTACGCCAAAATTATGGCAAGCAAGCTGGTGAACCGCCATGAAATTTTACCCCTGATTTTTAAACATTTTTATAGATTTTGCAGGTAGACTTCTGTTTGGAATTTATATCGGAAATTTTCCTTTCCACTGTACAATATAGCAGTTAGACTGCTTAGTGATTTTGATTGCTTATAAGTTGTTCAAAATTACAGAATTTCAAAGAACAATTATATTGCTCTACGTTAATGCTATACTTCATGCAAAATACAAAATACTGAGTGACCTCAATGTATAACCTACAAACATTCTTTTCAGTTCTTTACTGTTATATTTTGAAATACTCAAAGCACTTTTTATATTGGAGTGGAGCTGACTGTAGACACACAGTTCTCCCTCTGTTGGCTGATATCCATAGTGTAAACAATCTGCTGCAGTAACTGACAGCATTGTAAATCCACAAAAATATGTGTCTGCTAATCTACTGTTGGGTTAAGGTCAGCTTCTGGAGTAAAATAAATGCAGGGAACTTCACATTTGTATTCCTGAAGTTGTGGCTGCTTGTGTTCTGAGAGCGCTGGCACCTGTTTTCAGATCCAGCAGGAATTATCTCCTTGCAGGTAGATTGGTGCAAAGTAAATTATCAGCTTTTGCAAAAGTGAGGAATGCAAAAGCAAATGGGTCTCCATTGAAACATACACTAGATTCTGTATTAAAAAATAAGTAGTCTCTATTGTAGCTCAACTAGTCAATATTAATTTTTTTTAAAAAGTCTCTCCGTCACAGGCCACACTATGGCAATAGTGCAGAGTGGATTTATAAAATTGTACATTGTTATTTGACTCCATTGAGTCTGCTTGCCACCAAAGCAAATAAAAGTCACACACCTTTGTGCCTTCAAGGCTGAAAATTGATCTAATTTAACTAGCTTTTTAAAAATGACTTGATTTTAATTATATTTGGTTAGTATTTAGCACAAAATGGCTATGTTCTGTTGTTTGGCATACCAATGGCATTATCGTTCTCATGTCACTTTTTTGAAGTGTGTAATAATCTGAAATGGGATTGCCTGTTTGTCTACTGTATTCTCCTTTACTGGTTCTAAATTGATATTGACAAATAAAGGGTTAGTTGTAACAGTCATTTTTAAATAATGGGCTTCAGTTTTACATTCATCAAATTCAATTAATTCTGATCTGCATGATTGGTTAGTAGTACAAAACTTCAACAAGTATGAACTTCAGCCTAAGTTTTGAAGAATTAATAACCAGAGGTGCCTAACAAATACATCTTAAATATAAAAGTGTTGTCATTTTTCAGAGTTCCAGTATAGGCATTAAGTCAGACGATTCAGCATGTTTTTAATTGTTCTATCTAGTAACTGTATATGTTGCTATAATACATTTACACAATAGATGAGTCTATTTCATTTTAAATTTGGGGTTTTGATGATGGAATATTGGATTTCTTAAAGCAGTAACACTGACTTCACAAGGTGATTGCAGATGTGTATCACCTTGCCTCAGTTTACAATCTTATCGCTGGGTCTGAATGTTGTGGGTTAAACCTATGCATTAGTAGCATTTCAGTACTGAGTGAGTGCTTCATTGTTGAAAATGCAGTCCTGTGGATGAGATGTTAGAGATCTGACTGTTCGTGGGAATGAATATCCAATGGCATTAATTGAACAGCAGGGTGTTCTCCCAGGTATCTTAACCATAATGCCTCCTTCAGCCAATGCCAGCAAGAAGAGATTATAACTGGTCATTCATTTCATTGCTATTTGTGGGATGTTCCTAATTCCCAATGGCAATCACATTTGTCTACGTATCAGTTGCTGCATTCATGCATGGTGTGAAGGCAGTTTATAATGCAAGCATTATTATCTTACCTGCTTCACTCTGAACATTTTGACTCTGCACCAATGGTCAATTTAAATTTCTTACTAGCTTTAACATTGGTTTGAGACACTTCAGCAATAAAGCGTGCATGCAAAATACAAAACAAGCAGTGACGTAAGAATGGGGAGCCTTGGAAAGCCTTGTTGCACCAGCTATTAACTGTGTCCTCAACTACAGACTATTTCCACCAAAAAGCTATTCATTTCAGTTGAAGTTACTCGTGCCTATATAAGTTACTGCAATTCAAAATTAGTTATATGTTAAGAGCTTTGAGATGCATAAGGCACGGTACAAGTGCAAGTTCTTTTTTTAGCTGCTGAGAGCCAAGGCTTAAAATACCAGACCCTTTTCAAGTCTCTTTATAACTATACAGACAAACTTGTTAGAATTATATTGCGTATCAACCCAGGACGACTCGGATATCTAATGTGGCCCGTTTACCTTAATTCTGTTTTGTTTTGCACACCTCTTGCATATGACATTTTAAAACACAAAAGCAATTCCATTTATTTTGAAAATACAGTTCATCCCTTTTTCCAGGATGGGTGTTTTAACAACAGGAAATTTGTGGTATCTCCAATAATTTAATCTGTTCCTAAAAATGCTAATCTTTTTAGTGAAGATTCCAAAGATGCAGAGTTTTCCTCTGGTACCTCATCCCAATGGTCATAGCAACGTATGAATCTAGACAGTGGGCATCAATTGTAAGATTTTCATACCTGATCCATATCCAACCCTGATTCAGTGTTCATGTACAGAGTTCCAGATGGGTGGCTCAATAATAATCAAAGCCAGAAACTCTGACTGACTGTTGTTTGCTTTTCTCTCCAAAAGCCGAGTGCAGTTAGAACAATTTTAGAATCCCTACAGCCATTCTGACTGAGATCAGTTAAACAACAACATGCATTCTATAGCACGTTTTAACATTGTGAAATGTCCCAAGGCATTTCACAGAAGCACTATCAGCCAAAATTTGGCACCAAACCACTTAAAGGGTTTTGGGAAGAGGTAGGTTTTAAGGTGTATCCTAACAGAAGCCAGAGAGGCAGAAAGGTTTAGGGAGGAAATTCCAAAGCTTATGGCTTAGACAGCTGAATGGAGCCAGTGGAGAGGTGAAGGAAATTGGGGGTACACATGGGGGCCAGAAATGGAGAAATAGAGTTCTCAGAGGGTTATAATTCTTAAGGAGGTTAGAGTTGGGGAAACAAGGCCATGGAGAGATTTGAACAGAAGGAAGAGAATTTTAATTTGACTGCTGCTGGACAGGGACCCAGTGCGGGACAGTAAGAACCAGGCTGATGTGTGAATGGGACTTAGTGAGAGTCAGGATATGGGCAGCAGAACTTTGAAAGAGCTGAATTTTATGGAGCATTTAACTGAGTACATATCTTTGAATGAAACATGATACATTCCTGATCTGTTTACCATAGTTACTGAGTTAGGACAATGACATTGTAATCAAAACCACTAATTTTCAGTTTCTGTGCAAAATGAACAGAATTGCAGAATATAAACCACTAAAACTCCTCGAAGATCTAATAATCTCAGCTATTAAAAATAGAATTTGGTTTATTCAGTCATCATAAAAATGGGCCTAATTATAAATGGACAGAATTACATGATGCGATCTCCAAAACACCTGTAAAATCCTCGAATCCCATGTAATTAAAATGGTATTTTATTCTGTCACCAGAGAACATACAATCAGAAAATTAACTTTGAGAGAGCTGGTATTTTGATTGTGGATATTAGTGTTTAGCAATGTGTAAAATCTTCAATAGTCAGGGGTTCAAACAGATCTTTGCTGTATTAATTTTTCTCAGATTCCTCAAAATCATTCTTTACTGTTTCTGACCAAACGGAGTCCAATATTCCATCATTGATTTGTTGTATGTGATTATTTACATAAATGTCTATTAATGTGATGGAATACACCACTGAGATAGCACTTTATTAAGTAGAAAGTTAAGGAATTCGGTTGAAGAAGTGGGGGTTGAGCTTTTGGCTTGATTATTCCAAGCCTTTGTGATTAATAATGCTTTGTCACATTGAGTTTAGTAAACCCAGATTTATTTTGGTTCATTTTGTATGCTATATAATGGAAGTTTTGTTACACATTAGTAACTAATGTAAAATGTGTGTCTTTTTTTTTGTTTTCATTGTGTTGTCTTTCAGCAATGCTCTTTGTATACATGTACACACATTAACAAGTGCTTATAAATTCAATGCACAATTAAATTTAAGTGCTGTAAAAATGTGAATAGACTGTTGTGACTAAATTAAATTGCTATTTAACAACTTGTTGCTAACATTGGTACAAGTGCTTGATAGAAAAATGCTAAGTGTTTAAACTAGCTAGAGTGTTTGTACTTCAATAAAAATGTATATTATAAAAGTGAAGTTCCTTCATATTTCATGTGAAATTTTCTAAACTTGGTGCCCCTAGAAGTTGCAGTGGCAAAATGCACTGCAGTGACATGAGCAGTTTAAACAGGTTCCTGTTTCTGAGTTAGATCGTGTAAAATAAGAGCTGGCAAATTCAGTTGTTTTTGAGTTGCATTTTGTATAACACCTTCTCGTGTTGCTTTAATTAGTATAACTGAAGGTGTTGCCCTTTGTACAATAAAGGTAAAAGTTTACATTTTCTAAAAAAAGTTGTTTTTTTTTATTTTCTACATAGATATACAAATGCTTTGCTCAAATCATGGCAGATCAGATGGAAGAATCTTCCTTGGATCACATTTTAATAAACCTGTCCCCATATAGCTAAAAGTATGGCTGCATATATGTGCGTGTCTTTGAGGAAGAAATTTTTACAATAACAAAGAACATAAGAATGAGGAGGGGGAATAGACCATATGGCCCCTCAAGTCTTCTGCCATTGAATCGTCAGTCTCTACTGCACTTTCCTGCCTGCTCTCCAAATCCCTGGATTCCCTGAAACCAAAAATCTGTCTGTCAGCCTTAAATATACTCAATGATGGAGCCTCCACAGCCCTCTGGGGTAGAGAATTCCAAAGATTCACAACCCTCCAAGTGAAGAAATTTCTCCTCATCTTAGTCCTAAATAATCGACCCCTTATCCTGAGAGTGTGCCCGTGTTCTAGATTCCCCAGCAGAGAAAACAACTTCTCTATCCCCTTTGGAATCTTGTATGTTTCAATGAGATCACCTCTCAGTTGCCTTAATTTCAAAGAGTATAGACCCAATTTACTCAGCCTGTCATTATAGGACAAATCTTTCATCCCAGGAACCACCAGTGTAGTGAACCTTTGCCATGTGCCTCCAATGCAAGTATATCTTTCCTTAGATATGGAGACCAAAACTGTATACAGTACTCTAGGTGTACTCTCATCAAAGCCCTATACAGTTGTAGCAAAACGTCCTTATTCTTATACTCCAATCCCCTTGCAACAAAGGCCAAAATGCCATTTGCCTTCCTAATTGCTTGCTGTACCTGCATGCTGAGTTCCTTGTACAAGTGCACCCAAGTGACTCTGAACATCAACATTTAGAGGTTTCTCGTCTTTTAAATTTTTTTTTTATTTTTACGACCAAACTTCCCCTCATTATACTCAATCTGGCAATTTGTTGCCCATTCACTTAACCTGTCTGTATCTCTTTGCAGCTTCTCACAGCTTACGTTCCCACCTAGCTTTGTATCATCAGCAAACTTGGATACATTACTCTAGGTCTTTTTGTCTAAGTCATTAATATATAGTAAATAGCTGAGGTCCAGCACTGATCCTTGCGGCACTTCACTAGTTAGTCAAATCTGAAAATATCCCATTCTTACTCTCTACTTCCTGTCCGGTAACCAATCTTTCACCATGCTCATACTACCCCCAACTCCATGAGCCCTTCTTACATATTAACCTTTTGTAAGGAACCTTATCAAATGCCTTTTAGAAATCCAAGTATACTATATTTACTGGCTTCCCTTTATCTATCCTCTAAAAATTATAATAAATTTGTCAAGCATAATTTCCCTTTCATAAAGCTGTGTTGTCTCTGTTTGATCATACTATGATTTTGTAACTACATTGTTAAAATTTCCTTAATCATAGATTCCAGTACTTTCTCTATGATTGTCAGGCTAACTGGCCTATAGTTCCGTTTTCACTCTTCCTCCTTTCTTGAATAACGCTGGGACCATTCTAGAATATAGGGAATTTTGGAAAATCATAACCAGTGCATCTGCTATCTCTGCAGCTACCTCTTTAAAAACCCTAGGATGTAGGCCTATATATGCCATCTGTGACCACTCTCTTATTACAACAGTTTTAACATTATGTCCTGAGCTAGTTTTCATTCTATGAACATGGTGGTGGAGGTGGCGGCGGCAGGGGGGGGGGAAGAACTATCGAATTTTGGTCCTAGAATGTCTACAAACTACAGCGCACAGAACTCATGATGGGTACACCAGAATTATTTTTCCAGCAAAATTCAGCAAGTGGAGGATAGCTACAGAATACAAATTATGTGCATTAAATCAATCCCAGTCACTCAGCACTAACTGAGTGTTGGGGGAATTATCCAATGATTTCCATTCTGGCCAGGACTCATGGTGTCAACAATATGCAGCCAAATAAAAATGCAGGAGTACTTATTTTGAAAGCAATGTTTTATTCTAAGGGATATATCAATGGTTTTCAAACATTTGATTACAGGAATCCTATATAAGTACTGGCACGCTCACAGAGTCCCCTATCCAATCTCTGAAAGACAGGGTAAATTACCTAAAGAAAAACTGCTTCATGCAGAATTAATTTTTATTACAATGCACCAACAGAAATAATATGCTAGAAAGAGAACAAAGACAGAACTCTGATTCCTCTCAAAGGACTCCAGTTTTAATACCTATGGACTATATAGACCACTCAAGTATCATTTAAGTTAACTTTTTTATGTATGTTCTCCAAATAAATTTTATTACATTTTTTCAATCTCAGAACAAACCCCTTCAGAAAAAGTGCAATAGTTACAATTGTAAGAACCTGTCCAAACAAAAAAAAAATTCTCTGTATTCTTCAAAAGGGTAAATGGAACTCAACCACTTACAAATGATAAGATTATCAAGATGATAAAATTTATCTTCAGTGTTTATTAAAATTATCCAGGCCCAGGTCCCAGTTAGCTGCTTGCAGTTAGGATGCTACAACAAGCATCAGCATTACACTGGGGAGGGAAAAACAAAATTTGTGAAGGTGCATGCTTCCGCTTGCTACTCAGTACCCCACTGAAGTGTGTATGAACATTGGATAAGAGCCAAATTGAACTCAGCAATAATGTCCTGCCATCGAAAAGGTGTAGACACTTTACTGTCTAGGCTTATGTTAAATGGCCACTTTATCAAGAAACCAGAGGACTGTTGTTGCCTCCAGGAAAGCAGAAAGAAAGCTGGAGCGGGGAGAGGAACTGAAAATATTGTACTACCCACTAAATAAAATACAATTTTGATGGAAACTTCCATTTAAGGATTGGCAGTAGACCCTCTTGCCAAGACTTTGTAGTTTGAAGAAACCCTCAAGTTTACAGAAAATAACGAGCAGCAATCTTGAAATTTCTGAATTATATCTAGGTATAATACAGTGGATTTGTCTCATCTTACAGCAGATTTATGGCTGTAATACATTAAACAATTGTGTTATATTTATTCCCCAGCGCGCACCAACAGAAAGGTCATATCAATTTTGCAAGCATCATATAAAGGGTCTCAGTTTTCCAGTAAAATAATTTGACTTGTAAAATTCAAGGTCTCAAATAAGTTTCAGCACTGAGACATAAAATATCAAGCTATGGCCTACAGGCATATTGCACAGTACTGTGTATTATCAAGTCTGGAATTTTAGAAAATTCCTTAGAATTTCTTCCTTTTTTTGATCAAATTCTTGTGTAGCTTCTTCGACAACTGCATTATCACCACACAGCTTTATGGGATTTCCTTGGAAAATGGCACGTCGAAGATCCTCTAAAAGCATAGTCTTAAGCTTGTTAAGTTCTTCAGACAGTAACTTCATATTACATTTTGATAGTTTCTTATCTAGAACAGAAATAATTTAACAATGAGAATTATTGTGAAAACAAAATACTAATACAAACCAGACCTTGAAAAATGCTAGGTTAATTTAAAGGGTTTCCAAATTCTGGCCAGTACTTGAACAAACCGTTCTGTTAAAAAGTGAAGGAACACCACATTTTCTCTCGTATTTTTTTCTGGCTGCTGTCAATATACAGCCAAAAAAATTGAAACATTGCAGTTATGGTACTATTATTCATGGGATGTGGGCATTGCTGGCAATTTATTGCCCATCCAAAATCGCCCTCGAGAAGGTGGTAGGTCAGCTGTCTTCTTGAACTGCTGCAATCCATGTTGTAGAGGTACACTGACAGTGCCATTAGGGCCAGAGTTCCAGGATTTTGACCCATCTGTTAAAATATCTAAAGTATTTCACAAGTGGTTATTTCTTACCCTGTTAATTCGCATTAGTTACAAAACACTACATTAGAGCGTATGTGTAGTACACAAAAGCACCAGCTTAAAAAAAGCCAGGTTCTTAGAACAAAAAATATTTATGGATGGTCCCCATATAGCTCAGCAAATAAATGCACAGCATGGGACAATACTGAGCTATACAGACAGGAAGGTGGCAAGTTCAAACCTTAGTCCTTTAAAAAAAATTCTGCGGGAAGTGGGCATCGCTGGCATTTATTGCCCCTCTTTAGTTGCCCTTGAGAAGGTGGTGCTGGGCTGTTTTCTTGAACCACTGCAGTCTGTATAGTGAAGACACTCCCACAATGCTTTTAGATAGGGAATTAACCAGAATTTCACACAGCGACAATGACTGGAAAGATATCACCGTTCTTTCAAT